>NW_027555514.1:295001507-295377032 GCF_003287225.1 Phascolarctos cinereus
GTGTGGGAGAGCCAGAGACCGAGAGAGGCCGGCCCGAGGGAAAGGCCACAGAGCGAGCGAGCTGAGAGCGAGGTCCGGCCTCTCCCGAGCAGCCTCTGCCCGCGGGGGAGGAAGCAAACTTTGAATCGCCCTGCTCTCACGTCACAGACTGGGGTTAATCATTTCTCTGGCTCTGTCTCTCTATCTGTCTGTCTGTCTGTCTGTCTGTCTGTCTGTCTGTCTCTCTCTCTCTCACACACACACACACACACACACACACACACACACACACACACACACTAACACAACACAATGATAGCGTGGCCTTCCTGCTGGGCCCCGGAGGCAGAAGCCCAGGGGGGGCCAGGCTGGACAGGGCGGGGTAGGGCGGGCCGGGGCGGGGCAGGCCCCAGACCCAGATCCCTGGAAACCCCATGCTCCAGGTCCCCCACCCCCTCCCAGCATTTTGGGCAGCTCCACCCCTGCTCCCCCCTCCCCCTCCCTGCAGCTGTCACCCTGAGGCTCCTCCCTCCAGCCTCGCCAGCTGTGGCCTCTCCCGGAAACCAGAAGCGCCTTAGCACACTTGGGCACTGGAGAGTGAGTGCACACACACACACACACAGCCAGAGAAAACGCTCAAAGACGCTCAGAGCAGCACGTAAGGCACACACATGGTCCCAGACAAAGTTTAGTTGGAGCCAAAGCAGGGAAAGACTCTTGGCCCCAGACGGCGCCCCTCCCGTCCAGAGGACAGAACACCCCCGCAGGCACACACATGCCGCCCCTCTCCAGAGAAGTACACACATGTACATACACATGTACAAACACCAGTACGTAAGGCACAAACACAGACCCGACATGGCTATCCAATGCAGAGAAAGACTCTCAGCCCCAGACACAGAGCCCCCCCCCCCGAGAAGTACACACACGTACACTCACATGTACACACATGTACAAACACAGGCACAAACACAGACCCAGACAAAGCCCATTTGTATCCAACGCAGAGAAAGCCTCTTGGCCCTGACAGCGCCCGTCCTGTCCAAAGAAGTACAGAACACCCCGAGAGGTACACACAAGCCCCTCCCCCCACACACATACACATGCACACATGCCCTAGGATTCCACCGACTTGGATACTCAGACATTGCCACGCCACATTCTCAGACCCAGAGACACACCCAGAGGTCTCCAGACACAACACAGGCAGGAGCACCACACCTTTGGGGACACAACCATCAGCCTCTACACACTTAGAGACAAACATGCTTCTGACACAGGTCTGATGTCTTTGAGGCTGCAGGGCCAAGGCCTCACACAGAGATGTGACAAACTGCCCCACCCAGCAGCAGCCCTGGGGCCGGCCATCAGGTCCCCTGCCTCCATACTCATAGTCACAGCTCAGGTCTCCTGATCCCACCTGATCGAGATGCCCCTGGGGCCCTCGGTCACTGAAAGCTGAGCTCAGAGTCAGAAAGAGCTCCCCCCCTCTGACACCTCCTAGCTGGGCGATCCTGCTCAAGGCAGAGAAGGGACCAACTGGCACTGATGGAGTGACTTTCTGCACAGTGTCCCCTATTCCAAAGAAGTCACAAATCCAGCACTGCATCCCCCCCCAGGCCCCCAAATGTCCAAGGGAAGTTCAGAAATGATTAGGAGGTAGCCAGGCTTTACCATTTGGGACTGGTCTCCTACCACAGGACAGGGAGCCCATGGCCCTCCATGCCCCAAGCACAGTGTCCAGAAACCCACAGTGTGGGGGGGGGGGGTGAAGGTTTGCAGCTGAGAGCTTCCTAGGACACTCAGCGACCCTGGAGTCCAGCACCCCTCCTTTTACAGAAGGGGAAGCTGGCCCAGAAGGGGGAAGGGACTTGGCACACGTCACAAAGTCAGGATTTGAACACATGTCTCCAGGCTCCATATCTGGGGGTCCTGTGGCTGCTCCAGCCCCATGATGCCTGTGGGTGGGAATGCCGATGAGGAGGGTGTCCCAGGCCAGGGAGCCTGGTGCCAGGAGGCTCCTCAGGCCCAAAGGCAATGAGAGGAAAAGGAAACAAGGTCATCTCTGCCCTGCAGATGCCCAGAAGCGTCATGGGTGAGCCTCAGGGCAAGGAGGACTCTCTAGGTATTGGGAAATTGCGTGTGAAGATGTGTGGCTGGTCATCAGTGGCAAGGCTCAGGTTTAGGACCCAGGGCTCTTGACTCCCAGCCTCAGGCCATTCATTCCCCGCCCAGCTCGACCTTACTGAAGTGCCCACCCCCAGGAGGCTGGAGGAGCCGCCCCCCAGCCCCCGAAGCTACCATGATGTCTATATGCCTGGGAAGCCCAAGGATGACCAAGTCTTCCTCCATTACTAAGGGAAGCTTTTCAGAGTTCTGACCCAAGCCCATGCCAGGCTCACCTGCTCTCCCAGGTAGGCATTTCTGGAAAGTGTCCATTGTTTGAATCCGCTCACAGCCCTCTTATGTACAGAGAACTGCTGCGTGATTGATCAGGTGCCTGGAGATGGGGCCTTGGCCCAGAGCTGACCCTCTGCCGGTCACATGCTGCCCTCCATCTGGAGTAAGCAGTAATCGCTGAGGAAGAAAGCTGTTTTCCCCAGGCCCTTGCCAAGTCCAGGCTCAGCTGGACAGAGCGGGGGAGGGCCATGATCAGGAAAAGAGGCTGAGAAGCCAAGTTTATGAGCTCCAGCCAGACTGGCGGCCCATCTAAGGGGATGTGGACGAGGGTCAACTGACTGAAGCTTCAGACTCAGAGGCCTGAAGCCTGGGCTCAGATCCCAGCTCTGACCACAACTGGCTGGTGATCCTCCTGGAGGCCTCAGTTCTACGCCCCACAACACAAACAGAGCTTCAGTTCAAGACCACTTGGACGTCAGGAACCAAACGGAGGGTCTGAGACCCCAAACATGAAGCTCTTTTCACAAGACCCCAAGAAACTGCCTCTGGCCCCTTTCCCACTACTGGGCACATAAACGTGAGCATGGACTCCCAGCCTGGCCATGCTCAGAGGCCCACAAAGCCAAAAGAGCTGAGCCTAATTCTAGCAGAAACCAAACGTGGTGGGGAGGTCAGGGGAAATCAGAAGGAACTCAGAACAATCACCTCAGGTCTGGGAGGGGCTTTAGAAGAGAGGTCAAGGCTTAGAGGGGCCTGAGAACAGGGAAGGTCAGAGCTGGGAGGGCCTTTAGGACAGGGACCATCACATCAGAAAGGGAACTTAGAACTTGAACATCAGAATTTTGAGAGAATCCTTCATTTCCAGGGAAGAAACTCAAGTTTCAGAAGGGCCTAGTGATCTCTCCATCTAGTTCTCAGGAGGACAGGACCAGAACCCCAAATGTCCTGGCCCCCCAGCCCTGTGCTTTTCTCACTGTGCCTCAGACCATCTAGAACCATTGTAAAACCTTTGCTGGATTCATAGGAGACCTTCAGTGCGTCCTGAAGGTGACTGGCCCCCACTGCCAGTGCCAAGAAGGGGGTGGGGCACAGGACAGGATGGGCTGCTCTGTCACTGGACATGACTTCCATGCCCATTGGCATGAGGGCTCACTGCCCTTAAAGCAGTGGAATAGAGCAGATGCAGGGATAAGCAGTGGCAAGGCTGGCCCTGGAACTCAGCTCCCAGTACTTCTGGTTCCATGCTCTGCCTCTCCTCCGCTGGCTCCCACTGGTGCCTGCTTGCTTATCATTAGAGGGCCTCTGGCCAGGGGAGGACTCATCATCTCCACTCTAGAGATCTGGAGCTCCGAGCAGCGCCCCCATCTGGGCTTTGGTGTGCCTGCCCTCCTCTTTCTCCATCTATCTGTGGGACCTCCATTCACCCCCCCCACCCCAGTGCATTAGAGACCTTGGCATTATCTTTGACCCTCGTTCTCCTTCACCTGGATGGACAGAGGGTCGGTGGCTCCCATAACCTCCTCAGTCTAGTCTCATCTCCTTGCCTGGCACTCAAGGCCTTGCTCATTAAGCACCACCCCGTCTTTCCAGCCTTCTCTCATGTTGCTCCCTTCCACGAACTTGAGTCCAGCCAAATGGGGCATCTACCGGACCTCTGAGGATGCAGTAAGTGCTCTCACCTCTGTGTCGTATCTAGCCATATAACCCAGCTCCAAGGCCAGTTGCCAGGAAGCCCCGCCTCTGACTTCCCATCACTCCTGGCTGCCTCCCTCCGCATCATGTTGTGTTAGAGGGTCTTCTGATACAACCCAACAATAATATCATGAACTGGAGCTGCCCATGGCTGGATCCCATCCCCCACCAGCCTGTGAGCCCTGGGAAGGCAGGGGCTGGAGCATTAGGTTATCATCTTCCACTTCCCACCTCGCGCCAGGGCTCAGCTCAGGCTTAGTAAGCTCTCCATACAGCTCCACGCATACTGACCTTCATCTGAGTTTGAAGAACGTCACCTCTAGGGGCTTGGTTCTCTCTTCTCTACTCTGTTCTCCTTTGTCCATGTCCTTGACCCACTCCCCCTGGCTGCCCTAAGCCCCGGGGGTCTGTCTGCCTGGCACCTGTACCCTCTGGCAGCTCTGCAGACTGCTAAGAACTGGACTTTGGGAGCTGTGGAGCTGAATGAAAGAGCTTCCATCTGCTGGGGCTGAGGGTGTCAGGGGCCCTGCAGAGAGTGACCAGAGTCAGAAGAGACCGAACTCTCCCTCTCTGTCTCAGCCCTCCCCCTCCACTAAGGCATCATGCCACAGGAGAAAGAATCATGATTGACTCAGGGGACGAGGTCCAAATCCCCCGGGAGCATGTTTGGTCACGGTTACGTCATCTACAAAGTCGGGAGGGGTTGGACTGGATGACCTTGAAGGTCCGTTCTCTATGTCTATAAACCTATAAACCTAAACCCCTCAGTTCAAATCCTCGCTGTTCCTGCTTGGGCTCCCTGGGCAGCCACTTCCCTGCAGGGACACTGGTGGAGCTCAGGGCTGAGAGCGGTCCAGGGGTTCCCTCTGGTGCCCTGCTTAGGGAGCAGCACCTTTGCCAGAGGCCAGTCATCGGCATTGTTATCATGAATATTTCCATAGTGCTGCCCAGCTGACACAAGATCTTGGTGAGGTAGGGAGAGTGAGCGTCCTTATATCATGCGCAGGCTAGAGGCCCCCACTTCTTCCTACTATGTGCAGGTAAGCACGGGCTGGCTGAGCCCCTTGGGGGCAGGGCTAATGGTCAGTCAGTCGGTCAACAAGCATTTAGGCACCTAATGGGTGTCGGGGCTGGGCTCGGCACTTGGAAGACCCAGGTCAGAAGGCAAATTGTTCCTGCCCGATTCCTGGGGTCTCACTTATCCACCTCTGTCTCCCCCGCTTCCTGAGTCCAGGGCCCTCCCACCCTCTCCCCACTAGTGGGCTGTCATCCAATGGCGTCCCCAGGTTCAGGATTTTGTCCTCCTACAGTTATCCTGGAGGGATATCTATGGAGCTTTCCCAATAAGGGAGTATTTGGCAATACTCCCAAAGGCGGTGGCTGCCACCTGAGACAGTCTGTCCTCAGCCCTCATCCTTTTCCCCCAGCTGCTGCTGACTGCCTGTCTGTCTGCCTGCACGATCTCTCCTCTCTGGGTCTAAGGGATGCTGTTCTCTCCTGGCTCTCCTCCCTGATTGACTGATCCATCTCAGTCTCCAAATTGTGGTCCCTGACCATAGAGACTCCATAAGGTCCCACCCTGGGTCCTCTTCTTATCTGCCTTTCTGCCCTCTCCTTTCTCAGTGACCTCATTAGTTCCCATGGGTTGTTACTCCGACACAGACAACTCTTAAGCCCAGTGTCTCCCCTGAGCTCCAAGCCTGAATCTCCAATGGCCTCTTGAACACGTCAGACTAGACATCTGGAACGCTCAAATCCTCCAAAGCTGAGCTCCTTGCCCTGCCCCCTCAAGTCCTCCCCTCTTCCAGGCTCCCCTAATACTATCCTGGTTGCCACCATCCTGCTCATCTCCTGGAATAGCCTTGACACCCCACACTCACATCCTAAGCCCATCAGCCCCTAGATCTTTCACTCTCTCTTTCCACAACCTGTCTCGTATTTGACCCCTGCTCCCACAGCTTCCCTCTTGTTAATCCAGGCTCACCTCTGACCTGGACTATTAAATACCCTCCTCACCTCAGGTTCCCACTGCCCAGCGCACTCTGCACACTGTGGCAGCCAGCCTAGCAGAGATCTGACCATGTCACCCTCCCACCCATTCACCTCCAGTGGTTTCCTCTCCACTCTAGCAAGATAAACCCTATATTCAGCTTTTAAAGCATGACACAGACAGATCATTGGACACTCCCTGTCCCCGCCTGCATTCTGCACTCCAACCACACTGACCTCTCTGCTCCATCTCCCCTCTCACAGCTTTTGTACTGGTCATCCTTCGTGCCTGGGATGCACGCCCTTCCCTACCTCCACCGTGGCCTTCTAGAATCCAAGCACTCTTTTCCTTCAAGACTCAGGTACCCTTCCCGATCCCCTCCCCCCAAAACTATTTGGCTTCACCACTTTGCATGTATTTGCATAAATGCACCTCCTGGTTTTTTTTTCACTTCCTGTATCCCTCATTGTGACATTAGCTCCCTGACAGCAGCGATGGCTTCATTCTTGGTCCTCAGCGCCCAGCACCATGATCCACCTAAGATGCCCAATAAATACCTGATGACTGATCTCCACAGCCTGGCCTTCAGCTGACCCAGGCAAAGGGCTGTTCACATGTTAGTCATCTCCTTGGACCCTCTGAGATGTGGCCTGAAGACAGGCAGGCTTGTCCCTCTTTCACACATGAGGAAAATGGTCCAGGGTCCTCCCACCCTGATCCACTATGGCACAGCTGTCATCACTGAAGGTGTTTGAGCATATGTCCAATGGGCCACTTGCTGGGACGTGGCATGGGGGCTTCTGGCATTGGATGGATGGATGGATCGATGGACGGATGGGCAGGTGGGCAGGTGGACAGACAGATGGATAAGTGGACAGATGGATGGATGGATGGACAAACAGTGGAAGGATGGATGGACAGATAGGTGAATGGACAGACAGATGGACTGATAGATGGATAGGTGGATGGATGGATGGATGGATGGATGGGTGGGCAGGTGGACAGACAGATGAATAGATAGATGAGTGAATGGACAGATGAACAGATAGATAAGTGGACAGACAGGTGGACAGATGGATGGATGGATGGATGGGTGGATAAATGGATGGAAAAAATGACCTCCAAGATCTTTTCTGCACTCAAGGATTCTATCTATGAGTCAAAGATTCTCTGAGTCTAAGAGACTAATGTTCTATGAGCATAAGATTCAAACATTTTCCGAGCCTAAGACAGGGATGATTCTGATATTCCACGAATGTAAGATTGGACGGTAGGGAAATTTCATGAGCCTACGACCCTCTGGACCTAAAATTCAACTCTGATCCTCCATGGATCAAGAGTCCAGGATTTTCTATGAGCCAAAGAGTCAATGGAGCCTGGATTCTCTGAGCCTACAACTCAAGGACTGCAGGGTCTGAAGAGTCTGGGAGGGAAAAGCGATAGTTCTTCTCTAAGGTCATTGATTCTGCCAGACTCAGGGTTCACGTGCCTCCACTGAAACTGGCTGTGATCCCGGCTTCCTATGAGAGAGAGCCTGCCTGCTTCAGAGGAATAAATTCTGTCACTTTGAATCACTCAGCGAGTTCAGGTTCTGAAGAACAGGAGGTGTGTGTGTGTGTGTGTTGGGTTTTTTAAAAATCTCCTTCAGTTCAGCTCATCTCAAAGGCAGATGACAAAAAAAAAAAGGTGATAAAATAGCAGTGAGATTTCAGAGTGAGCAGCGCTACGCTGAACTTGGCTGCTCCCAGGTGGCTGTTCCCCATCTGTGGTTCATAGACATTCACAATCTGCCCTCCAGAGCTCCCCAGGGGCTCCCCTACTCCAGCATGATGTCTGTGTTCTCTGAGTGGGGATTTAAGGGGGTAACTTGTATTGGCCCTGCTGTCTCCTATGAGCCCAAGCTGTCACTTTTGAAGTCCCTTAGAAGTGACAAAAGATGGGAGGTCAGGCAGAGGCCTAAAGCTGACCTAAAACACAGATGGAGTGGCCTGAGAGGATGACAGGCAGAAAGATGGGGTTGGGGAGAGAAGGTGCAAACTGTCCTGGGCCCAGAGAGTGGGAGACTGCCATAACCCACAGCTTGTGCCCACCCTGCCGGAGGTGGGGGATTCAGTCCAGAGGAGCCTTGGAGAATGTGGCCCTCAAGTCTAACCTGCTGGGCTTACAGGCACAGAAGCCTCACCGGGCCAGTAACGCAGGAGTCTCCTCCTCTGTAAAGGGGAGATGATCATATTTTCACAACGGGCTTCCGACGGTTGTTAGGGAGCTCCAAAGAGATCGGTGAAGCGTTCAAGTGCTTTGCCAACCCAAGGGGGCCAACGATGGTGGTGGTGGTGATGGTAACAGTAACTCACATTCAAGGCACTTTCCAGTACTTACCCCTCCCCCTCCAATTCCCTTTCTCTTTCCTAGGCTTGCTTTCTCTGTAAAACGAGGCCACTAAATGAGATCCTCGCTCAGGTCCCTCTCAGAGCTTAAGTATCGGGCGTTTGCTCTAAGGCCAGAGAAGCCTGGGTGTGCTAAGTCCACCCCTGCCAATTCTGACATTCTCTGTTGTCAGATCTCCCCCAGAACTGATACTCTGGGTCCCCATTTTAGACAGCAAAGCCCCACAATGTGACTACTTAGTTTGCACCCTCCTGCTGTAATTAGGATTTTCAAGGAAAGCTGCTCTTGCTCTCTGACATTCTTCTGTGCATTTAATTCACAGATCAAGCAGCTCTTCTGGGGGGCTGCACTCCCAGAGACCATCTGCAAGCAGGCACAGACACAGATGAAGGCACACATAGGCGCACACCCACCCCCCTATTGGGAGCAGGATCACTGTGGTGCTAGGGGCCAGCAAGGTTCGGATCAAGAGGCAAGGAGGTCTCCAATGCTGCCAGTGAGAGTCAAGTCTCAAGGAGTCAACCCCTGAGCCCTAGGCATCTGTAACCGAGCTGCCCAGCAAGCCCAATGAAGCTTCTTGGAGATAAGCCCCTTTGTTGGTCACCAGCTCCTTTGCAGGATCCCTGAGAGTGTCTCTGAAAGAAACTCCTCATCTCCCCCAAGCCCCCTTCTAGGCTCCTCCCGATGACCCCTCCATCCTCCTGGTCACCAAAGCACAGACCTCAGCATCATCTCCCACCCTTCCCTCTCCCCCATCCCTGCTGCCAAGTCCTGTCAATGTCACATGGGATGAAACTGTGGACTGGGAGCCTTCAATTTGGGACCTTCTGTGCAGGGTCCTTTTACAGAGGAGGACAGTGATGTGCACAGAGTTGAGGCGGCTTGCATTGGTTTCAAATCCGGGGTTCTGCCCACATTGCCCCGTTCTTCTCCTCCCTTCCCCTACCTCCATGGCCTCGCTATTCAGACTATCTGGCCTCAACGACTGTAATCAGTTCCTAATTCTCCCTCCACCCCCTCCTGCTTCTGGACTCTTCTTTGACAATCTAGCGTTGGCTCAGCTGCTCAGACAATCTTCCCAAGGCACACTCTGACCATGCCACTCCTCTGCTCAAAGACTGTCAGTAGCTCCTATCTGCTCAGACATCCCAGAGCTGGGCTTCCAATGTAGCTCCAACCCCACCCTCTCTTTCTATAGCCTTTCTCCCCCACGACCACCTGGCTCCCCTAGCTCCAGTCAATGAGGGCCACCCCTTCGCACCTCCCCACGCTAATATACTTAGTCCGAGGAAATCATGAAGTCGAGATACTGGTCAGCTGTTACCAGGAATGCTTCAGCCCCTGCAGAAGTAGGGATTTCCACAGTGGCTCCTCCCTCTGTAGAGGCAGATTACAACCCTTATGGGAGTAGTTACAGGCAGCAAACCTCACCACCACGATGCATAGATGCACATCGAGGAATGACCAATGCCCGGGGAGACCTGGATAGAGGGAGGCCGACAGAGGAGGGCGGGCACCAAGTGGCCAGAGCGCCGGTGATAGAACAAAGTCAGCCCTCGGGGAGGCTGCCCAGCCCTCATGTTCATGTGCAGACCGGGCTTGGCACCGGCTTTCTGCCTGCTCCCTCTTATCAGTTACCGAACCCTGTCCATTTGCCTTGGCAATGAACAGTCCCCTCTTCCCCGGGTCTGCTCACGGCTCCCATGGTAGTTCTGGCTCTCATTGCCCTGCCCGCCCCCCACCTCCACTGCAGCCTTCCCCTTCTGCTCTTTATCTGCCCTTCAAGGCCCTCCACAAAACCCTGCCATGCCAGACCTGCTTTTAGAGGCCTCCCAGATTCTGTGGCAGTCAAGCTTGGCACCTCTCTGTCCCCTAATGTCCAGCCTCCTTGCCTCTGAACCCTGGCTGGTGCAATTCAGATCCAAGACCTCAGAAAGCCCTTCTCTCTCCTTTTACAGATGAGGAAACTGAGGCCCTGGGCAAGTGAAGCAACTTGTCCCAGGTGCCCCAGAGGTGGGGATTTGCACCTAGGTCATGACTGCAGGGCCAGAGGCACATCCCAAGGTCCATTGTACCGTCTCCTTAGGATTCTCAAGTCCTCGGTCCCCATTAGTGATTTAGTCTGCTCGGCCTGGAAGGCCCAAATGCCTCCCCCCCAACTCCTGAAGTCTTACCCGCCCTGAACCTCATGGAGCCAGGCCTTCCTTAGCTCCTCTTTCACCCTGATCAGATAAAGCCACACCTGTGTCTTCACCCCAACCTAGGCTACGAGCTCGCTTTCAAGGTCCAGGACCCTGCTTCACCTAACCTTGGCCTCCCCCCATCACCTAATAGACTGCTCCTCCCACTGTAGGCACTGATCTGATGATGCCGCTGAGGAGAACAGACTCAGGAGCGGCCCCAGGGCCCACCCACAAACAGGTGTCCTCCCAGTCCATCTGAGGGAGCAAGGCAGCCCTAGCTTTGGGCTGCAGATGTTGTCCCGGACCACCACATGCTCTTTGGGTGGCTGAGAGCTGCCAGCCATGACTTCCGGAGAGGCGGGGGCGGGGGAGCATTATCAGGCTGGGCCTCTTCGTGTGCCGCCCCCTGCCCCCGATCTCTGGCTCAGAGCCACCAGCCCGAGTGACCTTGGGCAAATCTCCCCTTCTTAGCACCTCAGTTTCCTCAACCATAAAATGAGGGCTAGACTCAATTCCCTCCTGTCTTTGAGTCCCAGTGTCTCCTCTGTGAGCTTCAGTCTCCTCATCTGTAAAATGGGGTTACTAAATGTTTCATGCCTTTGTCACAGGTAAAGCAGCTCTAGAAATGAGACATGCTCAAACAGGGTCCTCAGAGGGAAGGTGGGGCTCTTCCAGGTCAACACAGGCAGCAAGCCTTGAATCTGGGACTAGAACCCTGCTGTTTCACTCCCAGTCCTCTGCTCTCCTGCTATGAGGGCTTCTGGACAGAGAGAAACAGCACGTCCTCAGTGACAGCTTGGCTGGAGAGCTAGGCAGGCCCCCATTCACCTCATGGGCTAGGGCCCCTCGACAGGAGACCCCTATGTCGTCCCTGTATCCCCGATGGCCTCACCTGCTCAGGGCTGCAGAAGTCTGGCAGAATCTTGGTCAAGGGGAGCCTGAGAGGGCACTGCCACACCTGCTGAGGCTTACAGTGGCCCTGGAGAGGAAGGAAAGCACAGGGCTTAGGGACAAGGAGGACCAAGCAGACTTTGTAAAGAAAGTATATTTTATTGATGTCTTTGGTTTTAATAGCCCAGAAACATGAGGGGAAAGGCTCTCCTCACCTGCCCTCCCCCATATGGCCTTCTCCTGTAACAAAAGAAAAAGGAAGGAAGGAAGGAAGGAAGGAAGGAAGGAAGGAAGGAAGGAAGGAAGGAAGGAAGGAAGGAAGGAAGGAGGTAGGTAAGAAGGGAAGGAGGAAGGAAGGGAAGAAGGAAGGAGGAGGAGGAGGGAGGAAGGAAGGGAGAAGGAAGGAGGGAGGGAAGGAAGGAAGGAGAGGAGGAGGAGGAAGGAAGGAAGGAAGGAAGGAAGGAGGGAGGGAGGAAGGGAAGAAGGAAGGAGAGGAGGAGGAGGAAGGAAGGAAGGAAGGAAGGAAGGATGTAAGGAGGGAGGGAGGGAGGAAGGAAGGAAGGAGGGAGGGAGGAAGGAGGGAGGGAGGGTGAAAAGAAATGAAGCCAAAACACTGACAACGATTAAATCTGGCTATGCAGATCTGGCCAAGTCTGTCTGGGTAGTTAGTGCTATGTGACCTTGGTCTAGTCCTTTCACTGCTCAAGAGACCTCAGACATGCAATGAGAGAGTCAGACTTGAGGGCCTCTGAGGCCTCCTTGGCTCTCCCCCAGAAGGCTGAGGAGGTGCCAGTGACAGGCCATTTCATTATCTGCCTCTGGCAGCATTCTGGGCCTGCCCATTCCTCAGCTCGGCTACCTTCCCACTGACGGTGCAGAGGTCAATGTGTCTATGGCTCCTTTTCTCACATTTCTGATGTTCTCAGACTTGCCATTTCTTCGTGCCCAATAATACTCTTAAATCTGTGCCTGGCACACAGTAAGTACCCAATAAATGCCATAGGCTGGCATCGGGATGGAGTGGCCAGGCAGCAGCACGGTCTCCCTCCCCCGGCCCCTTTTCGGCAGCTGATCAGGCCTATGGCAGTTTCTTCCTTTTTCCACCTGCCCAGCCTGTGGCAAGAGGGTATGGAGAGAGATCTGTGTTTTCCCAGGCTTTTGTAATCCAGGAAGATAAGAGGGAGTTGGGAGGACAGAGTGAGCCAGAGGCCTGGCTCTGGCTTCCACGCAGTTCAGGGGGAAAACAGGGAAGCAGTGTGTGTGATGGGGAAGGACCCTTCAAATCAGCAGCTTCCTGGGCCAAGGAAAGAGGAATCCTGAAGCCCAAGATGGGGAGCTGTGGGTCCCCGCAGCAGGTGTCACTGGGCAGGGCTGTCCTCTGGGAGACAGAGGACACATCTGACAATTGTTCACCGTGTCCAGTCTCGGGCCTCCCTAATAGGGAGTGGGATGGTGAGTAGGGGAGGAGGAAGTAAGTATAAAATGGGAAAGGTCCCCCTTAAAGAACATCTTCTATGGAGGCCCAACCTCCCCAAGTGGAGGTAAGTGGGGGACACCTTTTATATACTGGGGAAGTTTATAGAATCATTGTTTGAAGCAGGAAGGGGCTTCAGAAGGAGCACAAGGTAGCAGGAGCCTTAGAACAGGGAAGGTCAGAGCTGGGAGGGACCTCAGAACAGGATGGCAGAGCTAGGACATAGAACATGGAATGTTAGAGCAGAAATAACCCCTTGAATACTTTCCATAGAATGTTATCCCTGGCTCGATCCATCTTATCTGAACCCTGTCTTTTGTAGCTGAGAAAACTGAGGACCAGAATGGAGATGTGATTTGTCCAAGGTCACAGGGAAAGTGGGTGGTTTGGCCAACTGAGTGAATTGAGTGAATCCAGGGTTTTTTGCTGTTGGTTTGGTTTTGATTACAACCTGGATGAACACAAATGCCCCTCACCCTGAGAGGCCATGCCCAGGACAGCAAGCACAGGTTACCTCAGGGGACCCTCTCCTCGGCAAACAGCAACCAAAGACTCTCTGGGTCTCTCTTTCATCGTGAAATGAGAGTACTCATAGCTGGTCTGCCTGACTCAGAGTGCTGACATGAGGCTGGAATGTGCCAGGCTGGAATGGGGGCCAGTGGTTGGGGACTCAGATGGCGTCTAAGAGAAAGCAGCTAATTGGAGTGGAAACTCCCTGAAGACAGGGACAGCCTCCCTCTGGCCCTCAGCAGATACTCAGTCACTGATGGCTGGATGGGAAAGAAAAGTAAACCCATTTGGGTTGGGAGTGAATGGGAGTCAGTCCTTCCCTTTCACACAGGGAATGTTTTATGCAGTTGATAATGAATGCTTACTGAATTGCAGAGAGGCCTGAAATGATGAGAGCCAGGACCAGCAAGCCAGGGCATCACTTGAGGAAGAGGTTTTTGAAGACCGAGGACCTGAGTGAGGCAGGGCCCTAAATCACAGGCAAGCCCAGGAAGTGCAGAGAACAAGGCCAGCCTCCACATCCAGAAGGATCGAGGCACAAGGGGGAGGCAGGGCCCCACTGTCCCTGTGGGTTTCAGGCAGGCCTAGAGCACCCCTGCCTGCAGAGGCCGAGTCCCTGCAAAGGAGGTGACTCTGCAGAGCGATGGGTCTGCGACATTGCCTGGAATGCTGTGCTCAGATGTGGGGCCATGGACAAGGTGGAGAGCAGGGTGCAGGACTCGCCCGCCTTGGCACCCTCCAGAATTGAGACCTGTCAGTCCTTGGCCTGCCTCCTTGGCAGACTCGAGGAAGGACACTTCTGGCCTTCAAGGGGAAGGGTATCAGGCATTGCCCACGACAGGAGAGCCTCTGAAGGTCTGCTTAGTAGATTGACAGAAGTGAGATTTGAACCCAAGGTCTCTGGCTCCTAACAGACCCCCACTTCATACCCTGCCTCCCCTCCCCTCCAATGTGGTCACAGCCTCGGGGCTAAGGTGGACTTATTAGGGAGTGACCAGTAAGAAAAGCAAGTTCAATGACTATTCCTGGATGGACCACATGCCTCAGTCCAGTCTGACTGCCCCCTCCCCCTGGCTCTGCCCTTCCTATCCTCTAGCCCTGGAGGGTTTACAAGGTGAAATATCTGAGCATGGGTTAAGGTGCCCTCCTTCCTCTCCGTGGCAAGCTTCCACCACATCCTTAAGGGTCGAAACAGTTCTTTGTCAACTGGCGAATTGTGTGGGTTTCCTGTACGCGTCCTAACCCTCCCACCACTGAGAGCTCAGGGCGCTGAGTGAAGGGCCCCTTGGCCCCGAAAGGAGGGTCGCTTGATCAGGACAGACAGTTGGATTCCCACCCCCACCCCCCACCCCCTGCCCCACTCGCACCATGGACCCACCTAGAATGCTTTGGGACTAGCACCAAGCTGAGCCCCACGCTGGTACCTAACAACAAAGAAAGAGCAGTTTGGCCAGGGAAGCGTTCACACCCAGACACAGAGGCTTAGTGTCAGGAACACTGGACCTGACAGGTCATCGCCTGAGACTGGAAGGGAACCTCAAAGGCCATTCCATCCAGCTTTTCCATAATCCAGGGCTCCTCATTCAGTGAAACTGCTCTCTCCAGTGTTACCAATAATCTCTCTCCTCACTGCCAAATCTAATGACCTTTTCTCAACCCTCATCTCTATGCAGATGAGCCCTAGACCTACACATCTAGCCCTAGGCTCCCTCCTTCCCTCCTCCCTTCCCTCTTCCTTCCTTTCCTCCCTCCCTCCCTCTCTCCTTCCTTTTTTCCCCCCCTCTTTCCTCCCTATCTCGCTCCTTCCTTCTTTCCTTCTTCCCTCCCTTCCTTCCTCCTTCTTTTCCTCCCTCCCTCCTTCCTTCTTTCCTTCCCTCTTTCCTCACTCTGTCGCTCCCTCCTTCCTTCCTCCCTTCCCTCTTTTCTTCCTTTCCTCTCTCCCTCCTTCTTTCTTCCCTTCTCTTTCCTCCCTCTCTCACTCCCTCCTTCCTTCCTTTCTTCCCTCTTTCCTCCCTCCCTCCCTCCCTCCTCCCTCCCTCCCTCCCTCCCTTCCTTCCTTCCTTCCTCCCTCCCTCCCTCCCTCCCTCCCTTCCTTCCTTCCTTCCTTCCTTCCTTCCTTCCTTCCTTCCTTCCTTCCTTCCTTCCTTCCTTCCTTCCTTCCTTCCTTCCTTCCTTCTTCTCTCAAAGGTTCCCAGACCTAAGCCTGGAAGGGTCAGCTAGTACAACCTCCTCATTTACAGTTGAGGACATTGAGACCCCAAGAGGAGCCTTGACTCATTCACTGTCATGCGGGCAGTGTCAGTGCTAGAGCCTGAGCACAGCTCCGCTGACTCCTCAGTTAGGCTTCTTTCCATTGGAGCACATGTGTGTGCTGAGCCCTGTTTATGCCCACAGGGTGTGGAGCCGCAAGGACCTTAGAGGTCAGTGACAATGATCATCTTACCAATGGGGAAACTGAGTCACAAAGGCGAGAGGTAACTTGTCCAGATTGCGCGCTCACGTGCATGCGTACACACACACACACACACACACACACACACACACACACACACACACACACAGCCCTTCCCTCTTCCAAAGGCAGAGTTTGGGCACTTGTCCTGTGGGTTTTCATGCAAACCCAGGGTTCCACTCTGTAGCTTCCTATTTGTTAAGATTCACAGATTTAGAGCTGGAAAGGGCCTTTGAAGCCCTAATTCTAGGCTAATGCTGTTTCTAGACCAACCTCATTTTATAGGCCGCAACAGGTGAAGGGACTGGCCCACAATGACCTAAGTGGCAGAAACGAAGGTCAGGCCAGGTCCTCTGGTCAGACTATGTGATGCGTGCCCTGTGCCACTGGAAAAAATGAGAGGGTGGGCCTTGGACCCTTTCTGGTCTAGCATCTTGGGCTTTCTCAGCCCACAGTGTCAGCCACACACACGTAAGAATCAAACTTTTTGACCACACATGAGAGCCCAGGGGAAGCTCGCAGGCTCCAGGATGTGAGACGGCTGCGTCTCCTCACATCCACTGATGCCCTTCCCCTGGCTCTGGACTCACTTCCGCCATTACAGGGGACAGGTCCCATTAGCCACCTCCAAGGAATTGAACCTCATTAGCAATGCTCTCTCTCTGTTAATGCCGGAACCTCATACCATGCCAGCCAGCAGCCTTCTGATGGATCGCTCTCAGAAAGAGGCTCCAGCAGCCTGGTGGAGGGGGAGGACCCTGACGCTTCCTGCACCCTGCTGTGGACTCCTCACTGCCACAGCCAGGACAGGCAGTGGAAGGGCCTGGCAGGGGGAGGGGGCCTTGAGGATCAAGCCCTGGACAGTAAAAGCCTACTTTTCTACCCCAGATTTGCTCCCTCCATTTATGTTTTGGTTACTTTCTCTGTAGAATGCGGGAGAGGGTAAAGGAGGCTGGAGAAGTTCGAAGGCCCCTCCCAGCTGTGCCATCCCTTGTTCTCAGGCCCCTTCCAGCTATGCCATCCCCTGTTCTCAGGCCCCTTCCAGCTGTACCATCCCCTGTTCTCAGGCCCCTCCCAGCTGTGCCATCCCTTGTTCTCAGGCCGCTCCCAGCTGTGCCATTCCATGTTTTATGCTCTTTGCTTTATAGATTTCGTTTTCACTCTGAACTTAATGAATACTGGAATAGGGAAAACATTTCCATATACCAAACAGAACAGGAAGCTGAGTCTCTCCTATGTATAGTTTGCTTTTTAAAAAGGTAAACATGTGCCATAATTCCTTCAATCATGTCCTATTTGTCTGTTTCCTTCTATACATTTGGAAAAACACCTCAATGAACCTCTTTTCCTTCTTGTTTTTTTTTTTTGCGGCCCCCAGCCCCTAAATCCCCTCCACCATGACATGAGGCCTCACCACCAATTCCAGCAAAACAAGGCCCCCCTTGGCCACACCCCGAGCTGTGGGTCTCCCTGGGCCCCCTGAACATACCAGCTCCACCTCTGGAGGTCAGCAGCGCTCCCTCATCAGTCCTCTGCGTCTGCAAAAGCACGCCTTTTCACATTGTAGTTACAATTTTATAAATTGTCCTCCTGGTCAGCTCCCTCTGCCTCTGTCCATCCACATCCTCCCAGGTTTCTCTGACCTCCTTCACTTCTGACAGCCTCACAGTATTCTATCATAGGCTGCAACTTGTTAGTCATCCCCTAACTGATGGTGGACACCTCCGCCAAGTTCAGTTCTTTGCCACCACAAAAAGAGCCACTATCAATATTCTTGTACAAATCAAACTGCCTCAAATACTTACTAACTGTGACCCTGAGCAAGAAATGTATCTTTGCCTCAGTTTCCCCAACTGTAAATGAGGATGATGACATCACCTCCCTCCCTCCCAGCACTATTGTGAGGATCTGATGAGATGACACCTGTAAAGTGCTTAGCACAGTGCCTGGCACACAGAAGGTGCTTCATAAAATGAATGACTAGAGAATGCTCTCTCCCCTTCCCTCCCTTTGGTGCCTTCTTTGCTCTCTTTAGGCCAAAGGCTCCACCCAGCACAGCCTCTGTTCTGACGTTCGTCGGCCCCAAGGGTGCATTAGGAAAACCGTCCTCTTGCTGTTGTTATGATATTAATCTGACTTTCCAGAAGCCCTTTAAATGACTTTGGGCACTCCAACAGCTTAGGAAATATTAGTCAGCCCTTGTGGTAACATGGCATCAATCTGCCCATTTCTGAGGTGAGTAAACTGTTGACAGAGATGAGTCCCCACAATGACTCAGCTGAACTCTTTTGTTCCGAGGCCTCCAGCTGATGATGGAAGTAGCCCTGAGAACAAGGGATAGAAATGAAGCCTCAGGTACCCCTCCCCAGCCCAGCCCAGCCCAGCCTTCTCAGGGCAGCGGCCCAGCCAAGTCTCCCATCAAGCTTTCATCTGCGCTTGTGCACAGGGGACCCTGTCGGTTGGGTACATAATCCCGAGCTCTCCCCGGGAAGGCAGGCGGTGGTTCCTGAGAGAAAAGCCGCCTCTCAGAGAAACAGCCAGGGAAGGAGGCTGGGCAGGGCCCAGGTTAGAGAAGGGAAGGGATGAGGATGATGACGACAAGAACAGTAGCAGGGCAGCTAGGTGGCCCTGGATTCAGGAGGACCTGAGTTCAAATCGGGACTCAGATACATAACACGCACTAGCTGTGCGACCCCAGGCAAGTCGCTTCACCCCATTGCCTAGCAAAAAAGAACAGTAGCAATCAGTGAATCCTGCAGCGCAGAAAGGCTCTGTGAGGTCAGTATCAAAAGGTAGCGTTATCTCCATTTTACAGATGAGGACCAGATAGAGGAACTAATCCATCCAAGATCACAAAGCATAATGAGGGGCAGAGTGGGACAGGTCTTCTGAGTCTAAATTCCTTGCTCTTTTCACTACTACCACTTAAAGCCTTCAGTGTAGGGTTATTAAATAATCTCATTTGACAGAACTGTACAGCTGAAAAGAACAGGAAGATCGGAGCTGGGAGGGGCCTTAGAACAGGGGATGGCAGAGCTGGGAGGGGCCTTAGAGGTAATCTAGTACAATCTCCTCCAGGTGAGAATATTTTCTTTAGCATCCCTTATAGATGAGCCCATCCAGACTGCTCGAATATTTCCACTGACAGACAGCTCACTGACTTACTCACTGGCAGACAGACCATTCCTTTAATACTCAGGGTGCCCATATGTAGACAGTATTCTATTACCGTTATCATTACAAAGAGATTTGCATAGGATTCCGTAACCATTTCTTAACTGCCTGATCTGTGCTGGTTACCATTTTCTTAAGTTATCCATTTAATATTCCCAAGACTCTGGGAGATCAGCATTATTGACCTCAGTTCCCCAGTAGACTCCAGGTTAGAAGCAGTTCTCAAACTATGCACAACCATATGAAAAGTTGCGCTGAATCACTAATAAGGAGAAACATAAAAACTGACAGAGCCCCAGGGCTTCCCCAGGCTCCCAGCAGGTGATGGGAATAACCAGTGTTGGAGAGTCCTGAAAAGAGGCAAAGGCATGTGTGGCTGGTGAGGCTGGGAAAGACCCAACCACCAGGAAAGCACTGTGGAGAATTCTTCGAAGGCAGGGACTGAGTGTCTAGACCCTCTGACCCTGAGGTCCCGCTGCAGGGGCCCAAGACCAGGGAGGCCAAGAAGGTCCCAGTCACACCTACAGCAGCATGTTTGGGTGCCAAAAACCAAGACAGATGCTCCCGACAGCCTGCTCCTTTCCCACCTCAGTACCTTGGCTCAAGCTGTGCGCTCTGACTAGAATGTTTTCCCTCCTTCTCCTCTTCAAGCTGCCTGCAGCAGAATACCTGCTCCACCTCTCTCCTCCCCTGCTCTCAATAACAACCGGCCCCAGCAGACCTCACACAGCTCTTGGCCTCTCTCATGAACTGACCAAGACATCTCATTCACAGGTGAATCATCCTCGTTCTAGCTGGGCAGTCAGCTCCCTTCGAGCACTGGCCAGGTCACAAAGGAGCCACTGCACAACTCTGCTAAGTCATACAGAACATGCCAGGCTGAGCACAGCCCTACCACAGGCCACTAGGCAACATGGCTGAGAGACAGAGGGTGGCCAAAGGAGCCCAGGACCCTGTCACCGAGGGCCAGAAAGGATCTTGGATACTCACCTTGGTCCTCCCTCTCCCCACCCACAGCACCTCCGGCCAGGGTTTGTCCTGAACGGCTCCTGGGATGGGTTCACTCTCCCCTGGGACCCACTGTCGCTGCTAGGAGGGGCTCCTTGTATGGAGCCTACATCAACTTCCACCCCAATTTAATGGGGGCATTTCATCCTTTTAAAACAAATTCGACATCGGGGGCTTCTCCCTACGGAGCTCGAATGGGCTAATGCACACAAAGTAATGATGGGAGGGAGGGGAGGAGTCAACACTCTTTGGTTTTCAAGTTCACACTGAGATAAACCTTGGGAATGGAAGCTCCCAGAGGGCAGGGAAAGACCCCAGAAGGGGGAGGGAGGAGAGTCAGCTGTGTTTGAACCCCAGCTGCCCCCAGCTCAGGCCAGAGACATAAGCAGCACCTCGGCAGTGGCGAGACCTGAGCCTTCACCCTTCTCTGGCATAACCCTGCCCAACCTCCTAGAGAAACGACCCAGGCTCTTCCTCTGGCACATGAGATGGGGCTGGGGATGAACACGCCCTCCGGCGCACACCCACCATAGTATCCATATGTGCCAGGCACTGAGCTAGGCTTGGGAGTCCCGGTCCAATGTGCTTGGCCCCTCAGAGCTTGGAGAAGCAGAAGCCTCAGATGACAAGCGTTTGGTCTGTACCTGCTCTGTCAGACCCTGGACATACAAAGACAGAATATGAAACAAGCCCTCTTCTCAAGGGGCTTCCCTTTGGAAGCTCCCCCACTACTCTCTCCCTCTATCATCCTCTGTTCCTGGGAAACCATTCTCTTCCTTCCAGGTCCAGCTCAGAGCACCCTCCCTACCCCGCCCCTCCAAGTTTGAGAGAGGAAGCTGTCCTCTCCAAATAACTATGGTTGGACTTGAAGTCTCCAAAGGGACTTGCTGCAGGCCATTAGATCCAAGTGTCTTCTCAGGGGACATTTCCCCTCAGAAGAAGGAACAGTGTGTGTGTGGGTGGGTGCGTGGGGGGGGCGCTTCCTTTAATTCCATCGTGCATCTGGCAAGGTCACCAGCTTCTAACCATCCCAGCTGGGATGCAGAAACCCCACTAGTAAGTATTTAGTGAGATACCAGGCTACCAGGAGGAGAGGTGCAGGTGTGCCCATCAATCCAAACGCCAAATCCAGGCGGTAAATGAGATGGCGGCAGAGCTTGGAGCCTACCCAGAGGCACAGACTGATGGTGGGCATCCTTGAGAGCTCTCAGCATCTCAGAGACAGTGTCAGAGACAGGAAGCTCTCTGAGGCAGGGATTCTGTGAGCTAGAAGGGGCCTCACTCAGAGAGTGAGCTCTAATTCAACCATGAATCCCAGCACTTACAACCTAATGTTTCTAACTCCACTGCTTTGCGACTTACCTAGCAGTCATGTCCTCACCTCAATCCTGCCCATCCATGGTCAGAAATGCTACTGTCCTGGTTCACAGAGGAGGACAACTGAGGCCAGAGAAAGACTCACTCAAAGCTGCCAGGCTCAGAGTCAGGGAAGCTCAGCCTAATCCACAAATGTATAGCACAGCAGGATGACGGTCACCCAGCCTCAGCGAGCCAGTCCCACAGTATTGTGTTCCTCCTTTTCACAGAGGGCACTCAGGGAAACAGACTTTCCCAGGGGCACAGAGCAGTTACTCCTCCAGCCTGCAATGTAATTGTTTGTCGGGGTCTCCCCAGTCCAGGGCTCTTCCCACACACCTACACAAACAATGTTTTCTATACAGACCCTACCCCCACCCCAGCTATGGGCTCCATACACAGTAGGTGCATAATAAAGGCTCAGTATTGAAGGAAAGAAAAATAGAATGCTCCGAAGGGCAGTCTTCATTTTGGACTTGCTAAGACCCTCCCCCCTTCCACTTTCTTCCTGTTCCCAGCGGGGCGCCCCACAGGCCTCTTTCAATGCCTAATAATAGCGCCACTCTGACCAGGAGAACTGCACCTCTCCGGGCAGTAACGTTAATCTGGCTACGGGGAAATCTCCCTTCGGGGAGACAGAGGGGGAGAAGATGAGGAAGGTCCGGCAGCCACAGGCGCAGGGGCGCACATGCCTCCCCCAGTCCTCCAACACTGACGCAGAGGCAGCGCACAGCCGCAGGCAGGCAGTCACACGGTTACACACGCGCACACACACAGTCATACAAGCTACACACACGCGTGCGCACGTACGCACACCCCGCTCCTCGGAGATTTTGGGCTCACTTGGGGCAGCCCCTCGCTCCTCAGGTGCCACCTGGGACCCTTCACCGCTGTCCCCGCCTCCCACTCCCCCTTCCTCTGGCCGGCTTCCAGGCTGGGGGCACCCAGGGACAGACCCGCAGAGACACCAAGCCACTGAAGCGAGCTGAGAGCGTGACCACGACGCGCAGACACGTAGTCCTCGAGCCCAGAGACGAGGTCAGGGAGACGTGCCGGGCCCAAGACCTAAAAAGGTGGGGCGCTAGCGAGGAGGGGATGGGGCGGGGCGTCCCTCCTTCCTACCCCTACCCCGAGGCTGATGCCGGGCATCAGTCAGGTAGCCCGTCTCCCTGCTGCGAGCTTTTAGGAAGGGAGATTACTCAGGCTGGGAGAGACAAAGACAGGGAGAACACACACACACACACACACACACACACACACACACACACACACAGACATTGGGCAGATTCAACTGAGAGAGACAGAGACATACAACACATACATACATTGCTTTGGGCAGATCGAGGGATCCATACTCAGACAGACAGAAGCGCGCGCGCGAGCGCACACACACACACACACACACACACACACACACACACACACACACACACACGCACGCACGCACAGCGATGAGCAGAGAGAGGAAAAAAAGAGACAAGATAACAGAGCGCGAGACTGAGAGCCGGAAATAGAGACAGAGACTTGAGGACATGGGGGGAGGTGGGGAGAGTCCGGGGGAGTGAGAGAGGAAAGAGCTGGAGCCGGAGCTAACCCGAGACCCCCCCAGAGGCCAGCTGCTGCAGACTTGGTAGGCGCCCCGAGAGCGGCCATCGAAGCTGGCCCCCGAGCGCGGAGGCGAGCTGGCAGCCGAAGGGGCCCTTCTCGGACCCCGCAGTCCCACCTTCCCCCTTCCCCCCCCCGCCCCCTCCAGTCTCTTACCTCTCTCCCTCTGTCCTCGCAACCCTGGTGCCAGCGGAGGCCGAGCCTCGGGACCGGAGGCAGGGGGAGGGGATCAGGGGAACAGCAGCAGCAGCCGCCGCAGCCTCAGCAGCAGAGTCGGGGGTAGGACCGGCACAGGGAGGGAGGCCCGGCGGGGCGGGGCAGGGGCGGAACCCTGCTTTCCAGAACCCGCCCCTGGACCTCCCAGGGGGACCTTGGCCGCCGCAGCACCCCCCCCCCGTCCCCTTACACATACAGGGGCTCGCTCGTGCACACACACACACACACACACACACACACACACACACACACACAAATACACACGCACACACGCTGCAGGCCTACTGACACATCGAGACAGACAGATGGAGACACAACTTGGGTTCCAATTCCAGCTGGGTTCAGCACTGGCAGAGTCATTCTGCAACTGGCCCTTAGTTTCCCTCTCTGGAAAATGGGAGGTTGTCCTGGCTACCCTCTGAGGGCCCTTCCAGCTGTGGCTCTAGGATCCCAGGACACATATATCCAGAGATCCTCACTCCCTCTGTGGGTTGTCTCCCCCCTTAGAATGGAAGTGAGGTGAGGCAGGGGCTGGCTAGGCTCTTGTCCTTGAACCCCACAGGCCTGGAGCCCAGGAAGCACTTAACACGTCTTCACTCCCTTCAATTCTTTCACAAGCACGTATTTTTTAATACTCTGACATTTTATTTTTTTCCAATTACATGTAAAAACCATTTTTTAACATTCATTTAAAAAATGCTGAGTTCTAAATTCTCTCCCACCTTCCCTCTCCTTCTCTCTCCTTGAGAAGGCAAACAATTTGATGTTTGTCATGTTGTGAAAGAAAACACAGACCAAAAACCCGGGGAAAAAAAAATAAAGTAGGAAAAAGTCTGCTTCTTAGATGCCATCAGTTCTTCCTCTGGAGGCAAATCGAATTTTTCATCATGAGTCCTTCGGGATTGTCTTGGATCCCTGTATTGCTGAGAAGAGCTAAGTCATTCACTGCCGATCTTCGTGCAATTTTGCTATGACTGTGTACAATGACAAAGGACCAGGGAAGGGGTTTAGACTGGAGAAGAGAAGGCTCTGGGGTGGCAGGCTGAGAGAATCCGGCTGGAAGAGGCCAGTGGTGTCAAACCCAAATAGAAAGGGCCCCCAATTGACTTAGGAAACCCCAAATGAACATGATGTTGTATTAGAATGGGAACCCCCTGAAGGCAGGAACCATCCCCCTCCCCACCTCACCCCCTTTTTGCATTCGCAGGTTTAGTGCAACCCTTGGAACATACTGCTTAGTAAATGCTTATTGACTGCCTGGTTCCAAGGACTGCAGAAGACAGAGCACCTCCAGCTGAGGTGAGGAAAGGGTGAGGGATCCTAGGAGGCTTCCTCAAGGAGGTGTTGCCTAAGCTGGGCCTTGAAGGATGAGCAGAATTTCAGAAGGTTGGACCCATATGGATGGATGTACATTCCAGCTATAGGCAGCTGTTTGGGCAAAGATACTGAGGGCAGCAAACACAGGACATGTTTGAGAAATGAGCAGTTTTCCTGGATCATGGGAGAGAAGTCCACACAGGTTAACAGTGGATGTCAAATTATGCTCAGCTGAGAAGACTGAATTTTATCCAGTAAAAACACCAACAGATTTTTCTATAGCATGTTATGGTTTATAAAGCATTTTCCTTACAGTGGTCAGTGCAGGAGACTGGCTTCCAGCCAAGGCACCCTCTCTCCCTCCTGGCTCCTAGCCCTGTGCCCATTCTCTTGCATTGAGTGAGTGGACTTTGGGGGAAGTAGTCACTGCAGGCCATTCCCTGGGAGATGGCTTGGGCAGTCTGGAGTGCAGCAGGGATAGAGGGGAGGCTGGCCATCTTCTTTGTTCTTAGAGGAGCCAGGAAAGCCCTACTGAGGAGTGCCCTAGGGGGTACAAGGACAGGACCTGGAGGGGGCAGCTAGGTGACACAGTGGATAGAGCACTGGCCCTGCATTCAGGAGGATCTGAGCTCAAATCCAGCCTCAGACACATAACACTCACTAGCTATGTGATCCTGGGTAAGTCACTTAACTCCATTGTCTGGCCAGCCCCCCCCCCCAAAAAAAAAGAACAGGATCTGGAAGGGTGTGAGGGAGGTGCTCTTGGGTCTGGTTTCTCTTGCTGCCTTGCTAGCTGTGTTTCCAAAACAATTTTCCCTGATCAGCTACCTTGATTAGACCTGTTTCTGCTCAGGTGATTATTTTGTTATTAGGAAAAACAAACCCATCATTGGCCAAGGACTCCACCTGAACCAGATCTTGCTTCCTTAGGAGGGGAAGGCCAAGGTGAGGCTTAGAAAACACTCCCTGCTGGGGGCCCAGGCCCAAGGACTTCCAAGGACACTGCTCCTCTTTCTAGATGGAAACACTGGATGGGGGGGAGGGGATCCTTCATCAGAAGGATTTCCATCAGAAAATTCACTTTGGCCATGATACTCTTCCACTCAAGAGTCATCTGTGGCTCCCAGTTGGCTGAGGAATGAAGGCTAAGATCCTGGCTGGCATCTGAGGCTGTCCACCACCTTAAGCCTCATTTTGAGGCTCATCTCATGCTGTTCTGCTTCTAGCCTATGTTTCAGCCAAACTTGTAGCTAATAGTTTCTAGTAGCTGACCAAGCATCCCTGATAGATGGACATCCAGTGAGGGGGAGTTTGCCACCCCTAACACAGCCCTTTTCACTTTGGGGATGCTCTCATGATTAACAAACTTTCCCCAATTTTACAGAATGTCAGGGCAATAGGACCATAGAGAGTGCCTACAAGAATGTGCCACATCTTACATTGAAACACAGCTCACCTACTGTTTCCTCCAGGAAGTCTGCCTAGATTGCTCCACCCAACCAGCATCTCCCCCTCCCCCACAATCTATTATGGTGCCCATGATAGAGTCTGACATAGCCTGGCCCTTAGAGATAGGGTGCTGGATATCCTCCATTAACTTTCCCCAAGACTTTGTCTTATCTCCTCTGCAGGTAGATCTCATGTGTGCCTGACTTTTTCTCCCCCTCCCCACTCCTCTTCCCCCTGTAGTTCCATTCTGTGGAGCATCACTCTTTTATGTCCTCCATAGCTCAGCTAAAGTGGAATACTTACTGGTCTTCACACACACACACTTTCCATCTCTGGCCCCCTGGTCTTTGCCTAGGCTGTCCCCCATGTCCGAAATGCCCTCCTTCCTCACAGCTGTCTCCTTTCAAAGCTCAGCTCACGTAGCACCTTCCAAAGGAAGCTTTTCTTTCTGTGCTCAGCTGCCAGTGCCCTGTCCCCAGATTTCCTTGTTCTTATCTTGTATCTGCTTTGTATTTACTGGGAGAAGCAACTTTAGTTTACCTAGATAGACTGCAAGGCCCTTGAGGGCAGAGGCTATTGCTTTTGTCTTGGTCTCCCTAGCACCGGGCCTGGCACATAGTAGGTGCTTAATGAACACTATTTGACTGACTGATGGCTAGGGCAGTGGGTTCATGTATTCCAGCCCCCTCGTTTTACAGCTAAAAAAATGTCTGCCCAGTGAGGGAGTCAGTCAGTCAGTTACTAAGCATCTATTAGGAACCAACTATGTGTCAGGCACTGCCCTAATTAAGGGACTTGTGACTTGCCCAGGGTCACACAGGGAGTAAGCATCAGATCTGGGAATTCAAGCTCAGGTCCCTTGACTTCAAATTCAGAGTTCTGTGCCATGCAGAGCTCTCCAAACACATGCTGACGACCTGAATAAGCCTGGGCAGCCTGGGGACAATGAAAAATTCAGACTGTCCGGGACTCCTCAGTGACAAGAGTCCAGAAGCTCTGCTTTATAATATGTAATTGTTTTAAAGTAGCATTATCTGGGGAAATGCCCATATGTGTATGTGTTCATATGTATGCACATGTGTATATATGTGTACATGCATGTGTATGTGAGTGTGTGGGGATGCTTGTATGCACGTGTGTGTGAGACAGAGATACCAGAGACAAAGAGACAGAGAGAGGAGACGTGTGTGTGTGTGTGTGGGGGGCAGATAGAGACAGAGACCTGCCCACATCTTTCCTCAATTTAAGAAGCTTCGGTGGCTTCCTGGGATCCCCAGAATAACCAAACCTCCTCGCTTTGGCCTTTCAAGCCCTTCCCCATGGGGCTTTCCGGGCTGAGTCAGCAGCCTCAGGATGCTTTGGGCAGACTGACCCACTCACTGTCCCAAGGCACAGCAATCATTCCGTCTCTGGCCACTGAGGGCCCTGTCCTTAGGACATGTTCTTAGAGACAGCTCCCGCTGCTCATTCTTATCATCATTCATATTTTTAAGTAATTAGAAAATGTTTCAGAGAAGTATGAAATGGGAAGGGGAGATGTTGGGCTTAGTGACATACGGCTGACTTCCAGGGCCATGGGTTTGCATGCCCCTTCTCTGGAAGTCAGAGGCTCAGCAGGGAAGTGACTTGCTCAAGGTCACATGACCAAACTAGGACCAAGAATTAGTTGTGATCTGAAGTCCTTGCAAGCTTGGGGGAGGGGGAGGGGATGAATGACTCCACAGTGACCAGCTCCAGGCAGCTTCCTCTTCCTCCCTCTTACAATACTGAACAGACCCTTGACTGACAGGCAGTTCAAATACGTGTGGGCTCCCACAGAACAGCTGAGAAGGTCCAGAGCAGTGAGCCAAGCAAGGGCGTGGGAAATCAGTCCACAGGGCCAGGGAAAGGACCTACTCTGAGGCTGCCTGGCCTGTCATTTCTTTGAAAAAAACAAAACCAAGAGAGTCAGAGAGTCCAGGATGAGGGAAGTGGGGCAGGGAGGGAGGGGGATACATTCAGAATCTTATGTCCAGATATGGGGACCCAGGGATGCGCTGGAGGGCGTCGTAGACTTCATAATCGTAAGTCCTCCTTGCTAGCCTTGCTACCCTCCCCCACGTGCCAGCTAAAAGCCTACCTTCTCCAGGAAGCCTACCTGATCCCCCGGCATCTCCGTGCCTTCATCTGCAGATGCTCTCCGGCTGGTCTTGTCTGTAGTGTGTTTGTACGGAGCTGTTTGCCTTTGTCTCTCCCATTAGGTTGTGAGATCCTTGCGGACCGGGACTGTACCCCCCTACCCACATTTTCTGCCACTCTTGGTGCTGTTCCCTTTCCCATGCTTGTCACGAGGGTGATGATCCCAGCTCATCTGCAGCATAGGGGCCATGAATGGAGACAGTGAGAGGAGACGAACTTCTCTCCCCTGCTTTGTCTCTCTTTTATTCCAGCTCTAAGCAATGGGTCTGGGGTCTCTGTTCTGCGTTGT
Organism: Phascolarctos cinereus; assembly: GCF_003287225.1. NCBI lineage: Eukaryota > Metazoa > Chordata > Mammalia > Diprotodontia > Phascolarctidae > Phascolarctos > Phascolarctos cinereus. The sequence goes on from NW_027555514.1 coordinate 295,030,059, forward strand.
CTCCCTCAGTTTCAGATGCCCGAGGTGATTCCCCCAGGAGAGTTTCAGCCATGACAACCTTGGAGCCCAGATGGTAGGGAGGAAGGTACAGTCAGCCCCAAGAAGCCAGGTGACTGCTCGGTTTAGACTGCGCGGGCCCCTTCTAGGGAAAGCGGTCTCAGCTCTACTGCCCATCTGCTCAGCCCCTCAGCCTCCTCCCCTGAGGAAGATGGAAGCCTTTGTAGAGGGCTCTGAACTTTCCGGGGAACTCTGCATTTCCCCTCAGTGGTCTGCTAGGTTTGGGCTCCATGTCCTCCTACCTCCTCACTGGCTACTCCCTTTTCAGTTTCCTGCTGTGTATTGTCTTGAGACAGGTTCTATCTTTCTTTGTCTTGTTTTGATCTCCAGCACTTAACACAGTGCCTACAACATTTTTTGTTATTTTTATTCAGTTGTTTTTCAGTCATGTCCAACTCTCTGTGACCCCACTTGGGCTTTTCTTGGGCAGAGATACTGGAGTGGTTTGCCATTTTCTTCTCCAGTTCATTTTACAGATGAGGAAATTGAGGCAAATAGGGTTAAGTGACTTGCCCAGGGTCACACAGTTAGTAAGTGTCTGAAGCTAGATATGAACTCAGGAAGATGAGTCTCCCTGACTCTATCCACTGTACCACCTAGCTGTCTAGAGTATAGTAGGTGCTCAGTAAATGCTTATTGACTGACTGATTGAACAAAATGGAAAGTAGTGAGCTCCCCATCATCATTGGAGATCTTTAAGCAGAGGCTGGGTGACTAGTTGTCAGGGATATTGTAGAGGACATTCCTGTTCAGGTATGGCTCAGACAAGGTGCCTCAGGGGCCTCCTACCTGGCTTTGGGGTTCTGGAATTTTGGATCACAACTCAGCCAGTTGGTTTTTTTGCATCCTGGAGTTACTAGGGAAGGTGGCCATGAGAGGAACCAGGACCATCACAAATGCACCCAGTCACTGAGAAAAGTACTCCAACGAGTCTCAGACCAGGAGTCAGGCAATGTGGGTTCTAGGGCTGGCTCTGGCTCTTTTTAGCTGGGAAAGCCTTCCCAGGGTTTTAGATTTCTGCTCTGAGAAATGGGGTCATAGGCTGAGAGAATTCAGTGTGTGTGTGTGTGTGTATTAGTGTGTGTGTGCATTAGTGTGTGTATATGTGAATGTATATATTATGCATGTGCATGCTTGTACATGTGTGTGTGTAGCGAATGTAATATAAAAACCAAAGATTTCCACAAATTGTGTTTTGTAATAATAGAAAAAAATGTGGGGTCACAGACCAGGTAATGTTTGAGGTTCCTTCTGACCTTCTCCTCCTCTGTCCCCATTTTCCCCAAATATGTGTAAGCCTACTTCTTCCCAGTCTTGGTCTAGGTTTGCCAGGCTGCCCTGAGTGTGGTCTCCACAGAGGGAGATGATCCTCATCCGGGAGAGGAGCAAAGCACCACTCTCTGCGTTGGCTTGAGGCTGGGTGGGACAGGACTGAGCGGCCATTGTGGAGAATTTCAAGAGAAACAGTGCAGCCAGATAAGCATCATCATCTCCCATCTCCCCAGAGCTGCAGGCATGTAGGAGCAGCCAGCAACCCACTGTGCTGGGTGTCCAGGACCTGCCCTGGCTGCGTGCTACTCTCCCTGTCTCTGTCTGTCCCTTTGTCTCTGTCTCTCTGTTTTTGTCTCTCTGTGTCTTTCTCTGTTTCCCTTTCTGTCTTTCTGTCTCTTTTTCTGTCTCTGTCTCTCTCTGTGTGCCTCTCTGTCCCTCTGTGTCTCTGTCTTTGTCTTTCTCTATCTCTGTTCTCTCTTTCTCTCTGATGTCTCTTTCACTGTCTCTCTATCTCTTTGTCTTTGTCTCTCTGTCTCTGTCTCTGTCTCTCTCTCTCTATCTTTCTGTCTATCTTTCTCTGTCTCTGTTTCTGTCTTTCTGTGTCTCTGTCTATCTCTGTGTGTCTCTCTGATGTGGTTTGAGAGGTCTAGGGACCTCTCAAGGACCAAAGTACAGGACAAGGTCCTCTGGAATGAATTCACAAACTCAAGTATTCTTTAAGTCAAGTTGCAAAAATGTATTATAGTGCTAATATGGCAGGCAGAGCTCCGTAAGGGACTCTGCCACTTAAGAGGAATGAAGCTAAAGCTTATATAGGAAAAGCATGGATTATGTGCCAAGTATGCTAATTAGGTGATAACATATAACCTTGTTCACAGACATCATTCACTACTGGAAACGGGGGTGGGGGGTGGGGAAAGAAGATTCCCTGAGGGGTGTAGGGGTGTATTTTTGGTCTGTTACATCTGTAACAAGGTAGCTTCAGGAGTTGATGTCATAACTTGACCTCTGGATCATATACGATACTGTGGGAATCAGTACATGATAGTTTTGTTGATATAAGATACAAGGGAAATTCCACAAAGGTCAGCTTATTTGCCTAACAGGGAGAGACAGTGAGATAGTTTACCTCACTGGGCCCACTCATGAGTTACTGCCAGAGATAGGGTCTTTGGGCTGTGGAGAAAACTGTCAGGGACAGTGTTTTGAGGCTAGGGAGAAATATGGTCTTGAAATTGGGGTCCGAATATAAACACCCAAGCACCTCATCGTCTCTGTGTCTCTGTCTCTCTGTCTTTATCTCTGTCCTTCTCTCTTCCTCTCTGATGTCTCTTTCTTTGTCTCTGTGTTTCTCTCTGTTTCTGTCTTTGTCTCTGTCTCTCTGTGTATCTCTCTGTCTGTCTCTCTGTGTCTCTCTCTGGGTATCTCTCTGTCTCCATCTCTTTATGGGTGTCTGCCTCTGTCTCTCTCCTTTCCTCCTCTCTGATGTCTCTTTGTCTCTGTGTCTCTCTCTGTTTCTGTCTTTCTCTGTGTCTCTTTGTGTATCTCTCTGTCTCTGTCTCTCTCTGGGTGTCTCTCTGTCTCCATCTCTTTATGGGTGTCTGCCTCTGTCTCTTTCCTTTCTTCCTCTCTGATGTCTCTGTCTCTCTGTGTCTCTTTGTGTATCTCTCTGTCTGTCTCTCTGTCTCTCTGTCTCTGTGTCTTTCTCTGTCTCTGTTTATTTGTGTATCTCTGTGTGTCTCTGTCTCTGTGTCTTTCTCTCTCTGTCTCTTTGTGTGTCTCTCTGTCTCTATCTCTTTCTGGGTATCTCTCTGTCTCCATCTCTTTATGGGTGTCTGTCTCTATCTCTCTCCTTTCTTCCTCTCTGATGTCTCTGTGTCTGTCTCCTGATTGGAGTTGAGATCTTGCTCTGAGCTCGTAGCCCCTCATGCATTATTCCACAGTATGTTCTAATTTATAGAACTGCTATCTGCTCTTTGTTGCAATAAAAGGCTTTACTATTTGTGATATAGTTGTTTGATTGTTTGATTTTTAATGTGGCCAGCCTTTGGTGGGAGAGAGCTGAGCTGGACAAACAGAATTCCAGCCTGGGACTCCTCTTGGACACTGGAGAAGAGCTCTCTCAGCTTCTTTTTTTGGCTAGGCAATGGGGTTAAGTGACTTGCCCAGGTCACACAGCTAGTTGTGTCTGAGGCTGGATTTGAACTCAGGTCCTCCTGAATCCAAGACCTGTGCTCTATCCACTGCGCCACCTAGCTGCCCCAAGCTTTCTCAGCTTTGCTGGCACTCCTGGGGCCTTCCTGCCTGCCCTGCTCCATCGCTGAGTGAATGGAGGCTTTCTGTGTTCTCCCTCCCTGCTCACTCTCTTTCTCTCCCCATTGGCTTTTTGGACCTCTTTTGCCATTTGGGTTAGGCTATTTTTTTAAGGTGTTATTTTCTTCAGTATTTTTGGGGTCTCCTTTAGCAAGCTGTTGACTTGTTTTTCACGATTTTCTTGCATCACTCTCATTTCTCTTCCCAGTTTTCCCTCTACTTCTCTTACTTGCTTCTCAAAATCCTTTTTGAGCTCTTCCATGGCCTGGGACCAATTCATATTGTTCTTGGAGGTTTTGGACATAGGAGCTGTGACTTTGTTGTCTTCTGGTTATATGTTTTAATCTTCTTTGTCACCAAAGAAAGATTCTATGGTCTGACTTTTTTTTTTTTTGCGAGGTTTGCTCATGATCCCAGCCAATTACTTGAGTTATAAACTCTTTGTTAAGGTAGGAGTCTGCTTCCAGTGTGGAGGATGTACTGTCCCAAGCTTCAGGGGTTTTCTGTAGCTGTTTTCAGAGATTCTTCTAGGGACCTGTACATTTTCAGTTCTTCCAAGGTGCTATGATCAAGGGCGAGGTGTTTACTCCTTTCCTGGCCTGTGCTCTGGTCTATGAGTGACTGCAAGCACTCTTTTCTGTCTTGGAACTGTGAGGAGGGTTTTCTCTGCACCAGCACTTACAAGCTCCACTGCACCAGTGCTCCTCCTTGCCCCAGGACCGCCACCCAGAACTGTGCCCCAGATCCAAGCACGGGCAAAGCAAGAGATTCCTGCCTCAGCACCAGCAAAGAGATCCCTGCAGTCCCCCTCTGATCAGCCACTTGATTCCCCCTCAGTCTGTGCTGGGGCCGTGCTCAGGGAATTGGGCTGGGACCACACTATACTTCTCTCTCAGCACTGCAAACACAGACTTTTCCCACTGATCTTCTAAGTTGTCTTCGGTGTTTGTGGATTAAGAAGTCTGGAAACCACCATAGCTGCCTGCGATTCATTCCTCTGAGGCCTGCTCCGGGTTCACTGTGGCCTGCGCGCCCATGTCGAGCCACACTTCTCTCTCAGCCCAGTGCGATATACCTTTCCCTCAACCATCCAGGTTGTCTTGGGCTGGAAATTTGTTTCTCTCTGTCTTTTTGTGGGTTCTGCTGCTTTAGAATTTGTTTAGAGCCATTTTTTGCAGTTGGAGGGGTTTGGGGGAGAGCTCAAGCAAGTCATTGCTTTCACTCCGCCATCTTGACCCCTCTTTCCCAAGCCCCCTCTTTCACTCCTGCAAGTGAACTCCCCATGCCAAGTGCCCCCCAGGTCACCAGGCTCTCATTTGCTCCACCCTCTCTGCACCTGGCATCAGACTGTGGCCCTGCATTCGGGTGCTCCTCAGAAATGCCGTCAGTGTTGGGGCAGCTAGGTGGTGCAGTGGACAGAGCACCAGCCCTGAAGTCAGGAGGACCTGAGTTCAAATCAGGCCTCAGACCAAACACTTGACACTTACTAGCTGTGTGACCCTGAGCAAGTCACTTAACCTCAATTGCCTAAGAAAAAAAAAAAAAGGAAATGCCATCAGTGGCTCTCCAAATGACTGCGTATCACTGGTTCCTCATCACGGGCTCTGTGTTTGGCGCCTCTTGGTGTCTTGACTGCTGGCACTCCCTGGGTGCTGAGCTCCAGGGCACTGCCTCTTGGCAGTGATCTGGAGGATGAGAGCTTGGATACAGAGCTGGAAGGATTGAGAAACTGAGGCCCAGCAGGGCTCCTTCCACCATACCTTGCTGTTTCCTCTGGTCATAAAAGGAAGCCTCCAGCTGGGAGGGGAAAGAGCCAAGCTAAGAGTGGTGTTCCTACTAGGTGGGGTGGGTAGGACTTGGGGGGCCCTAGGACCCTAGGACCAGCACAACAGGGATTTGAACTCAGGTCCCCTAAATCTCACACCCTTTCAGCCATTTCAGGCCATCTCCATGTCTGCAGCAGGTTTGGGGATGGATGGACACCCCTGGGCCAGGGTCACTCACTTCAGGGCCCCATCTACTTTGCAATTATAATAAGACCCTGAGGGTGTGGTCTTTTTCTCCCTGCTCTGCCCCTACCTCCAGCCCTCCACGGAGGTCTTCGGGAGGAGGAGACAAGTCCCTTTCTCTAGGATGCTGTCCTGGTAGGTGCTGGACCAGCCATTCCCATGCCTTTCAGTTCAGAGGTGTGGGCAGCATGCCAAAGCTTCATGGAGGGGCAGAGGGTTTTTGTAGGTTCTGCAAAGCTCAGAGCCCCAGGGTCCCTAGAGGTGTTTCCCTCTCTGGTGTGTGTGGCCCTGACTCCTGTCCATCCATGAAGGTACTCAGGAACTCTGTGGTGGGTGCTAGGCCCAGCTTGGACTGGCTCCAGAGGGCAGATTGTTAAAAGTTCTGTGGGAGCATTTATATCTCGGCAATCAGCAAAGGCTATAAACTGGGGCCTAATGGATTGTTTGGCTAATTGTCATGACTTATGAAAGTGATGAAGAAAATGGTCATATTGAGTTCATTGAACTGAAAAAGAACTGAAAATGCATACATCCGTCTTTCCCAGAGAGCTGATTGTTAAACATTTACCAGCATTCCCTGGGTCAGGGTTCTTCAGGGCATCTGTGTGCAGGGTCAACAAGATTCATTTCAATTCAGTTCTGCTAACATGCATAGGGTACCTACATTGCATGCCTAGCTCTAGGCTGGGCTCTCCTCAAGACAGGTGACAGACCTCAGTGTCCAGCCCAGGGCCTAAATAAGCTGCACCACGGTGACCCTGAGTTATAGAGCATGAGTGTCCCAAGCTCTGCAGGAGGGAGGAAATCGAGAGGAGGGGACACAGGATGGGGGATGGGACAGCCATCTGCCACCCGGTGCCCGTGTTGTGACAGGCCTCGTCTGCATTGACACGAGGTGTGACTCAGTGCACCAGAGCTGCCAATCTACAGTCAGGGTCCCTGCTGGCTGCCCAGCTGCCCACAAGGGTGCCCACAGAGAAGCATCTGCTTTGAGTTGTTGATGCCAAGAATGGCGCCGGCCCTTGTGTGGCTGACTCTCACAGCTGCATCATCCCCCACGGACTCCCAGATTCCACAAAGACCCTGAGGCTGAGCCCTCTCCCAATAGCAAGGACCATCCTACAGATGATAAAATGGAGGCACTGCTGCCAGACAGGCCTTCTTGTTGGCCGAGTGAGGACCTCCTGGGCCTCAGTTTCCCCTTCTGTCTCCTATGCCTCCTCTAGAGCTGAGACCTTAGTAGAATAGTCCCCAGCCCTAGCTCCTAGGGGAGCAGCCAGCCCATTACTCCTCCTCATGCCATCTCCCCACCCCCGGCACCAGAAAGGCTTCCAGAAAGCTAAACCAGGGCCCCCCCACTAATTACTGGCATCACTGGCAGTAGGGACATGAGCCTCTAGCCTCCAGATGGAGGACTCAGAGCCATTTGGCCCATGAAGGCAAAGCAACTTTGGGTTCCACTGGCCCCTTCTGGCCTCTGGGTGCCTAGGGAAGCCCTTCCCTTTCCTCTGAGGCCCAGATCAGGGGCAGACGAGTGGAGAATCCAGCTTTCATGGTTTTCACACGTAGGCAGCCATGTGGTGCAGCGTTTAGAGCACCGAACCTGGAGTTTTATAAATATGATCTTATTCAATCCTCCCAACAACCCTGGGATGGGGGAGGAACAGGGGGAGGTACTATTAGTATCCCTATTGTAGGAATGAGGAAATTGAGGCAGAGAGAGGCTAAGTGATTTGCCCAGGGATCTGGATTCAGGTCTTCCTGACTCTAGGCTTGCAAAGCAGACTGAGAAGCAGGTAGAGAGAGAGGGAGAGAGAGGGGAACTAGGGGCCAGCCTCGCGCAAATCCGCCAAGGGAGAGTGTCCAGGACGAGAGACACTCACTGAGCGTCAGCTTGGATTGGCTGCTCAGTGGTTAGTGTGCTTGCCTTCCTCTATCCCGCCCCATCTCAGTGATTCTGAACCCTCAGCTGCCAATGCCCCGAAGAGGTTCCCCATTCCCATCTCACCCTGCCCCCACCTCCATCCAGTCTCTCCCCCCTCTTCCCTCTTCCCTCCCCCTATGCCCGCCTCTTCTGGCTCTGGCTGAGAGCTGGGTCCCTCCCCCCCTCATTACACTTTCCCTTATTCCTCCTGACTCCCTGGCCAGGGAGGTGGGATAATCCTAGCCTTGCCCTGCTGCCCTTCCAGACCCTCCTTCTGCCTCTCTCGCCCTTTGGGGTTTGCTCGATCCACAGATGCTGGGAATCGCTGTCCAGCGACCCTCAGGTCTCTCCCCTTCCTTCCTCCATGGGCTTGGGGCCTGGTTCATGGTCCCCCTCCTCCCCAGCTCCTGCTCCATCTTGGGGGCCACAGCGCACATTCTGACTGTGGCCCGGACACCTTCAGCACTCAGCGCTGGTGACCTCTTCAGCAACACGGAGAGACTGCTTGCCTGATCTCTCCACCACCTCCGTGTGGATGAACTCTGGCTTCCTTTCTCTGAGCGCCTTCTGTTCTCGTGGCAGCCCTGACCCTAGCCTTCGTCCACACCGCGCAGGGACTTCCAGTCTCCCAACCCTTCGGTTCTTTCCCAAGCCTTTGCACTTGAAGCTAGGCGGTCAAGTGGATAGAGGTCTGGCCCCGAAGTAAAGAAAGCCTGAGTTCAAATCCGGCCTCAAACACTTACTTGCTGTGTTACCTAGGCAAGTCAATTCACTGCCATCTGCCTCCGTTTCCTCATCTGTAAAGTGGGGATAACTGCACCCACCTCCTCGGGTTATTGTGTGGATCCACTTAGATAATTTTTGTAAAGTGCTTAGCAGGTGCCTGACACATGCAAATGCTTATCTCTTTTCCTTTTCTCCTCTCATGCACTAACTACACTCTCATCCCTTCCGTATTTGACCCCTTGATGAACTTACACTGTCCCCCTCTTGAGATCCTGGCACCCTTATTTTATAGCTGATTTTGGCTGCCTCAGCCAAGCTCTCTCCATGTGCAAAGGACCCCATTCCATCCCATCTTCTCCACAAATCACCTCCTCAGTCACACCCCTCGCCTACCTTCAGTCTCTTCCAATCTTTTCTGCTTCTCCACAGCCTACAAACACGCCCATGTCTCCCCCTCCTCAAAAAACCTCTCCTGTAGTCAGTCCATCTCGGCCAGCTCTTGCCTCTCCTCTCTTTCCCATCGATGCGCTTTGGCATGGTCACCTACAAGAGGTACCTACAATGGCTTTCCTCTTCTTAGGTCTCTGCAGTCTGGCTTCCAAACCTCATTATTGCACTGAAACTGCTCACTCCAGAGCTATCAGTGGTCTCTTCTCCATCCTCATCCTTCTTGACTCCTCTGCAGCCTCTGACACTGCTGGTCACTCTCTCCTCCTGGATACCCTCTAGGTTTTTGGAGACCCCTCTATCTGTCCTGGTTCTCCTCCTCCATCTCTGACCGCTTTGGATCCTCACCCAGGTCATGCCCTCAGGGATCTGTCCTGGGTCCTCTTCTCTTCTCCCTCTAGACTCCTTCACTGGATGATCTCATCAGCTCCCGTGGATTTAATGACCATCTCTCTATGGGTGATTCTCAAATCTCTGTACCCCTTCCTAACGGCTCTGCTGACCTCCAGTCACATCTCCAACCACCTACTGGACATTTTGAACTGGACCTCCCATAGCTACCTTAAGTTCAATATGTCTCAAGGTGACTCATTATCTTTACCCCAACCCTCCCCCATCATCCTGACTTTCTAATTGATCACAGTTGAAAGGAAAGTGGGGAGGATGGTGGGTTGGGTGGAGGCTTGGCAGCCTTCAAGATCTCAGGTAGAGTGCTCCAGGAAATGGTGAAGTCTGAGGTGGTTCTGGTTCACACACCCACCAAGAAGAATTAGTTAAACAGGAAGCTCTGGGGGGCCCCACCTCTTCTCCCCAGTGACCACTCTTGGGTTGTGCTGCTCACTCCCATCACCAACAGCCATCTCCACCACGTCCAAACTTAAGGACGGGATTTGAGGGCGCCCCAGGCAATGCTCCCTGGGCACAAAGATGCCAGGTTGTCAGTATGGTCCTGGGGTCCTGACTCTGGGATCCCAGCTCTGGCTCTTTGATCTTAGAAGAGTGGGAGGTGTGGGGCTTCTCTCCGCTCCCTTCCACCCAGAGGGTCTATGGTGTCGTGAGCTCGAAGCCCACTCTCATCCAGAGGTCCAGAAGTATTCCCCCAATGTTCTCCTTGGTGCAGCAGAGCCCTAGGGGGTGGAGTTGGGGAGGCTGATGGATGTGGTCCCTTTGGCTCCATCGGCAGGGAGCTGGGAGGGGCCTCAGAGCAGAAGGCTGAAGCCCAGAGAGGTAACCCAGGTGGGAAGTCCTCAGACTGCAGAGCCAGGGCACCCTCCACTGTGCCTCACTGCCTCATCCGGGGGCTTCATCTGCGCTGTGTATTCACAGGGCTTCAATGGCTCACAAACGTAAGGTACTTGGGTGGGGGGGGGAGTAAGACAGGGAAGCTTCTAGCTGAGGCCAGGGGAGGCAGTGCCCACAAATGTCCCTCTCCTCTCCCCTTCCACCCCCAAAAGACCTTCAGTGTTCAAGGGAGGGGATGGAAAGAAATAAAAGAACAGGATTAGTCCTGAAAATAAATCAGTGTCCGAGCTGGAAGGGCCCAGAGATTGCCTAGTCCAACTTTCTGCCAGACAGAAGAGGAAACTGAGGCTTGGGGGATAAGTGTCTTCACACGGATTCCTGCCCCTCCCCCATTCTCTGCCCATCACAGCCCCCTTTCTCCTTGCTGCTCCTTCCTTACCATTTCTGTGGGTTCTTCCATCAAGCCTACCCCCTCTCCTTCTGTCTCCTGTGGCCTAGGGCCAGACCATCCCCTCACTGAGACCGAGGTGTGGCCTCCTTACTTTTTTTAGGTGGAGCTGACCAGGAGGAGCCCAAAGCAGCTTTCCACCCCCCATCTCTGGGGGCTGTACCATGGGAGGGGCCCAGTCCCCAGTCCCCCCTCCCCCAGCTCTTCCTGCAATAAGCCTCAACCCGCCTCTGGTGGTGGACACAGGACAAGGGTGATCTCAGCTCTGCCTACGGAGGTCCCCATAGCCCCAGACCATCAGTGACAGCCTGACCACCTAGATGATGGCCGATGCAATGCCAGGTGTCGGGGCTGCAAGGGCTCTTTTGAAAAAATGAAGGGATTTTGCACCAGAAGGGGCTGTTCTTAATCCACCCCAACAGACCTCATCATCTGTGCTCTGAGTTGAGGGTTTAGAGAGTGCTGAGCTCTTGGGGTCCAGTTTCTGATGATAAGACCACAGGACACAATCTTCCCTCCTCTGGGGCCTGACCTCAGGTGCCCACCAATGCCCACAGGGCCAGGGCCAGGCAAGTCCTGGCTGGAAGTGGCAGCTTCAACTCTGTCCCTGGCTGACTCCCAGCCTGCCGTGAGAGGCCACCACCATCTTACTGGGCCCCAGGGTGCCTGACTCTGGCCTCTCCTTTTTCTCTGCTCCAGCCGATCAGAGGCCAGGCTTTGTTCATTTGACCCTATACCATCTTTCCCACACTTTCTCACTCTTCTCCACTCTCAGACTCACCATCGTAGTATAATCTCTCAGCACCCTGGTCTTCACGATAGTTCTAAACAACTAACGAGTCTCTCTCTGTGCCTCAGTAGAGTGCTGGTCCTGGAGTCAGGCAAACCCAAGTTCAAATCTGGCCACAGATACTTATTAGCTGGGTGACCCTGGGCAAGTCACTGAATTTCTGTCTGCCTCAGTTTCCTCTTCTGGAAAATAAGGATAATAATAGCACCCACCTGGAAAGGTTGTTGTGAGGATCAAATAACATATATGTAAAAGCACATTGCCTGATACTTAGTAGGTGTTTAATGTTTATTGATCGATTCAAAGTAGGTGGTGTATAAATGCTTGTTTCCTCCCTCCATCCTTTTCTCTTCTCACCAATCCATCCTCCATATAGCCGCTAAATCAATTTTTTTAAAACAGGTTTGTCTCTGGATGTTGGTATCCTAGAAGAAGGACCCAAGCATTCTGCCTACATACAGTTTTGCTCAATACCCTCTCTGTCTCTGTCTTTGTCTCTTTCCTCTTTCTGTAACTCTCTCATCTCTGTCTCTCCCTCTTTCCTTCTCCCCTGTCTCTTTCTTTCTCTCTCTCCTCTCCTTTCCTCCTCCTCCTCTTCTTCTTCTTCTTCTTCTTCTTCTTCTTCTTCTTCTTCTTCTTTCTTTTCTCTCTCTCTCTCTCTCTCTTCTCTCTCTCTCTCCTCCTTCTCTCTCTCTCTCTCTTCTCTCTCTCTCTCTCTCTCTCTCTCTCTCTCTCTCTCTCTCTCTGTCTCTCTCTGTCTCTCTGTCTCTCCCCCTCTCTCTCCCTCTTTCTCTCTCTTTTACCTCCAGGACAACCAGCTGATCATTAGGGCTCATTAGGGTTCTCATGGACGAGGATAAGAACCAGAGCACCTCAATATTGGACTCTTTCAGGGCTCCAAAGTCTTTTCCTAACAACACTCCTGGGAAGGAGCCAGTGGGAGGAAGCCCACTCAATCTTGTTCACAGAAAATTTCCCTTCCAGAAAATCTCCAGGAGAAAAGATGAATGTGTGGTCCTAGCATTCGAGGCCTGGCTCCTCCTGCTTTTCCTTCTTCTTGCTAGCCCCTCCCCCTGGCTCCTGATGATTGCTGGAGGGTATACCCCACTGCTGGCTCATCTAGTGCCATCCTGTCATCTCCTTGAGTCCTGCCCTGGTTTGAGGCTCAGCTCACATGCTGCCTCCTCCAGGAAGCCTTCCCTGATTGCTCCAGCCCAAAGTGCTCCGTGCCACTGTCCTGAGCCCCAAGGCTATAGCTGCCCCACCTTAGCAGACTCTGGGGCTTCTGAAGGGAAGGGGAGCAGGCCAACCGTCTGGCTCAGCCAGCCTAGCTCTTCAGCGCCACCTGCTGCTCCTGTTCACAAGGAGAAGGTCAAGCACAAGGCCCCAGGTACTGCCCTTCACCAGCTAACCCTGCACCCACCTTTCCCCGAGCAGGGGGTGGGAAAGGAGCAGCAAGCAGCGGAAATGGAGAGAGGCAAAAACTGAGAGGGAGGAAGTTCACAATGCATGGCAGACCTAGGAAGCCAACTTTGGACCCTGAGGGCCTTTGGAGACAAGGGCCCCTTGCTACCCTGCACCCCTGGGACTGGGCTGGGGTGTAAGGAGGGGGTGGGTGGTAGAAAGAGCACTAGGCCACCCAGAGAGCAGACCCTAGACCCTCCACTGCCACAGGGACACCAGTCTGAGTCCCATTTGGAATCTCACCGTCAGCCCTCACATGGGGCCTTAGACTCTGGGCTCCCCCCACTCTTTCCAGGCCTGGGCCCAGTGGACACTTCCAATAGTCATGGCTGCTGCCTACCTGGCATGGTCCTCTGTACACCGACCTCCGTGTCCACTGGCCGCTTTCTTTCCATCTCAGGCCCTTGGGCAAAGGCCCCAGGGTCCCAGGGCTTTTCCCTGGGGTCCCACTGTCCAAGCCAGCTTCTCTGTCCATCAGTTTCTTTACTGGTGGCTCTGAGCTGAGGACCTGCCCTCTTTCCCTCTCCCAGGAGGATGCTCAATAAAGGTTTCCTTTTTCACCTGGACACGTAGTCCTCTGAGCCAGCCTCTGCCCACTCTGGGGCAGATCTTCAAAGGGAACACTGATGGACCCTGGGGACTGGGGGTCACTGAGAGAGGAGGAGGAACATCCCAGAGTGGAGAGAGGCCACCAGAGGCCACTATGGGCTATGCCAACTTCAGCTAGAGGGTACTGAAAATAAAGGGGTGATGTTTTTTCCATGTTCACAGACCCCCGAAATCTACCCATGGAGCCCAGAATAGGAAGCTCTGTTCTAATACTGTGAGAGCTGAGCCCCATCCAGTATCCAGACATCTCCTCATGTTCCCCTGGCTGCCCAAAGATGTGTGTGAGTTCAAATCTGGCTTTAGACACTTACTGGCTGTGTGACCTTGGGGAACTCATTTAATCCTGTTTGCCTCAATTTCCTTACCATAAAATGAGCCGGAGAAGGAAATGGCAAACCATTGCAGTATCTCTGCCCCTCACTTTCCTGCATCCAGATCTCTCCTCTGCTCTCCCAGGAGGGCAGGTGAGTGAGCCCTCAGATCAGGTGCTGTGCTGTCCAATGAATAAATGCCAGGAAACCATCGCCAGACTCCAAGGCCAGCCTGCACTGGAAATGGGGGGAGAGGAGTCTGAGTTACTCAGGGCTGGAGGATTTCATCTGGAATCCCGGGTCTGCTGCTCAGTGCCTGGGGGGGGCCTTCGGAAAGTCGCATTACCTCAGATTCCTCCTCAGTTAAATAAAGGCATTAGCCTGGAGGTTCTGAGGTCCCTTCTGGCTTGTGTCTACGAATGCAGTCACGACAGCTTCTGGCCCCAGACGGAGGCTCTGGGGGCCCCATCCATGGCTCTGGAGAACGGAGGTGGTGGAGAAACTCCTGGGAGCTCCAGCCCAGCTGTGGCTGGGTGATCAGTTTCTGGTAATCCCCTACGGCCTGAGTTCTCCTGCCTCTGAGGGGTCCTGGAGGTCACCACCCATACAGGGAAGAGGGTGGCTCCAGAAGATGCCAGCTCAGACCATTCCAGGTGGACTCCTCATCAGAGTGAAGATGCGCCCGATCTCGAGGCAGCTGGACAACACTAGCCCTCTCCCACCTCCTCCTTGTTTTGGGGTACCTGGAAGATCAGCTGACTTGTTTTCAGGGTTCCAAGAGCTGAGATTTCTGGACCCACCTTGAGCTTGTACAAGTAGACACGGGAGCCTTTTGAAAAGGGAATTCCAGGGGCAGCTAGGTAGCATGGTAGATAGAGCATTGGCCCTAGAGTCAGGAGGACCTGAATTCAAATCCAGCCTCAGACACTTGACACTTAACTAGCTATGTGACTCTGGGCAAGTCACTTAACCTCGTTTCCTAGAAAAAAAAAAAAGGGAATTACTGGGGCAGGTAGGTGACACAGTGGACAGAATACCAGCCCTGGAGCTAGGAGGACCTGAGTTCAAATTCGGTCTCAGACCAGACACTTGACACTTACTAGCTGTATGACCCTGGGCAAGTCACTTAACTCCAATTGCTTTGCCAAGAAAGAAAGAAAGAAAGAAAGAAAGAAAGAAAGAAAGAAAGAAAGAAAGAAGAAAGAAAGAAAGAAAAGGGAATTACTAAGAAGGGGTAGCCTAATAGCCCCTCCAAAAAGAAGAAGCATTCTCCCACAAATTCATGCAGTGTCCCCAGGAAGAGGGGGCTCCAATGTAAAGGTTGAGTGGTGAGGCACAAGGCATCAATGCTTATATTTCCTATGAGGACAGGAACTAGACCTGTGTGTGATATTCAGAGCTTCCAAATGAGGGCACCCTTCACCAGGGCAGGTTGGCATTTCCTTTGTAATCTGCCATCTTAGAGAGTGGGCGAGAGCCCTGAGGGTTCCTGCAGCCAGGGCTTTCTGGTTCTGAGGCCAGCTCTCCATCCTTTCTCCTGAAGCTGCCTGGGTGTACTCTTCAGGGGTATCAATTGGCTTCCCTGGCGGAGGGTGCCACTTAGTGACAGATGGGTGTCACCCAAGGGTGGTGGTCAGGTAGCTGATTTCCCACCCCTTCTAAGGCAGGGATGTGCTGGAGAAGATGGGAAAGAGGATGGAGAGGGGCATCTTTTTTTTTTTTCAAAGTAGTTGATTTTGTTTCTGGCAGACTTTTTTTTTGCACTAAATAGTATTTTATTTTTTTCCCCAATTACGTGTAAAGACAGTTTTCAATCTTCATTTTTGTAAGATTTTGAGTTCCAAATTTTTCTCCTCCCTCCCTTCCCTCCTCTCTCCCCTCCCCAAGAGAGCAAGCAATCTGATATAAGTTATACATATACAATCGTATTGAACATATTTCTACATTAGTCATGTTGTGAAAGAAGAATCAGAACAAAAGGGAAAAACATGAGAAAGAAAAAGCAACAACAAAAAAAATCAGAAAATAGTATTCTTCAATCTGCACTCAGTCTCCATGGTTCTTTCTTTGGAGGTGGATAGCATTTTCTGTCGTGAGTCTTTTGGAGTTGTCTTAGATCCTTGTGTTGCTGAGAAGAGTAAAGTCTATCAATATTAGTCATTGCACAATGTGGTTGTTACTGTGCACAATGTTCTCCTGGTTCTGCTCACTTCATTCAGTATCTGTCCATACAAATCTTTCCAGATTTTTCTGAAGTCCGCCTGCTCATCATTTCATACACCACAACTTGTTCAGCCATTCCCCAACTGATGGGCATCTTCTCAATTTCCAATTCCTTATGAACACAAGAAAGAGCTGCTATAAATATTTTTGTACATTTGGGTCTTTTTCCTTTTTTTTTATAATCTCTTTGGGATACAGACCTAGTAGTGGTATTGCTGGATCAAAGGGTATGCACAGTTTTATAGCCCTTTGGGCATAGTGCCAAACTGCTTTCCAGAATGTTTGGATCAGTTCACAACTCTACCACCAATGCACTAGTGCCAATTTTTCCCACATCTTCTCCAACATTTATCATTTTCCTTTTCTGTCATATTAACCAGTCTGACAGGAATTAAGTGATATCTCATAGTCGTTTTAATTTGCATTTTTCTAATCAATAATGATTTAGAGCATTTTTTTGTATGGCTATAGATAGCTTTAATTTCTTCTGAAAATTGGCTGTTCCTATCCTTTGACCATTTATCAGTTGTGGAATAGATTGTATTCTTATAAATTTGATTCATTTTTTTGATATATTTGAGAAATGAGGTCTTTATCAAAGACACTGGCTGTAAAAATTGATTCCCAGTGATAATCATTTAAGATCAATTGAGCCCCAATAAGGACCCAAAACCTGAATTAATCTTTTCTTTCTGAGTGAACTGAGAATGCCCCTTCCTGTGTCAACAGCTAAAGCTGATCAAGAGCATTCTTCTGTTTATGACCACTAAGGCGCCTTTAACCCAGACACTACCTTGAATAAGGGGAATTTCCCTCACCTTGGTCGTAAAGGAAACACAAATGTCCTGGATCTGACATTTGCCTATCTTGTTTTACTCCTTTCTCATACTCTGGTGAAACAAATGGAGATCATAAACTGAGTAACACAGACATCCTGAGTCAGGGTCTAAATGTCCTCCAAAAATGGCTTGATGCAGTCAGAGTTAAAGCTCTGCCTCCATGTCACATGTTACATGCCACTAACTTAAGGGAATAAAACAATGTGAATTCACTTATCACCTAGCTGCTTGTCTCTTTCACTAAGTTTCAGGTAGACACCAGCATTCTGCTTTCTTTCTAAGCTTGGTAGCATTGGTTTTGTGCAAAAACTTTTCAATGTAATGTAATCAAAATTATGATCCATTTTGCATTTCATAATGTTCCCTAGCTCTCGTTTGGTCATACATTCTTCTCTTCTCCGTAGATCTGGCAGCTAAACTAGTCCTTGCTCTCCCTCTTTGCTTATGATATCGCCCTTTATGTCTAAATCACGTACCCATTTTGACCTAATCTTGGTAAATTGTATAAGATGTTGGCCTATGCCTAGTTTCTGCCAAACTGTCTTCTGGTTTTGCCAGCGCTTTTTGTCAAATGCTGAGTTCTTCTTCCAGAAGCTGGAGTCTTTGCGTTTATCAGAGAATTACCATAGTCACTGACTACTGTGGTTTGTGTACCTAACCTATTCCTCTGATCCACCCCTCTATTTCTTAGCCAGTGCCAGACTGTTTTAATGATTGCTGCTTTACTGGACAGGTTTAGATCTGGTACGGCTAGAGGGGCCTCTATTGAGGCCAGTCCTGCTGATGAATCTGAGTCAATGAGAAGGTGAGGGCTGACACCATGCCAGGTCCTATGCTAGGCACCACAGAGACAAATACTGGGGCTCCAGCTCTAATGGAGGACAATACACAGAGAGATGAGGCCTTGGAGGAAGTTCCATCCAATCCATCCCCAGCCCACTTCCTCATCTCTCATTCTGAAGACCTCAGTTCTGGCCCTGGACTGTGTGGTCTCTGAGTTAGATGCACAGTCTGGGGGAAGGACATTTGTCCACAAGATTTCATAGCCTCACCTAGTCTGGGGTGGTGGTGGGGTTTCAGCAGCCCCTTCCTATGCTATGACTCTCTCTGAACCTCAGCTTCTTTGTCTTTTAGGGGGGCTGATCCTACCCGTACTGAAGGGGTATCAGCCCTGGAAAATCTCCCTCTCCAACTCTCCTAGAGTTTTCTCCCACTTGGTCAAGTGTTTGGTGTTTGCCTGAGGCATCATCTCAGTAATCCTCTCAACTGGCCTTTCATTGTGGCTACACTCAATCTCCGAATTCTCTGTTACCCTTAACCTAGCCTAGACCTCCATTGTCTGTTACCTAGGGATGACCCCTGGCTACTTCACACTCTTGATCCTATCTAGACCCCATCACTCCCATCCAGATCATCCTTAGACCCCTCCTCACAGTCACCCCAAACTACTTGGCAACTCCTAGATCTCTCCCACAGTCTTTCTGTATATAAGGTCTATCTCGTCTCCATTAAGGTGCTCAGATTCTTAAAATTTAGCCAATGGCTGAGATTTACTCTTGCCCACTTGTCAATATGAGTGTCACAAATGTTCAGATTCCTTAAGAGTCTGACCACTATGGTGAATCTTTGAATAAACCTTGTCTTTAGCTGAAAGAAGGTTTGGGTCAAATTCATTGGGGCAGGACCTGGGTGTTGCTGTTTTGGGGTCTCAGCACCCCTAAACCTCAACTTCAACATTTCATCTGTCTGACTGGGAAACTTCCTGACCTTCTTCTTCTCCAGCCAAGACTGGAAGGTTATGTAAGCCTCCCCCCTCTCCCTAATCCTTTTCTTGCCCTGAAATTGGGATGGATTTCCAAGCATCTAGGAAGGCTTGGCTTGGAAGTGCTTTTCAGGCCTGACCTCTCAGGTCCCATTAGGTCAGACAGCTGCAAAGCTATCTCAAACTTAGCCTGACACTCTCAGTCCAATGGTTCTGTTTGAGGCCGTGGACCTGGGCACACCTTCCTTAGCATAGAGGATGGACTCCCTGTCTGGAAGTGTATGCCCAATTTTCTCCGTTTGAATTGGGAAAACTTCAGGTACTTTTTTTTTTCATTTCCCAAGGCTTATTCTCAGATCCTCCTTTAAGGAGGGAGGGACTTCCAATCATCATGCCCAAAATGGGTCAATCCTTTTCAATTCCCAAAAATTCATCTTTAGATTGTCCTTTACAAAATTGGAAAAAAATTAGTTTCTCTAAAGAACCTAAAAGAAAAAAACAGATTGGTATTCTTTTGCAACACCATTTGGCCTCAATATCACCTGGAAAATCATGAGGTATGGCCCATTTTTGGGACATTAGAGTATAATACTCCTCTTACAGTTAGAATTATATTGTCACCAAGAAGGAAAATGGGTAGAGATTCCCCACATAATGACTTTTGTTGAGCTTTCTCGAGACCCCACAAAGGGGGAATGGGGGTCAAATGGACCTTTTGGATGATCTTCTTATGATTCCCAGGGCTATAGTCATGAGGTCTAGAGGTGAGGGGTGCTGGAGCCCCAAGATCATGACACGCAGGTCCTGCCCAAAAGACCCTTGAGGAATCTAGGAGTCTGCAAGTATTGGCTAGATTCTAAGAATCTGAGCACCTTAATGGAGACAGGATGGACCTTATATACAGAAAGACTATGGGAGGGATCTAGGAGTGGCCAAGTGGTCTTTGAGGTAATAGAACTACAGGGGTGGCCAAGGGAGAATGGAGCCTAGATAGGACTGAGGGTGGGAAGTGGCCAGGGACATAGGGAGGTCTAGGTTGCAGTTAAGGGTACAAAGAATTGGGAGATTGGGTGTAGCCACGAAGAAAGGCCAGTTGATGGGATTATAGCCTCAGGGGAAAGCCAGAGATTTGGCCATGTGGGAAAAGTCCAGGGATTTTCCTTTTTGGGGTCTAGATCCTATCCTCATCAATAGCACCCCCCCTCTTCCCAGCCTCTGTTCACACCACCTCCCCAGCTCCTATCCCCACCCCATTGTCTCTCGACCCCTCCTGCTCCCCATTCTCCCCCGACTCCTCCTGCTGTTTCTCATTCTCCCCCCAACTCTCACTGCTGCTCCCCATTCTCCCATGGTCCCTTCTTATTTCCCATGTACCACCTCCTTGCCCACCCCCTCTTTCCCATGGTTTTCCTTCCCTTTTCCTCTAGCCCACCCATTTGTTTCCTGCCTTGTTCACCTTCCACGGCTTCTACTCTGCATTTCCTCCCCTGACTCCTCCCCTTTTGGCGACCTTGGCACTCCTCCCCAGGCCCCTAGCCTTGAGGCGACCCTTACTCAGGATCCTGCCCTGGGTCCTGCTCCCGTGGAAGTTCCTGCAGTACACTCCTTCCGGGCTTTTTCCCTAAGGGAAGTTCCTGCCTAATAGGACAATTAGAGCCCATGTTCCATTCTCCATTTCAGATCTCATTCAGGTTAAAGAGAAACTGGGGCGATACTCAGAAGATCCCACTAAGTTTACTGAGGGCTTCAGGGACTTGTGCCTACAATTCGAGCTTTCTTGGAGTGATTTGCATATCCTCTTCTCCACCTGTTGTACCACTGAGGAGAAGAGAATCTGGGAACAAGCCCCAAAATTTGGGGATCGTTTAGCTGGCAGTGACCCCACAAAATACCCCCAAGAACAGCTGCTGTTCCCATCAGTGACCCAAGATGGGATTATCAGAAGAGTGAGGATAGGGGAAAGAGAGACCACATGGTAATTTGACTTTTAGAAGGCCTAAGAACCGCATTTCAAAAGCAAATAAATTTGCAAAAAATTAAGGTAATTACTCAGGGAGAAAAGGAAAAACCTGCCCTTTTCCAAGACCAGCTAGTAGAAGCTATTAAGAAGCATACGAATTTAGATCCTGACTCTATAGAAGGGGCAGCAATTTTTAGCATGTATTTCATTAATCTATCTGGAGGAAAGTGCAAAAATTGGCAATGGGACCACAAACGGGCCTAACTATCAGAGATGGCTTTTGGAGTTTTTAGCAACAGAGACCTAGTGGCAGCAAAGGAAAAGAGAAAGAAGAGAAAAGGCTAGAGACAGAGAACATGCTCAATTCTTTTTTGTTTTTTCTTTTTGGTGAGGCAATCAGAGTTAAGTGGCTTGCCCAGGGTCACACAGCTAAAGCACGCTGGATTCTTGGGTGCTGCCACAGCCAGAAAAGACCCCAGGATGCTCCTGGTGACTTGGGCAGTGAGGAAACCTGCTTTTGATGCCACTGCTCCAAGGAGTGGCCCTCCAGGGCACACCCCCCTGTGGAGCCCCTGGGATGGGTGCCTCAGGGATTGGGATGTGGCCAGGAGGGACACCGGAGGAAGGACTGATCCTGAGGTTGGAAAAGTGGTGGGGCTGCCCCCCAGTGCCCTGTCCTCCAGTCTTGTCAAGATGAAGAATGACAGGGGAGTCTGGGGCTTGGCAGTGCTCCTACCTCCTGCTTCTCTCTCACCGAGCCCTGGGCAAAAATTGGTGTGAGGTTGCCTGATTTATAATAGATATGGGGCTAAATTCTCTGTTTTAACCAATTACTCTGGCCTTACTCGCCCCATGACCCATTGGGTCATGGGCATCAAAGGGAAAACTAAGGAATGTTGCAAGACACAGCCCCTCCCTTGCCCATTTATCTGTTGTTTGAACCCTCCTTCCTTATGCTCTCCTCTTGTTCCACCCCTTTGTTGGGAAGGGACCTGATGGTGAAGTTGGGGAGCCAATTTTCTCTAGTTAAGCATCTCCCTTTTCTCTCTGTGCATCAGACCTCCCCATGTTCCCCAGGAAGTGTGGGAGACAGTTGAGCTGATTGTTTGGGATCAGAGAATTCCTGGAGGAGCTACTCATGTCACCCCAGCCATCATTCACCTCCAAGACCCTAATGTACTCCCCCATTGTTGTCAATATCCACGTAAGCCCGAGGCCTGGGAAGGACTACAACCACTGATTGAAAAATTCCTGAAATATACAATCCTCGTCCCTTGTCAATCCCCATGTTGACACCCCTACCCTTCCTGTAAAAAAGCCTAATGGAGAGTACCAGACAGTTCAGGATCTCAAGGCTGCTATAGGAAGCTGTTATTCCTTGTCGACCTGAAAGCTGGTTAAAGAGACAACAAGCTAGGTGATGAGTAAATTCATATTGTTTATCCCTTTAAGTTAGCGGCAAGTACATGGAGCCAGAGCTTTAACTCTGACTGAAGCAAGCCATTTTAGCAGGACATTTAAACCCTGACTCAGGATGTCTGTGTTACTCAGATTTACGGTCTCCACATATGTTTAACCATAGCATGAGAAAAGAATTTTCTTAACTGAATAGCTTGTAAATACAATAAGATAGAAGAATGTCAAAGTATAAATGATAGACCCAGGATATCTGTGTTTCCTTTACCATTAACATGACACAACATAGCATATGTCCATAAAGTACCAAAATAAGAAAAGTCCCCTTATTCAAGGTAGTGTCAGGGTTGAAGGTGCCTTGGTGATCATAAACAGAAGAATGCTCTTGGTCAGCTTCAGCTGTTGACACAGGAAGGGGCATTCTTAGTTCACTCAAAGAGAAAAGATTAATTCAGGTTTTTGGCCCTTATTTGGGCTCAATTGATCTTAAATGATTATAATTTCCTCCTTTTGGTCAAGGTAAGCTGAAGGCATCACCTATAGACCAAAGAAGGTGTGGGAAAAACCTTCCTCTTCCTCAGGGGATGGGAAGAGATGTCCACTTGGAATGGGCGTCTTCAGGTGATCCTGGAGTCCACATACAGAAGTGGGCAGCTATGGGACTAGTCACATAGACATGATAGAGGCTCTTAGAAGATGTATGAGTTGATAATTGAGAGAAAACAGCATAACATAGGTCCTTAGTTAAAGGCACACAGAGATGGTTCAGTTTTCCCAGCCACTCAGGGCTATACAATACAACAAAGTTTTTCTCATAATTCACAAAATTGCGTAACTACATCAAGTCAGGTACAGATTAAATTACTTAGAGGACTCACAATAGATGACTTTTGAGAAGGGAGATTTACATGTCATCAAGATAACCAAGAAAATTTAAACATGAACTATATAAATCAATGCAATCATTATTACCAATGTTAACTAACATTAAGTTCCTTGCATCCCAGTAACTTATTCTCAATGTCTATTTAAACAGCACCTTTTGAATCCCAGATGTCTCATGTACAATAGGTTTGATTCTTAGGCAGTTCTAAAAGGGAGTTCTATTTCTCTGGTTTAGATCTGGAAGCTCCCAGGTAATTCTGACTTAGTATAAATTAGTACAATCACTTAAATTTGATTCTCCATTTCTGCTGCTTCTGTTCTTACCTGAATCCTGTACCTGGTATGAGAATTTTTTAAAATGTAAGGGTCGAACCATGAAATGAGCTCTTTTGCCTTTTAAAATTATCAGACAGACACTTTAATAATTTCACTTATTTTTACCACTATCCTATACAATTTTTGGTGTAAAAATCTTAATTTGAGGTCTTATTACCAAAGCATGCTTAAAGCTTGGATTTCCATGACAGATACATTTTGGAAGCCAATCATATATATCTGCATATAATTTTTAGAGGAATCCATCTAATCCTGTTGCTTTTCTCAAAATTTGCTATCCTATTTAATTAGACATCTATCACATTACATCTTTGTCTTATTACTTTGTCTAATCATTTCCTCCTTAGGAGGATGTTATCCCTATATTATTATTATTATTATTTGGCCATGAATGCAAGTTAAAATTGTAAGCTATTCATACTTGCATCCTATTATGGTAACTCAGAGATGTTCCAGTATCCATCTATTATTTAACAATTTAATACTGTGCTTACAGAGCTTCTTGATCATAGAAATTTGCTATAAAAGAAAAAGAGGGACAATGTCATATATTATATCAGAAGGAACGGACTGCCTTAGATCTATTTGATTCAGGCATGAGTCATATTTGATAGACAATCATGTAGTCACTGGATGTTAAAAGCAAGACTCAGGATTAATCAGGTGGGGAATTCTCCTTTTCAGAAAGGAAATAGCACAATTGGGAAACAGAGTCAGGAAGATCCTACCTAGGCTAGGTCCAAGGTCATCCTCAAAACTCTTCCAGGCACAGACATCCACCTTTATCAGTTCGCAGCCTGTAGCACATGCCATTCTCCTATTGGCTTCATGACAACTCGGAAAACTATCCCTGTAATCAAAGCTTAAAACAATAGTAAATTGCTGTCCCATAAAGTCACATATCCTAGATAATAAACATTTAATCTCACATTGATAACAGTAAGAGATTGATCACAGAAAAGTACAATTGCTCTCATAATTCCTTTAAACAATGGGAACATCTTAAGGTGAGTCTTGTGCAGTTTGCATAAATTTCTACACGTTCTAATTCCAGATTAAAAATATTAGATTTCCCATTAAGTTAACACAAAAAAGTTCATAAGTTACTACTCTTCACTAACAAGATTATCTGTACTGGAATCCCATTCCTTAAGCAAAACAAAGAGGTTACTAACTTTAGCCTCACAAGTTGATGGATTTATGTTTGTTCACAAGCTTGTTTATTCTCTAATTATACTCACTCTGGAAGAATGAGATACCTCAGGATTTGAACCACATACATATAAGTTCAAACACTAACTCTTGCTTAGGTCAAAAAGAATCAAATAAGACATTTCTTCTAAAAGTATTTCCCTTCTTTAAAAACAGTTTAAAATTTATCCCGATGTTAAGAAGAATAATCACTAAACTTTTATGAAGAACATTAGCTGGAAACTTTTAAAATGATAGAGATCTTTCTTTTCTACCTTAAAGTAGAAATAACCCTTTAGAGTTGGAATTCATCAAAATGAAGTTGGTGTAAGACGTCCTGAAGTAGCATAAATAAATTCCCCAACTACTATAATCAAGTAAGTTCCTAGTTATTACAGAAGTCCTAGATATCATCAAGTTCCTTACTCAAAAAGGTGTTTGTAATGAAGAAAAAAATTCGGTTTTTATAATGCGTGAAGAACATACCCATTAAATTAGCCTTATCACAATAACAAATATTATTATCAAGCATTTTTTTCTCCTTTTTTCTTTAAACATATCTCTAGAAATTAGGAAAAACTGTGACGTTCTGGAATCTCACACAGACAGTCATGGCGGTAGTCCATAAATCTCCAGATTAACACAACCCGAGGATTCTCATTTACTCAGGAATTCCACAACACAGGAAACTTTTACACAGAGTTGATAAGAATTTTAGGTGAAACTTCCTCTTAAGGGAGAATAAGACTTGGAAGTTTATTCTAACCCATTCATTCTCCCTGATTTTTTGGGGGGGGTACAATTCTTGATCTAACATCTCTAGATTATAAGAGAAATTGCTTTTTCAACAACATAGCTGATACAATTTGTTTACCAGATTACACCATATTAAAAATCTCAGAATATAACATACATAACAATTATGTATTTAAAACTTGAAACAGAACCAATTAATTACCTGCTTAACCAAATATACCTCATTAAATAACAGTTTTCAAATTATCAAATTTTATCACATCCTTTTAAAAGACTAATCCATATGCCCAATTTCTACCTCACAATGGTCTCTCACATTTTACAATCTAAGAGAGTTTTAGAAATACAGTATAATTTAGAAACATAGTAATAACATAAACAATAAACTTCAGATGACATCAGTTGCATTTCCAGATTATCACATATAGAAATTATTGATCTTATTACTCTTGGTATTTAAAAACCACTTCAAATTTATCAGGTATGAAACAATTACATTAAATTAGAGAGATAATAATGCCGTCTAACATATGCCAGTCATTGTTTTAAGCACTTTACAATCACTATATCATTTTGATCCCCATAACAACAACCATTATTATTTTTCCCTTTACGAATCAGGAAACAGGACAAACAGAGATAAAATAACTTGCCATAAATTCTAAAACTGGAACAGAGAAGTATGGGGCTCACCAAGAGCAGAAGTTGGCTTCTCACCTCATAATGCTGTTGCCAGGCCTTCCAGGGGCTGGGGTGACTGGTGCCAGGGCCTTCCTAGTGGTGATCATTCTCGGTGGCAGGGCTTAGGGAATCTCATCATAATTCTGACCTGTCCACCCCTCCCCTCCCCACAGCTGCAGAATTTACTGAGGCTGATGCCATTTGCAACTGCTGGGGCAGGGTGGGCAGAATGTATTGAACCTGGAAGTTACTCCCAGGCCTTGCCTAGAGGGGTGGGCTGCAAGGTGCCCAGGGGCGCAGGGCTGATAGCAGGCTATCACTACTGTGATAGCTGCCCCTCCTCTACTTTTGCCAGGTGGGGAAGGCTGATCTAAGTTTTCCCTACAGTTCTCCAGCATTCTCTTCTCTTGTACAGTCCCCATACTGAGATGCTTATCTCTGAGGAGAGAGTGGGGAATGCTGAGGAATCAGGATTGGGAGGAGGTGTTTTAGCAGAGGGTGAGCTCCTGGAATTACCCCCAAATCTCAGAAGTTTTTTTCCAACAATCCCAAAATGATTAATTTCCCAACTTCTTGATGATTAATCTCAAACCCTCCAGAATCTGCTAAGTTGTCTTTAACTGTATCTAGCTTTTCACTCTAGGTCTAATCTGGCCAGGCCTGGAACCACAAGGAAAGGAGTTTTACTGGTTTGTTGTTTTCCTAGCTGCAGCCTTTATAAGTCTCTGGCTGCCTTTAAAATCTTATAAGGTAATAGACTCACTCACAGCACACGTGATACAGACACAGAAACACACACTGACAGACAAACTGACAGGACAAATACAATACAAACACAGTGCACACTTAATGACAGAGAAAGGGAATTAGAGGCTTGTTAGATACTCCCAACACAAATTGGCTATTTATTATTATTCCAAGGCAGTGGGGTTGGGAATTTGCAAGGACTCAAGACCAGATAGTATAACTGGATCTTGTGAGCCTTCCTCAGAGTGCCCCTGAGGTTGCAAATTTAAAGGGGCAAATCCCAATGAAGTTAAGTTCAGGGATCCCCATCAGGACCATAGTCTTTAGGGGAAAGGGCAGGAGGAAAGGGATTATTTGGGGCCTGGGATAGAGTGCTGAAGTGGCTCTGCGAGCCTTAAGGGAAGAAGCTTCTGCCTTTCCTTCTCCCTCAGTCTTCTGGGCAGCCTAACAATGAAAACATTCCCACTCCTGGCTAGATGTTTTGTTGGCCTTTAAACTTAATTCGGTTTTAAGATAAAGTAACTTTGATGGGTCAAAAGAACCCCATTGTGGCCAACATAATTCGGGGCTATCTTTAGTTAGCTGACATCAGTGTTGGCAGTACTTGTGATGACCAGATTGGCCATGGCTTCACATAAAAGAGGCGGTGGTCTTGTTAGCCAGATTTCTAGTTTTAGTTTCTGACTGACCCATAGCCAATTTCGCTAGATTGATCCTTACCAGAGGGGATCTAACAGATATAGTAGCTGGAGTTTCTGAACTTCGACTTGATCCCTAACCCCAGAGCTAGCTTAAAGGGGATTTTCTTTCACACTTCAACCAAAGTAGTGGGAGGTCCATGGAAGCTTGGGAATAGGAGACACTTATCCAACTCTGTCAAGTTTGGGACTCCAGGAAAAAAAATGGATCCTGAGGCACCTGAGACACTAGCGTTACTGGGGTGGGCTGGTGTTTTCACCTACTTCTTCAGTTCCATTCGAGTCACAGGCACCATTGCTGTCAACCTGAAAGTTGGTTAAAGAGACAACAAGCTAAGGTGATGAGTAAATTCGTATTGTTTTATTCCCTTAAGTTAGCAGCATGTAACATGTTACGGGGAGGCAGAGCTTTAACTCTGACTCAAGCAAGCCATTTTAGCAGGACATTTAAACCCTGACTCAGGATGCCTGTGTTACTCAGATTTACAGTCTCCATATATGTTTAACCATAGCATGAGAAAGGAATTTTCTTAACTGAATAGCTTGTAAATACAATACGATAGAAGAATGTCAAAGTGTAAATGATAGACCCAGGATATCTGTGTTTCCTTTACCATTAACATGACACAACATAGCATATGTCCATAAAGTACCAAAATAAGAAAAGTCCCCTTATTCAAGGTAGTGTCAGGGTTGAAGTTGCCTTGGTGGTCATAAGCAGAAGAATGCTCTTGGTCAGCTTCAGCTGTTGACACAGGAAGGGGCATTCTTAGTTCACTCAAAGAGAAGAGATTAATTCAGGTTTTTGGCTGTTACTGGGGCTCAACTGATCTTAAACGATTATCAATCTTTAATAAACCTTGTCTTTAGCTGAAAGAAGGTTTCCTAGGTTCCAGATTCATGTGAGCAGGACCTGAAGAGTGTGTCGCTATTTTGGGGTCCCGTATCCCTAACCCTCTCAAACCTCAACAGGACCACACACCCCGTGGGGCTTTTGTATGGCAACTGCTTTATGGATTTCAGAGAGCCCATGGGGGAGGGGGCCGCGTGAGGCCCCTCGGGTCCCTCCCCCCACATTCTACTCTTGCATCACAGAGGCTCAGGCCTGTGATTGGCCAGGGCAGTGTTCAGTTGGGAACCCTTCGAGGCTTTCAGTTCATACTGGAGGAGGACGGTGATTGAGATGGTTTGGCAGATTGTGCTCTTGTCCCTCCTGTGGACTGGGGGGGCTGACACTCAGAACACATGCTCGTACGTCGAGACACAGGGAAGGGGGGGAGCCACGGACAGGCCCCCCCTCCTCCTTTCCCTCCCGAGTGGTGGTGGGGGCCACAATCTGTGACCCTCCCTTCCCTGGTCACCTCATGATCTCTTCTCCCACCAGGGGTCTTTGTGGACAGAGGCCACTGGTCAGCAACATCGGCAATCGGATCGTTGGGGGCGCAGACGCGAGCCAAGGGGCTTGGCCCTGGATAGTCAGTATACAGGTACAGTATTGGAATGGTAGTTACAGGAAACATATATGTGGCGGCTCCCTCATCGCTCCGAATTGGGTTCTCACTGCTGCTCATTGCTTTGGAGATCAAGCCAAGTGAGTGAACTGGGACCGAGGGGTGGGGGTGGGGTGGGTAAGAGTGATCCATTTCCCGGGGGGGGGGGCTCTCTCTTTTTCTGTCTCTCTGTCTCTGGGGGAGCCCTGCCTGGGCATCCCCTTGATGAGGGGTCCTGGTTTCTCTCTCTCTCTCTCTCTCTCTCTCTCTCTCTCTCTCTCTCTCTCTCTCTCTCTCTCTCTCTCTCTCTCTCTCCCTCTCTCTCTCCTTTCTTCCCTCTTTTCTGCCCCCTCTCATCTCCTCTTCTCTGCCTTCCCTCCCTCCCTCCCTCACTGCCCTGCCTGAGGTAACTCTGGGTCCTCACTGATTCTTTCCCCAGGAACTATAATCTCTGGCGGTTTATGATTGCCGCTCGGGATATTCAGATCGGGTGGATCCATGGCGCCTTGGACTCTCGAGTGCAGGAGCGAAAGCCTGTCAAGATTATCCTACATGAACAGTATAATGAGCACTTTATGAAAAATGATATTGCAGTGGTCCAGCTGGACAGACCCATAGTGTGTGGGGACCTGATCCGCATTGCCTGCCTGCCTCGGACTAGCGAGCCCCTATTTACGTCTAAGGAGAAGTGTGCCATTGCTGGCTGGGGGCTCACAGCGGAAGGTGGTAAGCTTGGGATGGGGCATTGGCAAAGTTGAGGGGGTCATGGCAGCTACAAGAGGGGGCTTCAGGGGCCATAAGAATGATGGGGATCATGGGGTGGCATGGAAGGTGGTGGTAAGTAACCACAGGGGACCTCTGGGATCATGGGGATGCAGGATGACTCCACAGCCCTAAGTGTTGACTCTTTGGGTCTGGGCCAGCTTCCCTGGCAGACTTTGCTGTGCCCACAAGCTCGTTAATTCACTTCCACAAGATGGAGCCAACTTCCCTGAGAGACCCATCCTCAAACACTGCGTCTTGGTTTTTCCTCTTCAAAGCATTTGCTGTAAACTCAGGGGGTGGACACAGACCCCCTTAACATAGTAAGCCTGCCCTGTGATCAGAAGACCCTGACACTTGAGTTATCCGAGGTGGAATAGACATATGGCTGTTTATCAATTTCAACTCCCCCCCCCATCCCTACCACTCCTCATCATTCACATCTATATAGAACCCCGGTTGGCTCCAGAGCTCTCCATAGCATTGGACAGAGCTGGCTCAATGGACTGGCATCACAGAAACCTGCCCTGGAGTCCCAGCTTTGCCCCTGCCTCCCTGGGTGGCCTCAGATAGTCCTGATTCCATTATCCTGTGAGTGTGTTCTCTTCCCCCATTGTGGGGCATCTGCATATCTGAGAAGCCTGCCTTCTACACCTTCACCCAAGGTCAGCCACGTACCCCTGAGGTCCTCCACAGGAGACCTCCTTCCACACGAACATGAATCCATTCGTGAGGTCACTAAGTCAGGTTAGAGCCTATATAATGGAACCGCCAGTGAGATTATATCTCTCCAGTTTGTCCAGAAGGATGGTCTGCAGTCCTTTACAAATGTCACATGGAATCTCCTGATCTGCCTGTCTTGTAATCCTGTCAACAAAGGAAGCAAAGCTAATTTGTCATGACTTATCTTTATAATATTTTATTTTCCCCCAGTTGCATATAAAACAATTTTTAACATTCATTGTTTTTTTTTAAAGTTTTGGATTTCAAATTCTACCCCTCCCTCCCTCATGTACCCCCTTTCTGAGACAGTAAACAATCTGATATAGGTTATACATGTAAGTACAATTTTACATGCAATCTTGTAAATCGTTTCCATATTAGTCATTTTGTGCAAGAAGACTTGAAGAAAGAGAAAGAAAGAAAGTAGGAAGGAAAGAAGGAAAGACAGAAAGAAAGGAAAAAAAGGAAGGGAGGAAGTAAAAGAAAGAAAGAAAGAAAGAAAGAAAGAGAAAAAGAAAAGAAGAGAGGGAGGAAAGGAAGAAGGAAGAAAGAGAGAGAGAAAGAAAGTAATATAGTATGCTTTAGTCTATATTCAGGCAACCTAAGTTCTTTTTCTGGGGACAGACAGCATGTTTCTTCATCAGTCCTTTGAGATGGTCTTGGATCCTTGTATTGCTGACCATAGCTAAGTCATTCTTAGTTGTTCATTGTACAATATTGCTGTTGCTGCTTACAATGCTCTCCTGGTTCTGCTCACTTCACTCCGCATCAGTTCATGTAAGTCTGTCCAGGTTTTTCTGAAGTCCTCCTGCTTGGTCATGACGTGTACTTGATGAAAGCACGCTCACCCTCAATGGTTTCTGCTTTTCTTTCTAACCACTAATGAACCAACCCTCTAATAACACACGTGTTCAAGACTTCTCTAAGAATTCAGCATCCAGCCTGTTGCCCTGCACCAGCAACAATTCCTGGCCCAGGTGCACTTCTTCTTTTCATATCTAAGGGCATCATACTGAGGAAGATTTGTGCAAATGTCTGTCGGGAGAAGGAAAGGTTTTGCAGATGACTTCATGTAGCAGTCAACGTGTTGACGGTAACTGATCTGTCTAAGGTATAAAGACCAGATGATTCTGCTGTCTCCTTTGTTTTTGGATTAAAGGACAATTAGGCAGCAGGATTAAAGAGAAGAGAGATTGTCTAGGGGTAGGGGGGCTGTCCAAATGCTGCTCTTTTGAGAAGGTGTTATTAACTTGTAACACTACAAAGCCTCCTGAATGAAATGTCTTTGTTGGGTTATTTTGCAGTCATGTCTGACTCTTTGTTGACCCCATTTGGGGTTTTCTCAGCAAAGATACTGGAGTGGTTTGCCATTTCACATGGAAAGAAAGCCATAGTCATTTAAAAGAGGTTGGCCCAATCTTCTAGTAGGAAGCACAAAGTGGATGGTAAATGCATGATGCTTAGGTTACACTATGAAGGTGGATGGACAGCTCATGCAAACAGTTCCTCAGCAGCCATATCTTGAATAGGTGTGTCAGGGCAACACTGAAGCAAGCCCAGAATCCAAAAGGAATTGGTTGCTCCATATCAATTTTAGGAGATTATGCAGCACTTTTCAATGATGCCCAGCTTCTCACTGCCACAGAAAATGGCTTCCTAAGCTGCATGTTATCCACATATTCTTTTTTTATGGGGAAAAATGAACAGTCTGAGAAGAATCCAAACGCCAAGTGACACCATGCAATGGCAGCTGCAAACCCACGTCACCGTGTTGGGTGTGAGGAGTGTAAGCAACAGCGTGCCTGCTGGGGCCTGAGGGCCCTAGCTAGGCATGGAGTGAGCAAGAAGAAAAGTCAGCCAGCCAGCCAAGGGTCTGTGTGCAAATGCAGCATGAGAAGAAGCCAAAGAAGACCCCCCTGCCCTGGCAGCTTGGCAGGATAAAAAGGTGGGGTGGTAGCCAATGTGGATGGGCTCCATCTTTGGAGGGAACGGTGGTGTGCTCCAAGAAAATTGGGTTCTATCAATAGACGTAGTTGAGAGAACTCCACCTTCGGGACAGTGAACCTCCTCGTGACAAGTCCCTCTACTCTCTAGACAATGATTGGTGGGCGATGGACGCTGCCATGGGCAGCCTGGAGGGAGTATGATCATGCCCGCTGAGGGCAGGCCTCGGTGGGCACACAGCTGCCCCCAGAATGCTGGGGGGCCATGGGACAGCCCTTCATAGCTGCTCTTGAGTCCCCCCAGCTGCCTTCGGCATCCCTGCTACCCAGGCCCAGGTTCTGCTCCTGGACTGGAAGGCTCTTCCTCCTCCGGTTCACCCTAGAGCTGCCCTCTCCTTCCTCAGCAGGAAGAGTTTCCTGATCCAGGCAGCTCTAAGCCCCAGAGCTGCCTTGTGTTACTTCCCATCTCTTTGAGACCATCTGCTCTGTGGTCACACTGTTCCCCTATCCTCCACCAACTGAAGTTGCTTGAGGTCAAGGACCATTCTCTGAAGTCCCAAGTACACATTCTTCATCACTGTTTGTTGGTTGGCTGAGTGGAAGCCCATGTCCTTTGCCTTCTGGAACAACATATTCCAAGCTCTCTGTTTCTTTATAGTGGTGGCTGCTAAATTGTGTGTGCTCCTTGGTACTCAAATGCTTTCTTTCAGTCTGCTTGCAGTGTTTTTTCTTTGGCCCAGAACCTCTGGCTTCAGGCTGTGATGTTCCAGGGAGTTTTCAGTTCAGAAGGTGACTGATGGCTTTTTTTTTTCTATTTCACTTTGCCCTCTGGTTCTAAGGGATCTGGGCCATTTTAAGATTTCTTGAAATCATGTATCTATACTCTTTTATCAGGGCTTTCAAGTTGTCCGATAATTCTTGAATTTTTTCTTATCTGTTTTCCAAGTCAGTTGTTTTTGCTATGAGATAACCTTACATTGTCTTCTATTTTTTCCAGTCTTCTGACTTTGATTTAATATTTCTTGTCCCACAGAATCATTAGATCCATTCTAAATTTTAGGGAGTTTCTTGTTTGGACAAGATTTTGTACATCTTGTGCTAAGCTGTTAATTTCCTCGCTAGTTCTTTTGTCCAAAGCTCTCATTTCTCTTCCTTTTTTTTTTTTCTGCTAGTGCTACAATTTCACTTTTAAAAAATTTTTTTAAAAAATAACATTTCATCTCTTCCAGGAATTCTACTGACTTTACGCCCAGGCTCTGTTTTCTCTGAGGTTTTGCTTGAAGTCACTTTTTTCTTCTGGGTTTGTGTTTTGAGCGTCCCTGGCACCACAATGGGTGGGATTTGGTTTTTGTTTGCTGATCCTTTCAGCCTGCTTTCTAGCTTCAGACTTTGTTAGGCCCAGGCTCTGTGCACTTCTGGAGGGAATGTCTGGGCTAGACCTGCTCTTGCTTTCTTGGGTGTCTTTGGAGTTCCAATCTTGATGTATATTGAGTGTTGTGTTATTTCAGAATTTCAGGGCAGCCTGCAAGTTTTAAGTGATCCCAAAGTCCTGTCTCTGCCACAAAAGTGGCAAAAAATCCATTGGTGAGCAAGCACACATTTCTCCTTTTCCAGTAATCTTGTATGATTTTTCACCTGTGCCTGGGACCCTACTGTAGGGTAGCCAGCAAAGAGCATGGTGGGATCTCTTGTACCTTTCACATTGGATCCACTTAGCATCTGTGGCTTTGGTTAGGCAGTCATGGATAAAAGTGTGGATCTGAACAGAGCCAAGGACAGAACCCTGAGGTTCTCCACTACAGACCCCCTCCTGCTTGCCCACATCTGTCTGCGGTCCTGGGCTCTGGACCTCTCTTGTGGAAGAGGCTCTCTGAGCTCACACTGTGCCCTCCATTCTCTAGGACTATCTGAGCCTGGTGCACCTCACAGTTTGCTCAGGGGTCTTTCAGACTCCGTCACCCTTCAGGGTGAGGGCATCTCCCCCTTACACCTGCCTCCTTCCCCCATTCTATATCCCCAGGTATACCCCCCACTTCTACACACTGACACTGGGCTCCTGGGATGCCTTCTTGTGGGGCAGGGGAAGGTCTGAGAGCAGATGCCCTCTGTTCTCAGCCCTGGGGAGGGGTGGGAAGCCTGCAGCAGCCACCCCTGGGCTGAGCTTAATGAAGAAAGTGGGAAGGGCCTCAGGGACTGCTGGGATATACCTGGGTCACAGCAGTTTATATCAGGTGGGGAGAGATTTGCCCTGGTCAGATGGGCTGGCAGTGACCTGGGCAAGCAGCTGGCTGACCCCAGACTTCTGGCTGTGACAGGTACCCCACCTAAGACACTACAGGAAGCCGAGGTTAACATGATTGACACGAGGACATGCAATGGAAGCCGCTGGTACTATGGGGCCATTCACACAAGCAACCTTTGTGCTGGCTACGTAGAGGGAAAGATCGACACTTGTCAGGTAACCTGGCCTACAGACCCCAGAGGACCCTCCATCTTCCTGGACTCCCCTCGGGGTCTCATGCTGGCCCCCCCACCATTCCCCTCCCCCTCAATGTGGAGTGAGACCCCAGCCCCCAGCTCCCCCCAGGCCAGGCCGTCCTGAACCAGGTGCTCCTCGTGTCTAGGGGGACAGCGGTGGGCCGCTCATGTGCAAAGACCCGTACAGCGGCACCTATGTGGTGGTTGGCGTCACGAGCTGGGGATCCGGCTGTGCCCAAGCCTATCGGCCAGGCATCTACACATCCACCTGGCACTTTCTGGACTGGATCTCCTCCAAGATTGGGTCGGACATTTCCTACATTCAGCTACCTCCTCAGCCCACGACCCTAGTCACTCTGCCCCATACCACGGCGAGACCTCCTTTTCCCTGGTTGTGGACCCCCTGGTGGTTAAAGTCCACTGCCTCCCAGATGTGGCTCGCTCCTTCCAGGGGTGCTTCTGAGACGTGGCCCAGCAATGAGCCCTGGCCTCCCAGCGGTTCCTTAACAGGTTCCCCTGAGTACCCCAACCCTGGGCTCGTCAAGGCCCAGGCTCTGGGTCCCAGCCAGGCCCTGCCTCCCCCGCTCCCCTTCCCGAAACACTTGAGATTGCTCATGGACTCCATGAAGAGCAACAAGACCAAATAGAGCTCGAGTGCTGTCCACAGGCGGGTCGGCTGCAGCCTGGCCTTTTGTCCTCGACCCCCTAGTAAGAGTCAATAAAGTTGTATGTGAAGCTGGGTCCGCCTGCTACCTCTGTCCTCCCACTCCCACTCCTCGCCCTTCATGGCTGTGGGCGGGTAGGTGGGGGAACCGCCTGGAGGGGCTCAGGGCCCAAGGCGGGGCCAGCAGAAGCTTCCCTTTGTCACACAGCCGATCCACACCCTAGAGAGCCTCTTTCAGCAAGCAGCCTCTGCGTCCTCCCCCGGTCCTCCTCTGCCAGGTTCTTGGGGAGCCTTTCAGCCTAGGGCAGAAGTGAGGAGGCTTTAGGCAACGAAGGCTAGTAAACATGATTTGGGTTTCAGCTTGAGGCACATCTGGCCCTTGTGTGCCAGGCTCGGACTCGGAGGACAGCCCTTTCTCTGCTGCAAGTGACTTCACTTCCTGGGCCTCAGGGTCCTTATGTGGCAGACGGTGGCTGCAGGGCTGGGCTAGATTGTCTCTGAAGCACCTTTGGCTTGAAATCCATGATTGGATGAGGTAGGACGCCTGTGCAGGCCAGCCCACCGAGCCCTGTGACCCCCTTCCCCTGCCCCTCCCCAGCCTCCGTCCTCATCCTTCATGGCTTTGGGTGGACCAGACACAGTCCAGCTCCCTCCAGGGGGTCTCCAAAGCCAGCCAGGCCCCTCAGCGATGGAGAAGCCTCAGAAGAGGGTCCTCACAGGTGGTCTGCACGCTCCTCAGATGGGACTCCAGCATTCAGGAAGCCGTCTTTTTTTTAAAAATTATTTTGAATTATCAACAATCACTTCTATAAGCTTCTGAGCTTCAAGCTTTTCTCCCCCTCCCCCCCATCTTCCTCCCCAAGACAGCCCCATGATCTGATATAGGCTACACATGTACATTCCTATTAAACATGTTTTCACATTAGTAGTGTTGTAAGGAATAATTAGAGCCAATAGGAGGAACCACCAGAAAGAAGAAACAAAACTCAACAGAAGAAAAAAATCCCAGATATTATTCTTCAATCTGCATTCAAACTCCGTAGTTCTTTCTTTGGACGTGGATAGCATTTTCCATCACGAGGCCTCTGGAGATGTCTTAGGTCCTTGCGTTGCTGAGAAGGCCTAAGTCTATCAATGTTAGTCATCGCACAACATGGCTGTTACTGTGTACAACATTGTCCTGGTTCTGCTCACTTCACTCTGCATCACACCATATGGGTCTTTCCAGGCTTTTCTGAAGTCCGCCTGCTCATCATTTCTTATAGCACAATAGTATTCCATTCCATCGTTCAGCCATTCCCCAGTCGATGGGCAGAGGAAGCCCAGTCTTGCCCACTGCATGACAACCCTGGGGCCTCTGCCTTTCCCCCTCAGCCCAGGCTTCTTTTCCTGGCTGTTCATCTTGGTTTCCTGTACCTGAGCCTCCAGTGTCCTCTCCCTCCTGGTCACTTCTCTCCAGACACTCCCCCACCCTCAGGTCATTCAATGTCCTTCTTAAAGTATGACATTTCAATTGCTCACTACCCAAGATGGCCCCACAATGGCCCCTCTCCCTCCGGACCCCTGTCCTCTTAGAATGGAGCTCTCTACAGCTTTTGGGGGACTTGCCAAGGGACACTGTTGATCCATGTTGGCCTTGCAACCTCCAGGCCTTCCCATCTCCTGTTTGTGGAGCTGATTTTTCCAATCCCAGAAAGTAAGAAACTGGTATAGGCTTCTCTAGTCAGGAAATAACCAGGCAGTCAGCCTCTTACCAGGATGGCATCTATGACCACCGGGCAGTGGGTGTAGTCAGGATGGCCACAGAACTCCACAGACTTTGGACCTGAAAGGGACTGGCTTCTTCAGAATCCAGAGTCACCTCCTCCAGCCACTCCTCAAAGGCCTCCCCTGCCCCCACACGCCTCGTAGGGGTGTCGTCTCTGCTTCTGTGCTTATATCAGCACTTTGTTCTTCCAGGCCTGCCCTCACTGCTCCTGCACCTAAGAGCCCTGCAGATCCACCGAGATGGAGCACCATCACAGTCTAAGGGGCCACATGTGTCTGTTAGCAGATCAGGGTCCATGTGCATCAGACAAGGGTCAGAGGTCCTGCCTAGAGAGCCCCGCGGAAGCGCTCTGGCCCACTCCTGCTTGGCCATCCTCCTTCTCTTTGATCAGCACTTAGGCCATAGGTGCTTGACACTGGAGAAGATTATTTCTCCCCTGATGGGGAGGAGAGGCTGGCTTCCCACTCACCCCCAAGGCCTCCATTAAAGTAGCTGGCACTTGAGGCAGCTCCACTTCTGATGACGGAAGTCTGGTTCTTGTTTTTCCTTTATCCACGTGTTTTTGCTATTGTTAATTTTTTCTTCCTAGCTTTTCTTTTTTTGGGGGGGGCCAGAGTTTCCTGATGCCATTTGCCCCTTGGAGAAATGAGTCACCCTCGTCTCTGCCCTCTACTTGGCATCAGAGGCTTGTGGAGCCCAGAGGGCCCCTTCCTACCTTTTGAGGCTCTTTACACCCTCCTATGCATCCAGAAGTCTGGGGGCCTCCCCACTCGCCCCTATCAGAATCACTCCACCCCTAGCCAGTGGCCAGTGCCTTCCCCTCAGACTCTGCACGCTCTTTAAGTGTGGTCTCCCTGTAAGAGCGTGAGCCCTTTCTTACCTTTCTTTAAGAAAGGGCCTACTTGACCGAGCTAATATAATAAAAATGACAATCCTACCTAAGCTAATTTACTTATTCAGTGCCATACCAATCAAACTACCAAAAAATTATTTTATAGAGTTAGAAAAAATAATAACAAGATTCATTTGGAAAAACAAAAGGTCCAGAATATCAAAGGAACTAATGAAAAGAAATGCAGGGGAAGGTGGCCTAGCAATTCCAGATCTTAAATTGTATTATAAAGCAGCAATTATCAAAACTACTTGGTACTGGCTAAGAAATAGGGAGGTAGATCAGTGGAATAGGTTAAATATGCAAGACACAGTAGTCAATGACTATAGTAATCTATTATTTGATAAACCCAAAGACCCCAGCTTCTGGGATAAGAACCCACTGTTTGAAAAAAAACTGCTGGGAAAACTGGAAAAGGGTATGGCAGAAACTAGGCATAGACCCAAATCTCACACCATATACTAAAATAAAGTCAAAATGGGTTCGTGACTTAGATGTAAAGGCTGATACCATAAGTAAACTGTGAGAACAAGGAACAGTTTACCTATCAGATCTATGGAGAACAGGAGAATTCATGACCAAACAGGAAATAGAGAACAATATGACAAGCAAAATGGATAATTTTGATTACATTAAATTGAAAAGTTTTTGCACAAAATACTTCTGAGGAGGGACAGGGTCAAAAGAAAGAATAGAATAAATGGGAGGGCAGGATAGGATTAAGGGACATAGTTAGTTTTTCACAACAAGTCTACTAAGGAAGTGTTTTGCATAACTGTACATGTACAACCTATATTGAGTTGCTTGCCTTTTCAATGAGGGTGGGTGGGGAGGGAGGAAGGGAGAAAATTTGGAACTCAAAGTTTTAAAAAACACGTTTTAAAAAAATGTTTTCACATGCAACTGGGAAATAAGAAATACAGGAAATGGGGTACAGAAGTCTATCCTGCCCTACAGGAAAATAGAAGGGGAAGGGGATAAGAGAAGGGAGGGGGGAGAGATAGAAGAGAAGGCAGACCAGGGCAAGGGGTATTCAGAATGCATGCCATCTTGGGGTGGGGAGAGGGGATAGAAATTTGGAACTCAAAAACTTGTGGAAGTGAATATTGAAAACTAAAAAATAAATAAATTTCTATTTAAAAAAAGAAAAAAAATAAAAGTTTTTGCACAAACAAAGCCAATGCAACTATGATCAGAAGGCAGATAGAAAACTGGGAAAGAATTTTTACAACCAGTCTCTCTGATAAAGGCTTCATTTCTAAAATATATAGAGAATTAAGACAAATTTATAAGATTACAAGCCATTCCCCAATTGATAAATGGTCAAAGGATATGAACAGACAGTTCTCAGATGAAGAAATTAAAGCCATCTATAGCCATATGAAAAAATGCTCTAAATCGTTATTGATTAGAGAAATGCAAATCAAAACAACTCTGAGGTACCACATCACACCTATCAGATTGGCCAACATGACAAAACAGGAAAATGAGAAATGTTGAGAAGATGTGGGAAAACTGGAACACTAATACATTGTTGGTGGAGCTGTGAACTGATCCAACCATTTTGGAGAACAATTTGGAACTATGACCAAAGGGCTACAAAAGTGTGCATACCCTTTGATCTAGCAATAGCACTTCTAGGGCTGTGTCCCAAAGAGATCAAACAAATGGGGAAAGGACCCACACGTACAAAAATATTCATAGCAGCTCTTTTTGTGGTGGCAAAGAACTGGAAATTGAGGGGATGTTCATCAATTGAGGAATGGCTGAGCAAGTTGTGGTATATGAATGTCATGGAATACTATTGTGCTATAAGAAATGATGAGCAGGTGGACTTCAGAAAAACGTGGAAAGACTTGTATGGTCTGATGCTGAGTGAAGTGAGCAGAACCAGGAGAATGTTGTACACAGTAGCAGCCACGTTGTGCAATGACTAATATTGTTAAACTGAACCCTTCTCAGCATTATGAGGATCTAAGACATCTCCAGGGGCCTCACGATGGAAAATGCTGTCCCTATCCAAAGAAAGAACTATGGAAGTCAAATCGCTATCACTTATTTCTACCTTCTGTTGAGTTTTGTTTCCTCTTTCTGATGGCTCCTCCTATTGGTTTTAATTTTTCTTTACTTCACTAATGTGAAAATATGTTTAATGGGTATGTAAATGTATAGCCTATATCAGATTGTGCACTGTCTTGGGGAGGGTGGGGGGAAGGAAGGGGGAGAAAAATTTTCAACTCAAAAGCATATGGAAGTGATTGTTGATAAATCAAAATAAATTAATAAAAGGAAAAAAAAAGAAAAAAAAGAAAGGGCCTACTAAGTGCAGCATCCTGGTTGGAGAGAAAAGCGAGGGTCCATCCGGGAAGGGAGGGATTTGAGAGTGGTTCCAAACCAGGGGTGCTATGCGTCCCGGAGCCTGGTCTCCATCCAGGAGTCCTCTGCCATAACCCGGCTGTGTGACCCTGGGCAAGTCACTGCTCCACCAGAGGCAGAGAAGGTGCCAACTTCCTGGCAGAGAGATCTCCACCCCAGTGAAGTCCCAGGTCCAGGGGCTAGCCCCTGCTGGGAAGCCCGACTCCCTTCAAGCCCGGGACATTCTCTCACCCTGCCCTCACATAGGTGAGTCTCCATTTCCAGAGAATCATCTGAAGCACTTGGTGACTGCGGGTATTCTGTTCTCAGCCATGCCTCTGGTCTCCTTTTGGGGAGCCCCACAGTTCCAGAACATTCCTCTTGTTCCCAGGGATGCCTGCTTGCCCAAGAGGGAATCAGGGCCATCCCATGAGACTCGATGGCCATTCTCACCCCCATCCCACTCAGCCCGACCCTGCATCCGCCAGAGACCTCCTTCCATCTTCTGGCTCTTCCAGGAGATGCGGCAGCCCTGGCCGTTCTTCTCACTTGCCCCAGACACCCTGGGTCTGGAAGCTGGGATGCTCAAGCCACGTTAAGTGCCTCCTGTGCGCCAGGCCCTGAGCAGAGCACTGTGGGCACAAAGAGGGCACCCGACAGGCCCTGCCCTGGAGGAACTGCCAGCCTAACAGGACAGAAAAGAAGCGAGCCATGAATGGGACGAACCCTGCCCCTGCCAACATCACTGGGCATCCACTTCTCCCGTGATGGTCCTCCTGACTGGCCTCCGTGGCTCACGTGGCCGCTCCTCCCCTGCCGATGACGCAGATTCAAGCTGAAAGCCCCAATTCCAGCCTCCTTCCCTCCATGGCTCCTTCACAGGAAACCCTGGTTGTGGATGAGGTGGATTTGGGGACCTTCACTGGTCATCACCACTGACAAGGGAGAGAAAGGAGAGCTCCATGGGGCCATGCCCACTGTAAGATGCCAGGCTGACCCTGCTGTTCAAGAGGAAGGAGCCGGGCCTGAGCTCCAGTCATCGACCACCAGTCTTACCCACCCACAGAGCCTGGCTATCAGCAAACAAACCTGCGGGCATCTGGGAACAGGGAGCATGGATGTGTCAAGGCAGGGGGAATCCAGGACGTTGTATGGATACAGGGTCTATTTGTTTTTTTATGGGGAGGGAAGAAAGAGTTGATCGGAAAGTTAAGAATCTGTTTACCAAGGAATAGGCCCCACGCTCAATGCTGAGAAAAAAATATTTAATGTTCTGTTCCTTGGGTGGATCCATAGAATATCACCTCATTGCCCCAGTCCAAACGGGGTAGGGATGGCAGACCACCCCTTCTTGTCCTGGGGGGGGGGTGGATGTCCAGCACTGACTCCGATCCCTCACCTGTTCTGGGATGTGTGCGGGGATGAGGGGGATGGACTGTCCATCTCCAGCATCCTGTTATGGACCCTGCTCCCTCCCTTTTGGGTTGGGGTCTCTGTGCTTCTCTTGCCATATCCCAGGGCTGGGAAAGCTGGGGACCAGTGAGGCGCAGGAGGGAGTTGGCGGAGGGGGCAGTAGCAAGGTGGGGGTGGTGGGCCCCAGGCTGCTTCATGGCATGCTGGGGAGGGCAGGGGAGACTCAGGGAGACGGAAGATTCCCGAGGGCTTCACTCTGTTCCTGGTCCGACCCGGACCCTACCTTCTTCTCCAGCTCAAAGTTCTGTGAGAAAAGCTGTAGGTGAGACACCTGCCTCAGACAGGTCCAAAGTCAGAGGATGTGCAGGGGCAGGAAGGGAGGGAGGAAAGGAGGCTCCCCCCAGCCCCAGTCCCCTCCCAAGCCCCACCTCAAGCTCTTGTAAAACCTCATCCATGAAGTCTTGGGAATTCTGTTTGTAAGAAACTGCCAAACGGATAGCATCATTGAAGAGCTGGGAGAGAAGAGAAAGAGGGTCCTCAAGGGGCGGGGCGCGCCTCCCTGAGACCCTGTGCCCCCGCCCAGGCTGTGCTCGCCCATCACCCCCAGCCCAACAAACTTGCCTTCACAACATTGGTGCCGTCGGCGGCCGAGACAAAGTACAGAGGCAGTGCAAACCTTCTGGCAAAGTTGAAGCTTTTCTGGGTCACGTTGGTGTCGGCTGGAGAGGGAGACAGGGTCAGTGCAGGTGGCCAAAGGAAGGGGCTGCGCGGCTCCGGGTCAGCCCGCCTGCCTCCCCACCCCCTCACCCACCCCAAGGTCCGGCCCCCACCATCAATCTTATTGGCCACCACGAGGCAGGGAATCTCGGGGCGGAACTCTCGAAGCTCCGAATACCAGGTGGTCAGGTTCTTGTAGGTGACCTTTCTCTGCACATCGAACACCTGGGGTGAGAAGAAGGGGCCAGGCAGCTCTAAGGAGGCTCCCCTCCCCACTGCTGGAGCCCTCAGACACAGACATCCAGGACGCTAAGAAAAAAGGGCGCACGGGGGGGACGCAGCTGCAAATGAGTGCAACCCTGGCACCTGTTCAGAACTTAGGAGCTCCAAGCCCTTCGCTTCTAGGGGCCAGCCCCTCAGCAAGCCCTGGACTCTGGATGCCACACAGCCGGCAGGAAGGGCACACCCCCCATCCATCAATCAGTCAATTGGCAAGGCAGCTTGGCAGGCTGGCACTCCCCATCTCCACCCGGCTCCCACTTGTACCACAGAGAGTAGGACTGCTCTGGGTTCCTGCCTGCCTGCTCCAGGCCCATCCTGGTTCTCTGCACTTGTCTTCATTCCCCCAGAGGGACTCCGGGGGCTGCCCTTGGTTCAACCACTGACCAGGGCTTGTTCCCAGAGGCGGAATTATTCAGTCCCGTCAGGCTCTCAATGGGACCTTGTTTCT
Source organism: Phascolarctos cinereus (assembly GCF_003287225.1). Lineage (NCBI taxonomy): Eukaryota > Metazoa > Chordata > Mammalia > Diprotodontia > Phascolarctidae > Phascolarctos > Phascolarctos cinereus. Next base: position 295,073,100 of record NW_027555514.1, read on the forward strand.
GCCCCTGGCACCAGGATGGGCATCTGTGCATCAGCTCTGTCAGCCCTTGGGGGTGCCTGGGGCCACAGAGCCCAGGCCTGAAGGGATCGGGGTGTGCCTTTGCCTGCCCAGGAAGCCCCGGGGGCTGGGGAGTCTCTGGTGGGAGGGCTCCTGGCAGACATGGGCCCAAGGCGCCCACCCCGACTCACAGAGACTCTTCTCTGGGTCTTGGAAACTCACTAGACGGGGTCCACGTGAACAGTTTTGCGGGGCTTTCTGGGACGCAGGGGGGCAGTGCTGCCCAGTAGATAGAGCCACCCTTGGGAGTCTGGAAGAACACCCCTGGCGAGGACAGCTTTCACCTCCCAGGGTCCTAGGCAGTGAAGCCCATCCCTCGCACAGACGGGGCATCCTTGTGGACGTCACAGGATGGGAGGACTGACCGGACAGACGATTACTTTCCTCCAGCTGGTCCTGGGGCAAGGCCTACCCAGGGGTCCCAGGCTATCTGAAAGCTGAACTGCTAGCTTCCAGAACCCCTGAGATGCCCCGCCAACCACCTCCTTCCTACTCTACTCCCCAACAGGAGAGCCCGGACAGCCCTTCCCTAAAGTAGGTGGGGACGACTCCTGGCCTGGTCTGGCCTGGACATCCCCCTCCTCAGACTCAGTCCTTCATTGTTAAAGGCACCGTTATGAAGGAGCCAAGTATGTGGAAATCAGGCGGCAGCTTTTTCCCATCCGAGGCCAGACTCCCCAAATCTCTCCACACGGCACGGATACTGGGAGACACTGTCCTCTGGGAACACTTCCTTCTGCCTCCTCCCGGGGGGCCAAGTGTGGAAAAATGGAAGGGGGAGGGAGACAAGCTAGGGGCTTTTCTCCAGGCCTCAAAGGCCACAGATGGATGACCCAGAAGGTGGCACCACCTGCCCTTGGAGACCTCTGACTCCTGTCTGTCCCCTTGGGAGCCTCCACGCCAGCGCCTTCCTGGAAGGGTCCAAGCTGGGAACCGAGGAGGACAGCGCCCTGGTCAGAGCAGACGGGGATGGATTGAGAGGGGCACTGGGGAGCCCAGGCCCTCAGGGCAGCGGTGGGAACCCCAGCAGGCTCTCATTCCCAGCTGCATCCAAGCCTGGCCTCACCCACTGCCTAGGTTTGGGCTGTCTGGCCTTGAGGGAATCCTGGCCCCTGCCCCAAATTCGTCCAAGCTCTGAGGGGGGTGGAGACCATCCTGCATGGGTGCAAGGGGGTGCCTGGAGAATTCCAAGATCTGCCCAACACCAGGGCCCAAGAGCCAGCTGGGTCCGGAGTGTGAGGGAGGGGGTGGGGCTCTGGGTAGAATCTTGGCGAGACTCCCTCCCTGAGAGCCAGCGGCCCGGAAGGGAGCAAGGGTGCTTTCCCTGTCCCCGGGCCATGGAGGGTCACCAGCCATCACGGGTGCCAGGGCGGCCCAGACCATCCCCGAGACCTGCTGAGTGAGCCCCTCCCCCACCTACCATGATGCAGGCGTGTGCCTTGTGGTAGTAAGAAGCGTGCATGCTCTGAAACCTCTCCTGGCCCGCCGTGTCCCAGAAATCTGTGGCAAAAGCGTGGATGTCAGGGCGTGGCCCCAGCCTCAGGAACCAAGCCCTTCCCACCCCAGGGATAGAGAAGTCACTGGACACGAGCACACACGTGTGCATGCACGTACATCATGCATCATAAACACATGAATGTGCATGTCCAAGCATGTGAGCATGCATGTAGATGTGTGTACACACATGTGCATGAGCATTAACATGCCTGCTGTGTGTGCCTACGCATACATGTACACATTTATGTGTACACACACAGGTACGAGTGTTTACATGTCTGCTGCATGTGCCTGTGCATGCATGTACACACATTTATGTGTACACACATGTGAACACACGAGTATAAGCTTGTACACGTGTGTGCTCTGAGGGTGGGCATTTGCCCACACTTGCCTGGGGTGTCACCAGGAGAGAAGGATGGGGGGGCAATGACAAGGGGGGCATGCTGGCCTGGCTCCCCACGGGAGGGCTGCCCAGGGGACCCCTGCCTCACCCTGCACGCCTTCTCCTCTGCCCAGCCCAGCTCCTTGGGAGTCCTGCGTCTTCCTGACTCCCCCAACCACCTCCTCACTGCCTCCAACGGGCTGGGACAGGGCTCACATGGACACCCGCTAACACTCTAAGGAGCAGGATGGGGGAGGCAAGGCCAGATGAGGGGAGTCTGTAAACAGGGCTGGGCGCGGCCAAGAAAGTGGACAAGTTCAGGCCACAGACAGGGCTGGCAAGGACAGAACAGCCGTGTCCAGCCTCTCAGGGGTCACCCTGGGCACCAGCCGAGGCCGGGGCTCCACAGCTGCCCCAGAGTGGACTGCCCTTACTGGGACCTTTGGCTGGGGGTGGGCTCATGGCTCAGCAGGGGCGCCGGAGAGGGTGGAGGACGTGCACTGACTGTCTCCCACTCTGCCAGACCATCCCAGCCCCGGGCTCCCCTAGGCCCCCTTGCCCACCCCCCTACACCCTTGTCCTTCCCAGGCCCCTCCTGGCACTAAGGCCCCTCCTTCCTCTGGTCTTTCCTCCCTCCCTCTCCTCCTCCTCCCCGACCCACCCGATGCTGCTCACCCACAAGGATGGTTTTGCCGTCGACAGTGGTAGTGTGTTTGTAGAGTGTCAGGGCATAGGTGGACAGCTGCTGGGGCTGGCTGTTCCCCTCGGGTTAAGGACAACTCTAACAGGCAGCAGGGGATGGGGGACTGGAGCCCGGGAGAGAAACATGGGCCAGAGAGAGGGATCGGGGAACTCCCTGCCTAGGAGATGGCAACGGAACCCCAGGGAGCTGATGAGGTCATTGTGAGAGAGAAAAGGGGTGGTGGTGAGAGAGATAGAGAGAGAGGAGAGAGGAGAGAGGAGAGAGGAGAGAGGGAGGGAGAGAGGGGGGGGAAGAGAGAGATAGAGAGAGAGGAAAGAGAGAGATAGAGAGAAGAGACAGAGAGATAGAGAGAGGGGAAGAGAGAGACAGAGAGAGAGAGAAAGAGGAAAGAGAGAGATAGAGAGAAAGAGAGATAAAGACAGAGAGACAGAAACACAGAGAGAGAGGGAGGGAGGGGGGAGAGAGAGAGGAAGAGAGAGAGAGATAGAGAGACAGACACAGAGAGAGACGGGGGAAGAAGGGGGAGAGCGAGAGAGAGACAGAGAGAGAGAGAGACAGAGAGAGTGAGAGAGAACAAGGAAAGGAGAGAGAGAGGGGGCAGGGAGAAAGAGAGAGAGGAAAGGAAGAGAAAGGAAAGAGACAGACAGAGAAAGGGAGGGAGAGAGAGACAGAGAGAGAGAGAAAGAGAGAGGACACAGAGGAGAGAGAGGGAGGGAGGGAGGGAGGGGAATATATATATAGAGTGAGACAGAGACACAGAGACAGAAAGCGAGCAAAGAGAGAGGAGAGAGAAGGGGGGGCAGGGAGAGAGAGGGAGAGAGAGACAGACAGAGACAGACAGAGGCAGAGGCTGAGGAGAGGAGACAAGGATTGTTAGCGCTGCCCTGGAGCTGTGCCCTGGCTCTCCGATGCCCTACTGTCCATCACCAGCCCCTGGGTCAGGGGTAGAGGAGCCAGTGACCAGAGCTGAGGTCAGTGCCCTGAGGAAAAGGCAGGAGTCTCGGGGGTCAGTGATAACTGCTGACACAGAAGGGAGGGGAATGGACCTGGATGATTCAGTGGCTAGTAGGGGGCCGCTTCCCAGAGAAGTAAGGGGGTTCCCAGGTGCTGTGGCCTTGAGCTCGCACTGCGTGGGGAGCAGCCAGCCTTGGCTAGTAGGTCACAGGTGCTCAGAAGAAGGGGTCTAGGTCTCTTCCCACTCCACAAAGCTTCCTGTGTTCACCACCCCCAGCCAAGGCTGTCCCAGGGGCCGAGGGCAGGGAGGGTGCCTAGAGGATACAATCCGTCCATGAGGAATCTCTCCATAAGCCTGCAAGCACAAGAGAGGCTGGTCAGTGGCCCCTCTGTGGGAGGTCTTGACACACTCCTCCATCCCCTTCCAGGTCCCCTATGGCCCCCTGCCCCCCAAGAGGCTTGTTTTCTCTCTGTTTCATAGGCTGGGAGCTCCTTGAGGGCCAGAACCCAGCTTAGCTCTGAGCCCCCGGGGCCCCATGCAGTGCTCTGCCACACAGAGCCTGAGCTGTCCAGGGCACAGACTGTGGGCCCCTGGCAGCCAATACACATTTATTAAGCACCGACTGTGTGCTGGGGCTGGGAAACGGCCGGCTGTGAAGGAGGCAAATGCACTTTTCCTGGTTTGGATCTTAAAGCTCTCTCCTGCAGGGAACCTTCCCACCACTTGCTCCCCAGGCCCACTCCTCAGGTTGGGTGTCACCAAGTGCCTCCTAGAAGGCATCCGTGCCTCTGAGCCACGAAGACCTCAGTTCAAATCCTGCCTTGGACATTTACTAGCTCTATGACCTTGGACAAGTGCCTTCACTTCTCTGGGCCTCAGTTCCCCCTCTGTTAAATGGGTCCCACCACGGAGCACTATGTCCAGGGGAGCCATTATCATCATTACTGTGTCCTCTCTCCTAACTCCTTCCCTGTGATCCAAGAAAAGCCTAGAGACAAGGCCCTAACAGCCAAAGGGAGAGCGTGCTGGCCAGGAACAAGGGCCCTGGGTTCAAGTTCTGTTCTACCTGTGTGTCCCGAGAAGATGGACAAGGGAGGCAGGGTCCTTCAGCCAGCTGTGCTTCGGGTTCCTCTGCTGGGTCTGGCATTCAGGGCTCCCCCCCCAACCCCACCTGGGCTCGGCGTTCAAGCTCCCCCTCAAGGTTCAAGGCTTCTCCCCCCACCTCTGAGCTTGGCGTTCAAGGCCCCCCACCCATTGAACTTGGAGTTTGGGGCTCCCTCCACCTCTGGGCTTGGCGTTCAAGGCATGCCCCTCCCCCGGCCCCTGAATTCAGGGTTCAAGGCTCCCTCCTACAGCTGGGCTTAGAGTTCAAGGCTGCCCACCCACTGGGCTCGGCGTTCAAGGGCCCGTGCTTCCCACCCCCCACGCACTTGGACTTGCCCACGGCGCTGTCCCCGAGGCAGATGATCTTGACGTTCTCGGCCGCATCGTACTTTTCCTGGTCCAGCTCCGGCCCCGCGTCGGCCCCGGCTCCGGCCCGTGCAGGCTCCCCGGCCATGGCGTCCCTGGCGTCCCTGGCCTCCCTGGCCTCGGGCACGGCAGCGACAACCCCGCTGCTATGCAACGGCAGGGGCTGCCCGCGGCGGACGCCGGATGGACGCCAGGAGGCCCCCCCGGGGCTGCCTTTGGTGCTGCCCGAAGGACCCCGCCACCGGGTGCGCATGCGCAACGTCGAGTGGGCGGGAACGTACAGGGTCACAGGAGCACGCACGGGCGAACGGGAGGACGCAGGGATCACCCATGGGAGGTGCACAGGAGCTCGTACAGGGAGGAGCACGTACAGGGGAGGAGCACGCAAGGAGGCGTACGCAGGGGGTGGGCCGCTAAAGACCCTGGGAAACGAAGGAGCGCACGAGCACGCCCTGCACGCTAGCGGAGCAGGAAGCACGCCCCATCACCTGGTGCGAGTCCCGGCCGTGTACCCCCTCAGCGCTGCCGCGAGGATGGCGACACTGGGGCGCGGGGGTCCCAGCCTGCTCCAGCTCACCCTGGCCCTGATCAAGCCGGACGCCGTGGCCCATCCCCTGATCCTGGAGGTTAGGGCGGCGACGGACGCCGTGGGGGTGCCCCAGCCCAGACAGGGAGAATGGGGGGAGCTATCGGGGAGGGCTGCCCGGCGGCCGTGGAGCCTTGAAGCCACAGGACTTTGATTTCTTAGGCGGTAGGGAGCCATTGAAGACTTCAGAGCGAGAGAGGCTGGCAGCGGCCTGGCGTGGGGTTAGGAGCACGGGGGAAGTCATTTCGGGGCCCCCGCCCCCCATTGCAGCGCAGTCTGGGGCCTTGGCCGCGGGAGAGGGGAGGGCCAAGGGCCTTTTTTCCTGCCCTGGTAAGCAGAGTCACAGCGCCTGTAGCTGGCACTTCCTGGTGCCCAAGGCACGTGGCCAAGATTAGCTTTGGCTGTGAACAACTGCTCCAGGGGACTGCCGCCATACCACCCAGTTGTACAGACGGGGAAACTGAGGCAGCCGGGTGCAGGGACTCGCCAGGATCACCCCGCTGGGAAGTGTTGGAGGCCGGGTTTGAAGCAAGTCAGGTCTTCCTGCGTCCAGCCCAGCGTCCAGCCCGGCGCTCCTAGAGTAGAAGCTACCTGGAGGCAAAGACGCTTTCTTTGCTTTGGTTTTTGTGTGCCTCTGTGTAATAGGCACCTACTAAGTGCTTGCCACGGCAGAGTGAATGGAGCACCACCAGCGAAAGCCCCGTCCAGCAGCTTCTGGGGTCGGGAAAACAAGTCAGGCTTCAGGGAGGACCACTGAGTGTGCAAACATTAAGTACCTACTGTGTGCCAGGCGCTGTGCTGGGGGTACCAAAGAGGCCAAAGACAACCCCTGCCCTCAGGTGATGGGGGGCTGTTAGGGGAGAGAACACTTGGCAGATGCTTAGCACGTAGTAGGTGCTTCTGAAATACTTTTTCCACCTACTGTGTGCCAGGCACTGTGCTGGGGCTACAAAGGAGGTCAAAGACAGTCCCTGCCCTCAGGTGATGGGGGGCTATTAGGGAAGAGAACACTTGGCAGGTGCTTAGCACACAGTAGGTGCTTCTGAAATACTTGTGTGGCGTGTTTCGAGCTGAGCTGTGTGGGCAGAGGATTCCTATGGACGCTGGCTGCTGTCTCTCGGGGTCCTGGCCGGGGCTGGGGGCCCCTGGACCCCAGCCCTGGCTTCTTAGCTTTGGGGGGGGGGTCCTTCCAGGCCATTCACCAGCAGATCCTGAGCAGCCAGCTCCTCATTGTGCGAACTCGAGACCTTGTCTGGAGGCGGGAGGATTGCCAGCGGTTTTACCAGGAGCATGCAGGTGGGTGCAGCCCGGAGCCCTACCAGGGAAGGGGAGTGAGCAGCACATTCCCTGTAGGATGCGAGTCGTATCTGTCTGTCTCTCTCCAACAGGGCGTTTTTTCTACCAGCGCTTGGTGGAGTTCATGGCCAGGTATCCCTGCCTCTCCTGGGGAGGGGACTCACATGAGGCACCCTTCTGCCCCACCCCAACTGCTGGCCTAAGTGGGGGGTTGGTGGGGAGCCCCAGCACAGAGCACTGGATGACAAGTGAGTCACCTCCTCTTTTCCTCTCCAGTGGCCCAATCCGGGCCTACATACTGGCTCACAAGGACGCTGTCCAGCTCTGGAGGACCCTCATGGGGCCAACCAGGGTGTTCCGAGCTCGCCACGTGGCCCCCGACTCTATCCGTGGAAGCTTTGGCCTCACGGACACACGCAATACCACCCATGGCTCAGGTGAGCAGGTGGGGTGGGTGGCAGGGGGCTGGCAGGGCCCCTGAGGCCCCTATCCTCTCTGGGAGGACTGACCCCTGCCCCTCTGGCGCGCTCTCTCTCTCTCTCTCTCTCTCTCTCTCTCTCTCTTTCTCTCTCTCTCTTTCTCTCTTTTCCTCCTTCTCCTCCCTCTCCCTCTCCCCTGTCTCCTCCAGACTCGGTGGTCTCTGCCCGCAGAGAGATCGCGGCCTTCTTCCCTGACTTCAGCGAGCGCCGCTGGTACGCGGAGGAGGAGCCCATGCTGCGCTTGGGCCCTGTGTACTATGATGCAGAGGGAGGCGTTCACTGTGTGGCCAGAGGAGGGGAGGCCTCGGGTGGCCTGGAGCCTCCGTCCTGAGGTGGACAAGTGCTGGGCCTCCTCTGTGTTGGTGCTTCCTGGGAATGAGAGGCAGGGGCAGGGTTGAAGGCATCCTATCGATGAACTTACCTGAATCTCAGTCTCCTGTTCTGTGAAATGGGGAGCGTGGTCCTGCCAAGCAGGGCTGTTGAGAGGATGAGCGAGATCGTGTGACTGTGGAAACGTCCGGCCTGACCCCGGCTGCAGAGATGCCCCTTCCTTGAGATCTCAGCCTTCTTCTTTCTCACTGTTCCCTGCTGGGGTCCTCTGCCCTGCCCCCCCTCTCCCTGCTGGGCCCCAGGGGTGGGGGGGGGGTGGCTCCCCGCCCTGCTGTCTGTGTCTCCAGCCCAGCTCCTGCCCTGGCCACCCACTGACCTCACAGGTTATCGGTCCCCTCTCTCCACCTTAGCCCCTGTGGCTTAGACCTCGTTGGCACCAGAGATGGCTCCTCCCCCTTGATCCTGAATGCCAAGATGTCCTTCTCAGACCCTCACGTCCTACCCTCCTCGCCCTTCTCAATCCCCTGCCCCAGGCTGCCCAGAGCAGGAATTTAGAGCTGGCCGGAACCATGGGCCACTGCCTCTGCTGGACCTCCCCACCCTGGGGCCACCCTCCCCTAAAGGAGAGCCCTTCCATGATGGGAAGGACCCTCCCCCAGCCTGGCTGCCTTGGTGCAGTTCCTAAAGCTGAGCCATGGCCTTCCTACCAACGGGCTCAGCGTGGAGCAGGGCCTGCGTGCCCCTTCCTGGAGCTCACGGCCCAGGAAAACGCCCAGGTCTTTTCTGGTCATCTTGGTTCTGTCCTAAGAGTGGAGTGCCCCCCCACACCCCATTTCCAGGGGGGGACCCTGTGGTCTGATGCCCCCACTGTTAGGTTCCTAGGATGCCCCGCGTGGTCAGCCGCCCGCCTCGTGGTGGCTTGGGCTCCTGCCCCCTCGTCTGCGTGCCTACCCTGTATGGGCCAACGTTTGTTTTTGTACCCCCCCAGCACTGGCTCCACTTTGCTCCCCAGATATCGATGTAACTGTCTGTTGGCCTCTAGTCCCCCATCATAGGCCCATCCCTGAGGGCTCCCCTGCTGGGGAGGCTGGGACGTTGTGTGGACCTTCAGACCCACACAGCTCTGGCCTTGGGCCTCAGTTTTCTCCCAGCCCCCATCCTTGACTCCCTCCCAGATGTGGGCAGAAGCCTCGTACAAGTGCTTTGTGGGCCACCATTGTCTTTCAGACGGCCCCAAGCAGCTTGAGGCCCATCAGTCAGACGGTAATGAACTTGGGGGTGGGGGGGAGTGGCGCGCCTGGTCATCCCTGCTGTTTCTCTGTATCAGCCCTGCCTTTGGCCCCTAGAGGAGGCCATGTGAGCCCAGTCAGGACAGCACCAGCTGGTTCTGGGAGTGGGCTCATGAAAAGGAACAGAGGTTTTTCTGGGTGTCCCTGGAGCCCTGACAGGCCTGGGCTGTGAACTGAGCAGGGGGCCAGCTCTGTGTTCCACAAAGTCCCTGAGTGAAAGAACTCTTTCATAGAGCTCTGGTGCCCTGAGGAATGCTGAGTGATGTCTCCATAGAGACTTGGTAAGAGAATTTGTCATTTTGGAAAAGAGTTACTGAGCAGGCCTGGCTCATGGACCCCAAGGCAACTTTGACCAGGTGTTTTAGTGAGGATGCTGAGATGGGATGGGAAGCAGAGGATTTCCTGGGCTCAGATAATGGGGATTTGACAAGACTGAATTTGACAGGAAGTTTCACAAAGCATGAACGTTAAGTCCTGAACGTGGTTTGGAAGAATAAAATGTCACAGTGGTCCATGTGCGTTTATTAAGTGCCTACTGTATTTCCTGGCACTGGGCTGAGTGCTGGGGATGCAAACAAGCAGGCTAAATGGGGCAGGTCTCAGAGGGAAGGCATTGAGCTTAAGGACCCAAAAGGCTTGCGGAGAGTGGGAGTCTGCTTGGAACTTAGGCGTGTAGTCAGAGGGGAGGAGGAGGAGCATTGGAAGACAGTCGGAGAGGCCTGTTTGGGAGCAGCCTGGCCGGGCTCCTTGAAGTGAAGAGCCCCTGATGGGGGAGGGGCAGGTGAGGAAGAGAGCATTTTGTACCAGAACCAGGGGTGGTTCACCAAGGCGGGGGCTGAAGGGTCACATTGGCATTTTGGGTGACGAGTCATCAATCTGACACCATCAATGTAGAGAGAGCATTTCTGCTGTAACCATCACCCAGAATGTGCATATGTGGGCAGCCAGGTCACCCTGGCACCCGTACCCTCAAGTGAACGTCGCCCGCACTTGGCCCCTGTGGGCAGAGTGCTGCCTGCGGTTTTCCACCCATTTGCTTCTCTCCTTGTTATGCTTTGGAACTTTGTGGTTGCATGCGTCATTTTCCCTTATAGACGTGCTCAATGATTCCATCTTTCATCAGCTAGTTCAGTGGTTGAGAGCCTGTACTGGGGGTGGCAGGGCAGGAGAGGGAAGGGGGCGAGTTGGAGAGATGCTCAGGCTGTAGAGGGATGAGCCTCGGTCGCTCAGTGGAGTGGAGGTGAGGTTAGGAGGGAGCCCAGGTGGAGGACTGTAATGGCAGCTTGTGGTAGAGGGCGCTTGGGGTTTCCCTCGGCTCTCCGCTCGGTGGTGGGACGTGGCGTCTAAAGGAGCCGATGACTGAGGAGGCTGCTGACCGACTGGAGTTTGTGAGAAGTGCGCACCGCGAGAGGTCTGGGGACGATGGCCTAAGAGGAGCGGTGGAAAAATGGAGGTGTTGATCCTAATGTTGGTAGGACGATGGTCCTGAGGAGACATTCCAGAGGACAGAGAGCCAAGGTCAGTGGCAGTTACAGAGACTCTGCTAACAGTGACGGCTGTCCCCATATGGGAAGGGCTTCCCTGGAAGTAGGAACCAGGGCCCCCAACGCAGAGTCAGAAAGACCTGGTTCCATGTCCTTTCTCAGATGCTACGTGACCCTGAGCAGCTCTGCAGCTCTGTGCCTCAGTCTCCTCATCTGTAAAATGAATAGATTGGCCACATTTCAGGTCACCTTCATAACCTGCTAGTGCCTCCCTGCTGTCATGAGGGGACTTCCACCATGGTGCCCCATCCCGGATGGGGACTGCCTCTCTCAAGACACTCAGGGAAGCCACTGGGACCAGCTCCAAGGCACAGCCCCACTTCTTGTGCCCTGGAGACTACAAACAAATCAGTTCCTGTCCCTGAGTGGGGTGTGTCTGTCTCCTCTGTGGCCCCCCTCAGCGCCCTGGACCTCTGGGCACCATCTCTCTGTGGTGGTTCCCTGTTAGAGCAGTGCCCAGTGCTGGGCATGTGGCATGAGCTCAGTAACTCAGGTCCCTTAGAGTTTTTTTTTTAATTAATTTATTTTGATTTGTCAGCAATCACTTCTATATGCTTTTGAGTTTTAAATTTTCTCCAGTCCTTCCCCAAGATGGCTTACAATCTGATATAGGCTATACATATGCATCCTATTAAACGTATTTTCACGTTGGTGATGTTGTAAGGAAAAATTAGAACCAATAGGAGGAACCACCAGAAAGAGGAAACAAAACACAGCAGAAGAAAAAAAAATAGCAAGTAGTCTGCTTTGATTTGCATTCAAACTCCATAGTTCTTCCTTTGGATGGGGATAGCATTTTCCATCATGAGGCCTTTGGAGATATCTTAGATCCTTGCTTTGCTGGGAAGTGTTGAGTCTATCAATATTAGTCATCGCACAATGTGGCTGTTACTGTGCACAATATTCTCTTGGTTCTGCTCACTTCACTCTGCGTCAGACCATACAAGTCTTTCCAGGTTTTTCTGACGTCTGCCTGCTCATCATTAGCACAGTAGTATTCCATCCCATTCACATCCCACAGCTTGCTTTCCAGTTCTAAATCTGTGACTGCCAGTGGCCCGGCACGGGTATTGCTTAAGAGGAGTCTGGGTGCTGGCCTGCCAGGGCCTTGGCCACAAACATGCTGACTGAGTGGGTGGTGGGGCCAGATGCCCTCTGAGGGTCTTTTGAGCTCCAGGGGTCTAGGGTCCCTCCAGAGGGCAGTGTGCGCCTGGACTGGGCTTAGTGCTGGCCAGAGGTGGAGCCTGCCAGACATCGTGCTCTTCGTAGTGGGGAGGTGGCAGTCTGGAAACAAGGTGGCAGATGGAGGCGTTAGAGAGACTGCCCTGACAGGATCCCCAAACGGGCGGGGTTGAATGAGATGGAATTTAACACGGAGCCCATATTGGGTTCACAAAACTGACTGCACAAATGTAGGCTAGGGGGACTGTGGAGACATCAGATCCTTTGAAAAGGATCGGGGGGCCCTTGTGGACCATATATGTTCAGTATGACTTGAGTGTGATGTGGAATTCAAGAAAGCTAATATGACCTTGGACTGCATGAATAAAGTAACTCCCTAGGTTTAGGGTCCAACCCCTCCATCTTGCTGATGGACAAACCGAGGCCCAGAGAGTCTGAACCCAGGAAAACACAACCAAGGATTTAGAATAGGATCCTGACGCCTCGGGGTGGGGGGAGAGTGGAATGCATCCCACGCGTCACTGAAGTCAGAGCTGGGATGAGAATTGTCTTCATCCTCCGTGGGAGACTCATGGTCAGGAGAAGACTCGGGACAGGATATCTAGGGGCGGGGGAAGCTGTGGCCATTGACAAGATGACCAAGCATGCAGATGGCCTCAGAGAGCCCTCGTCTAGAGGCGAGGCAGACTAGGATCTGGCCAGGAGGAGTGGTCTGACAGGCAGTGGTGCAGCCCGGCAGGAGACACGTCACAGATTAAGGGCTGGAAGGTGTTCTGGAGAAAGGATGTTCAGCCCAGGGAAGGGTCCTGAGGAGCCCAAGGAGCACAGATGTGGCGGCCTCCAGGGCAGCCCCTTCCACAAGGGCTTCTGCTGCTTCTCAAAGACCTTTGCAGTCATGGGGACCTCACTACCTGTCCCCATTCACTGTTAGGAAGTAGATGATCATGTCCCCAGGAGACGTCCAGCGTAATAACCTTGACCGTACAATCCTCCCCACCTCTTTATGGAGGAGTCCAAATCATGCCTTAGTTGGGTGCCTGGCCCTGGGCTAATGCAGAGCATCTCCAGTCCAGTCCACAGGCTAAAGTAAGGCTGTGGAAGGAAGGGCCTGGCCCACCAGGCCTTCAGAAATGCAGAGATGCCTCTGAGCCAGAAGGGGCCTCAGGCCTTTCATCAAGCCCAGTTGCCTGCTCAGGGCTCAGGCCACCGCCAGGACGAGCCAGCCATGTAGTGAGCTGACCCAGGGAAATCTCACCCGATCCCTCACCTTTGCATTACCCTGGCCCTCAGTCTGCCCCACCAGAGGGGGAGGACCTGAATGAAAAGGCCAGGAGCCTCTGGTCCAGAAGAGTCTGGATGAGTGAACAGAGAAGCTGGCTTGCTCTTCTGCCTTGTGCCCCTGGGCTGCCTCCTGGCACCTGCCCTGGGCTGCCCTGCTCCATGTGCTGGGGGCTGAGCTCGGGCAGCAGTGGACACAGCCAGGTGAGTGCAGCCTGAGCCCAGACTCCAGGCCCTCAGCATTACCCCAGAGGATTTTGGTCACCCTCCTCAGCCGTGGGGATGAGCTCGCCTCAATCAAGCAAGAAGCTGCATTTGTGAGCACCTTGTGGGTTGGAGGTGCAAGGGGCTGACTGGCCTCTGGAGAAAGGCACATTTCACGCACATAGGGATTGACAAAGCATGCTTATAAAAAATCAAAACAAGGTAATTTGGGGAGGGGTCACTGGCCTCAGCAAGGGTGGATGAGAGAGAATGTGACAGGTCTTTTATGGGGGGAGGGGGTGCCTGAGGGGCAGGCCTGGGAGATGGGCAAGGCCCGGAGAGTGGACTGTGGTGGATGAGAACAGCGACATCGGCCAGTGACTGGGCCTTCTGAGAAGTAACCCAGCATTCCTCCCAAAGGTCGGGGAGGTGGCATTGAACCTGCCAAGGGCTGTGGATGCCCAGCGGACGAGCCTTGCTTGATCCCAGGGACAGATGCTCCTGATGACGGCAGGTTCTCAGTCAGATTTCAGGGCTGCCTTCGGGTTGGGGAGTTATGGCCAGAATGCAGGTGGAAGGGGAGTAGCCCTGAATTTGGGTGCTGGCCGTGGCGGCAGTGAGCAGAGGGGCATCAGAGGTCATCGAGGTGGGCCCTTCAGCCCCTCGCCCAAGGACACCTGTTGGCCGCCTCTGTGGAGCCCTGGACACCATAGTTTTTCCCATGACCTTTGCATACATTTGCAGTTTCTCTGAGGGACTGTCCAGCATGGTGTCTTTGGAGCAGGACTGTGGCTGCCCTTCACAGGGCTGGACTTTTGGCGCCTTCCCAGGGCACAGGGTGTCTCTCCTCTCCTGCTCCCTGTCATGGGTCACAGCTACAAAGGGCTGACAGTGGCCTTGAGCTGTGGGCCTGAGGAGGGGCCCTCCTGAAGTAGAGTCAGAGACAGGCCAGACCAGCTCCCTGAACCCCCAAACCAAGTGACAAGGCCGTTGGTATGCCAGCGCCAGGAGGAGGTGCAGGACAGGGCAGGGCCTGAGGGTCCCCTTGTAGCCTCTGAAATCCGGGGCCCAAGGCTTCTCAGTGAGTCCCAGCCCAAACCTCTTTGGATTTAGAGGTGGGGAGGAAGCTATGAAGGCTGGGATTGTGGTGGTGGTGGTGGGGCTTTGAGGGCTTTGGGAACTGTGGGAGGCAGGATCGGGAGGGGCTGCAGGGGCTTCAGGACCTGATCAGAAGAGTATTTCCAGTCTTAGCAGGGGGTTAGAGTTGGGTGAACATCAAAATTAGGGTTGGGGTCTTGGTTAGTGACCCAGTGAGTCATAGCCCAGGGGCCGTAAACCATGGGTCAAAGCTAGGACCAGCAATACATTTCAGGGATTATCTGGGGCCAGGGTGGAGGTGGAGCACTTGGTGCTGCTCTGAGACCCTTCTAAAGACCCCAGGATCCCAAGTGTTTGGAGCTCCTTTCTTCTGCAGCTGCCAGGAAGGGCCCTGTCCCAAACCTCTTAACCTCTGTGCTCAAAGTCCCAGCTGTGAGAGATTGTTTGGAATTAAGCCCCCAACCTGTCTGAAAATGTAGCTTCGCTACCAGTCTTATGGTCTGAAGGAGATGCATGACGGGTCAAAGCCCAGTGTGTCTGACCGGTCTCCCATCTCTGAACGTGTCGCACCCATGGCCAGAAGAGCCTCTGCCCTAGCACCTTGCCTGTAGGCTAGTGAGGTGGGGGAAGGGCAGTGGGTCCTAAGCCTCCCCTCCTGTCCCCCCATAGCTGCAGGGGAGAAGAAGATGATGAGTGCTCAGGCCCACTGTCTTTCAGACGTCCTCTTTCTTGACGGCTTCTGCTTCCAGTACATTGAGGACAGCCTGAGGTACAAGAAAGCATCTGTAAGTGTTTTGTAGGAAAGACTGTAGCTGGGGGTAGGAGGTAGCTGCAGGGACAGCCACAGAGAGCCCACTTCTGGCTTAAGAGGCCCCCTCCCCATCCTTCCTGCCTTCTCCTGGCCCCTGTCCTGTTCATTCGGGCTCTTTGCCCCATCCTCCAAGTGGTACCTGAGCTCTGAGCACTCCAGTCTCTCCCAGGGCTTCCAGGAGCCTTTTCAGAGCCAGGTGCTGTAGCGGCTTGCTTCCCCCCTTAGTGGTAGGCCTGAGCCCTGGCCCATTCTCTCCTTGGCCCTGACCACCTGGTGAATGCTGAGGCCAAGCTGCCCTTGGAGCATGGATGCAGGCCACATGCAGATATACAAGCCCCTGCACCCCTAAGTGGAAGGGAGATCCCAGGCCCTGATCCAGGCTGTTGTTAGCAGCCAGGTGTGATCAAGAGAAGCCTTGTTAGGCTCCTAGGGAGCGGTGTCGAGCATGGCTCCACCGGGAAGGGGCATCCCTGTGCCAGATGGGTCAGACTGGGATGATGCAAAAGGCAATAGGGCGGCCTTCAAAGGGATTGCTGCTCAGACACATGACTGGCTGCAAATGAGGGGCGGGGGCCCAGAAATTGCAACTGAGAATGAGGTGAGGGGAGCCTCAGCCACAGCTGAGGATCGGCAGGGCAGCCCTGAGGGTTGGGGCTGCAGATCTGCTCAGCTCTACCCAGGAATCCAGGTGTAGAGAAGGTTTGGGGTGGGGCCAGGGGAATTGGCAGGGGTGGTGAAATTTACCTTTTTCAGAAACTGTTGGAACCTGAGAAGTGGCTACCATCCCAAATGACCCCAAACTGCAAATAATTGCTAACTTCCTCAAGGACATCACTGACGCCCCAGAGATTGGGATTGGGCTCCGCCAGGCCCAAGTAAGTATGTAAGTGCTTTCTGTGCCCCCTTAATCTACTGAGCTCTGCTCTCAGCTGTCTGATTTCCCCAGGACCTGAGTTGGCAATGGGCCAATGAGAGCACACTTAATTACGTGGTGTGGCAACGTGGCTTCCCAGAACAGTCCAGCAGAAGCAGCTGTGCTGTGTTGAGCATCAGGGTAGGTGAGTGAGCCCACAGCTGGCCTCAGGCCTCCCTGGCCATTGCCATCTTCTCTGTCCTGCACAGCCCTCCCTCCAGGCTTTCTTAAGGTCTTGTCTGCCTGTCTACCTCAAGGAGGTCCCTGAGGTCAGTCTGCAGACACTGCCAGTCCATCACCCTTGGCATGATTAAGGTGGGCTCACTGATCCCAGGAACATTCACCTTGGTGTAATGTCTACTCAGTTCAGAGCTGCCACTGAACCCTGCTGTAAACGCTGACCTAGGTCACTCGTGACTCCAGAAGACCTGTGCCAGGGAGGGCAGGAGCTATGGGATACAGGGGAGCCAAAGCAACACTCAGCTCTGGAGAGAGGATGGCCCACTGACCTCATGTATTTACATATACAACTATTATTAGCAGCGCTTGTCCACAAAGTGTGAGAAGGCATAGGAGCTTGTGCTGGCACAGGGAGACCCCAAGTGTCCCCAGTCTCTTTCCCTTCCATTCCAGACCTTGCTTTGGGGGTGGTCACTCTAGCTGTGCCCTGGAGGTGAGCCATGGTGGGGAGGTTGCAATCCCAGGATCTCAGGGATGCAGCAACCCAGAGAGGGAGAGGACACTCTTGGGGGACTTTTGTAAAATGCTTCTGGGGGTAGGAGAGAGGAGGCAACAAGGGTCTCTCAAAAGTACATGTTTAAGGGTATGAATGAAGTTAGAGAAAAGCTGGAGACAGGGAAGAGCAAGAAGAGAAGGAATGAAGAGAAGGGGAGGAGGAGAAAGAAGGTGAAATCAAGGAAAGAGGAGGAGGGCTGGTTAAATAGATGATGGATGGATGGATAGATGATACCGAGATGGATGGAGGAATGGATAGATAGTTAAATTGACATATGGATGGATGGATGATACACAGATGGATAATAGGTAGATGGATGGATGGGTAGAAGTATGAATAGATAGATGATGGATAGATAGATGGATAGAGGAATGGATGGATGGATGGATGGATGGATGGATAGATGGATGCATGGATGGATACATAGATGGATGATGGGTAGAAGTATGAATAGGTGATGGATAGATGGGTGGGTGGATAGAAAGATGGATGGATGGATGGATACATAGATGGATAATGGGTAGATGGATGGATGGATAGCACTGTGCTGAACACTGCCACTCAGACACAGGGCCGTACAAACGCAGGCATCCTGTGACTCCTTGGCCACTGAGAATTTATCCATAAACATGTTTCTTCCTGAGCCCACTAGATGCTCAGCCAGGCACTTGAAAGGACAAGGTGGCAATAGCGTGAGCCTGCTTTGTCTTCCACACCCTGCCCCCACCTCTCATTGGGCAGGTGGCCAAGGCATTCTGTGTTCCCAGGTTTCAGTTTCCTCCTTGGTCTACTAAGGGGCTTGAGGGGAGCTGACAATTGGGAACCCCCTCCCAGCTCTGACCATGAGGGCATCTGGGGCCAGGGAAGTGAGACTTGTCAGGCCTGGATAATCAGGGTGGGCTCTGTGGAAGAAGTGTGGGGTGTGCACTGGAGAATGGCCTGAGTCCACACAGGAAGGGCATGGTGCTGGGAAGACGCTGCTTGGCTCCAAGCGTGGAAGGCAGTGGTAGGGCAGCCTGATCTCTGTCTCTCCGGTACTTCTGGGCCAGGGATGTGGAGGGGGGACAGCAGCGGCTCCAAGGTGAATGGAGGGGTGGCATGGAGGCCATCATCCCTTGGAAGGCAGGCCCCTGACCCAGAGGGCCACAAAGGCCATCTCCCCCCTCCCCAGGCCACGGGTGCAGGCCTGATTCCCTTTCACTTTGCAGGTGTCCAGACAGGCTGGCTGGTTCACAACTGCAGCTCCCCTAGACCCCTCCTCTGTCGGTATTTGTTGTAGAACAGGCTGGGGACTGGGCCCCTTCCTGTGAGGAGCCAGCCATCCCCATGTGTGCTCATGTGTATGCCTGTCCTGCCAAGCTGCTTCTCCAGGACCATCTCTCGTGTAGGGGACCCTACACTGATCTTGGCCCTGGCACTCCCTGTGTGTGTGCGCGCCCTTCTTCCCCACCACCATCTCCTGGCAGGGGGTGTGGGGGAGTCTTCTTGCTCACCTCTGCATTTGTGACCTGACAATAAACTGCCTATGACAAAAAAATCACATCTCTGCCTTCTTCTGTCTGCCCCTACCATGACCCCAGAGGGCTCTCACAACTGCACGGGATGCCAGCTGGAGTCTGCCATGACAAGCCCCGCCTCTGAACAAGCTCCTGCACTCAGGCTGGAAATATTCCCGTGAGCCATGAGTGGCCACTGGGCTCCCATGGAGTCAGCTCTGGCTCTAGGATGCCAGCATCCAGAAGGGCAGTCCTGCTGTCCTCTGCCCAGGTCTGGGCTTACGGGCACTGCCGGCCCCTGGGAGGGGCATGGATAAGCTGGGGATAAACCCAGACCAGGCCCTCCTCTGTGGGAGAAGGTAGAAGCTGGGCTCATCTCCCAATATGGATGAGGAGAGAGAAAGGGAGAGAATTAAGGACAGGGAGAGAATGAGAAAGAAGAGGAGGGAGAGAGACAGAGAGACAGAGAGGGAGACAATGAGAGAGGAGACAGAGAGACACAGAGAGATAAGACAGAGACAGAACCAGAGAGGGACTGACAGAGACAGGGAGAGAGACAGATGGGGGAGACAGACACGGAGAGAATGAGAGAGGGGAAAGGGAGAGATTGAGAAAGAAGAGGAGACAGACACAGGGAGAGAGGGAGAGACAGATGGAGAGAGAGACAGAGATGGGGAAACAGACGGAGACAGAATGAGAAAGAAGAGGAGAGGCAGAGAGAAAGACAGACGGAGAGAGACAAAGACAGGAGACAGATACAGAGACAGAGGCAGGGAGAGAATGAGAGAGGAGACAGAGAGATAGGACAGAGACAGAGAGAACGAGGGAGGGAGAGAGAGAGAGAGAGAGAGAGAGAGAGAGAGAGAGAGAGAGAGAGAGAGAGAGGGAGGGAGGGAGGGAGGGAGGGAGGGAGGGAGGGAGGGAGGGAGGGAGTGAAAACTCAGGCTACGTCCTGGATAAAAGACAACTATTTCAGGACTGCTAACTCCATGATCGTGACAAAGTCAGCACAGAGCTGCCGATATCCTGCGCTAACTTTTTGAGGATCATCGCCGACCCTTTCCCCGCAGGTATTTGGTACCTCCTGCCCTCCGTGATGCCTTCAAAGACGCTCCTCCAACGATTTCAGACCCCGACTTCCTCTGACTTGGCTCAGCTGTTCTTTCCAGCTCCGTCTTTGCTCATGCTGGACAGCTGGGCTCGAGGCGTTAAGAGACAGTTGGGGCACTTCTCTTTCTCTTCTTTTTTTCTCTCTCTCTCTCTCTCTTTCTTTCTTTCTTTCTTTCTTTCTTTCTCTCTCTCTCTCTTTCTTTTCTTTCTTTTCTTTCTTTCTTCTTTCTTCTTTCTTTCTTTCTTTCTTTCTTTCTTTCTTTCTTTCTTTCTTTCTTTCTTTCTTTCTTTCTTTCTTTCTTTCTTTCTTTCTTTCTTTCCTTCCTTCCTTCCTTCCTTCTTTCCTTCCCACAGAATCCCAGCAGTGGCTAGATTATAAGAATCCCAGCCTTCTCTTTCTCTTCTGTTGTTGTCCTTCCTCCATTTACATCCATAAGGGCTCTTGCGGTGATTGACTTTAGCCGGGGGTCAAGGCAAGCTATCTGAAAACTCCATTTTGTGGGATGATGAAAGAGGATTTTCTGTAGTCATTTTGGGCTTCCTGGTGTGTTGATGACTGGGTAACTCTCCCATTTCCCTTCTGTGTGCTCCCATCCCTTCCCTAGATCACAGCCTTCATTTCTTAATTTAGGGACTAAAACTATATAGCAAATTGAGGGCATTTTTCAATAAACCCAAAGGGTTTGTGCCTTCAGGTCCAAAGAACCGATGGAACTAAGAGGACCCAAGGGGCCCAGGCTTTTTTGAATGTCCCTCCTGGGCTCCATTTTCACCTCATAGCTACTCACATGTAGAGGAGATGAACCTGCAGGCCCTTTGGCACCTGGAAGAATGGGCTTCCACCCTGATGGCCTCACCTGCACATCACAACTGAACAGATCATTCCATTCCCCCCTCCTTCTTCCTGAAAATCAGGAAACACTAGGCTATTTTGATGATTATATTACTGTCTCTATGGTACGATAGATAAGAACTCAAGAATCTGAGATCTAGATATCAGCTAATCCAGCTTCTTTGTTTTACAGAGGAGGAAATGGCACCCACAAGGCTTAGGTGACTTGTCCAGGATCATCCAGGTATTTAGCATCCAAGGCAGCATCTGAAGTCTCATTTTGCATATGAGGAAACTGAGTCCCCAAGAACCTCTCAGCCTTCATCTCTTTCCCCTCCCCTGTTAAATCTGGTGAGTCACCTCTGCTTGTGTCCTGTACTTTGTCCTCACCCACTCATGTTTTCAGCTCCTTGTCATCTGACCCAGCACTCAACTAAACTTGTTCTTTCCATGGTGACCGATGAACTGGTAACTCTTATAAACTGGTCACCCCTGATGAATCCTCATTCTCTTCAAACTATATCCAACTTCTTACTCTTGTGGTCACCCCTGTCTCCCATACACTCTTTCCTCCCTCAGTTTTTGTGAGACTTCTAGGGACCTGATATAGTGGATAGGCCTGGAGTCAGGAAGACCTGAGTTCAAATCTAGCCTAATACCAGTTGTATAACCCTGAGCAAATTACTTAACTTCTGTGTGCCTCAATTTCCTCAGTCATAAAATAGCAATAATAATAGCACCTATCCCTCAGACTTAGTGTAAGGATCAAATGAGGTAATCTTTTAAAAGCGATTAACACAGTGCCTGGCACATAGTAGGTGCTTGTTTTCTTAATCCTTTCCTTTGTATTCCTGGTTCTGCTGCCAAGAGTCAGCCCACTCCTCTTTCTCTTATGCCGAATAATCTTGCATTTCTATTTGCTGAAATGTGGGTAACAACCCCAAAGATTAAGTCAGGGATCCTTATGTCCTCTTTGCATTCTTTCAGTAATTCCATCAGATCCCATATGGTTCAGCTAAGTCCACGGAATGATCCTAAATTTAAATGTCCAGCCTTAATATTTCTCCTGATCTCCAACGTCATACCAACTGCCTGCTAGGGGACAACATGGGACCGTCACCTTCTGATAGATGGTCAAGTCTAAGGTGGAACTCGTCATATATGCCCCTCCCCCATGCAGCCCATTATTCAGATCTCTGTTTCGCTTGAGGGGATTGCTAAGTGGCCAGTGTTCACAACTCAAGGGCATCCTTAACTCTTTCCTTTTGTTCTTCTTCCTTATCTAATCAGATGCCAAGTTCTGAGCTTTTTACATTAACAGCACCTCACTTTTCTCTCCACCCATGTGACCATCACTCTTCACTCCTGACTCTTCACTCCTCACTCCCACTATTGTGGAAGCCTCCTAATCGGCCCACCTGCTTTGTAGTCTTTCTCGTGCAACCCTCTCTCTTGACAGTGGCCATCTGGATAATTCCAAGACACAAGTCAGATCATGGCTCACTATGTTCCAACATGCCAGCCACCCCATGAATACATGTCACAGGCAGACACAAAGTACTATTCTGATGCCTGATCTGAATGCAGACACTTACTAGCTGTGTGATCCTGGGCAAGTTACTTAACCCTGTTTGTCTCAGTTTTGTCTTCTACAAAATGAGCTTGAGAGGGAAATGGTAAACCACTCCAGTATCTTTTCCAAACTCCCCCCCCCAAAACCAAAACCAAATGGTCTCATAAATTATTGGACAAAACTGAACAACACTGAGGTTTTCTAGTATCACATATTACCAGTGTGAAAGAGAGAACACGACTGATAAACAACTATATTTTTAGAAGAGCCCTGAAAAATCATGACCAACCATGATTTTAGAGGAGTTGTGATGAAATCTGTGAAATGCCTCCTGACAGGTGTCATGGACTCAAGGTGCAGACTCAGATTAATTTATATTATATCATATTCATCATATATATGTCATAGATGTCATAAATATATCATATTTATATTATATCATATATACATATGTGTGTGTATGGGTGTATGTGTGTGTGTATGGACAAAGTAGGACTTTGGGTTAACTTTTGATAATTGTTAAAAGAGATATTTTTAAACTTTAGAATGTAGGAAAGGAATAGATGGACAGAAAGAAAATAGATATTTATTGGAAAAATAAAATTAATTGGGGAAAAATTTTATAGACAGTTTCTCAAATATATAGAGAACTTTGTCAACTTTATAAGAATATAAGTCATTCCCAATTGATAAATGGCCAAAGGATATGAACAGACAGATTAATATGAAAAGTACTCTAAATCATTATTGATTAGAGAAAGGCAAATTAAAACAACTTTGAAATATCATCTCACACCTATTGGATTGGCTAAAATGTTAGAAGAGGAAAATGACAAATGTTGGAAGGGATGTGGAAAGATTGGGGCACTAATATACTGTTGGTGGAGCTGTTAACTGATCCAGCCATTTTGAAGAGCGATCTAGAATGAGGCCCAAAGAGTGACAAAACTGTGCATACACTTTGATCCAGCAATACCACCCACCATTAGATCTGTTTCCCAGAGTCCGAGGTCAGGAAGACCTGCATTCAAGCTTTGCCTCTGACCAATCCCAGCCATGTAGCTTTGGGCAGGTCACTGCCTCTCAGAGTTCTGGGCAATACTCTTAAGACTTTAAGTTGCAGAGAAAGTATTGACCTACAGTAGGATGGGGAGCCTCCTCCTCTGAGATTTTCTTATATCAATACAATCCCAAGTTCAGAACAACAACTTAAAAACAAACCCACTTCCTTCCAATCTCAGCTCAGGTCATGCCCCAGTCCCCCCATGGAATTAGCCCTTTTCATGTCCTCTCTTCACATGAATGCACATTAAATTATCTGTGTAGGTTTTGTTACACATCTCTTCCTTCTGCCCTAACCCAAGAGAATGTGAAGTCCTGCATGGCCAAGGCTATTTTACTTGTGGTTTTGTGCCCCTAGTGCCTAAAATATAGTAGGTACTGAGTAAATCCTTGTTAATTTAAATGGAAATTACTTTAATTTTTGATTTCATATGATAGTACATGTTTCTTTCACTGAGCTAAACCTGAGGAGAATGAAATATGTTGAGACAGAAAACAATACTCAGAATTACGTGTTAGGTCATTGCAACACTCTCTCTGGCATATGCCGGTAACTTGCATTCACACACAAAGATTGTGTGGCTGCAACCTCATCTTCCAGGGGGAAACACTCTGAATTTGTATAGCTCATGAACCCCCACCAATGTGCTCCCCTTAATAATCAGCCAACTGGCACAATTAGCTCTTGAAGAAGGAATTAACTTGCACGTCAAAGCATAAAGAGTAGCTACAAGACATTCCTCCCATGATCCTGGGGCTTGCTTTCCCACAAATACACACAACATTCACAGGAAAAGTGGGTCAAGACATACATTTAATCATAGTGAGGTAAACAAGTAGCTAACAAAAGTGATGGAGGTAAGTCACACCTCCTGGAACTGCAGGGCCTGGAAGTCCTTTCTCTCTTCGTAGGGTCTGAACATAACTCCCCTTTTGTGTGGCATCTCTCCAGGTGATTTACTCAGCTGCATCCCCAGGAGCTTCTACTCCCTATGACCAGCTCTCTTAACTGCTACCAGGATCTTATTCCTCAAAGCTGCTTCCTCCCTACAGTGAGAGCTTCTCTTTTATCTGTGTTCTCTGGAGTGTCTCTGTTCCCTGTTGGATGTCATATCTCCTACTGGTTGAGTAGTTCCCCTTCCAAGCTATCTGGTGGATGGTGGGAGGTAGGATAGAGGGCAGAGAAGGGAAAAATTCCCTCTTCCAACCCCTGCTGGGGTCTCCTCCACAGTCTTCCAGCTTGCTGTCTCTACCACTCTCAATATCTGAAATTCATCCTAGGACTAGCAATTTAAAGACTTCAGAGGTGGGGCTAAGTAGTTTGCTGGCCTAATTATGTTGCTCCCTTTTGGATTCAAACAGAGAACCCTTCACATCTCAAAATGAGATCAAGATATAAACCTTTATAGTTTAGTTGAAAACTTAGTCACTGGTCCTCTTTGAAAACAAAGGATGAACAACAATCTGTGAGGAGTAGTAGCTGCCCCCCTGGGAACCCAAAAGGCCAGTTCCAGTTGGGCAATGCTGCTGTTTCCTCTTCCTCCTCCTCCTCCTCCTCCTCCTCCTCCTGCTCCTCCTCCTCATCTTCCTCTTCCTGCTTTTCTTCTGTGCATATGGGGAGTCATATCCTTACATATGCATGCTCTATCCAAATGAATATAAATTTTGATCACTTATAATTTACAAGGTATCTTTGGGTTTCGGAGCTAGATTTTTTTCTTCCCTAATTATTTATTCTATCATTTAAAAAATATTTAATATTTTATTTCCCCAGTTACATATAAAAACAATTTTAACATTTGTTTTTTAAAACTTTGAGTTCCAAATTCTCTCCCTTCCTCCCTCCCACATTGAGAAGGTAAAAAAAAAAACCCTCAAGAAAAATAAAGTAAAAAATGTATGCTTCAATCTGTATCCCAACACCATAAGTTCCTTCCCTAGGGATAGATAGCATTCTTCATCATAAGTCTTTCAGTGTTGTCTTGGATCATTGTATTGCTGAAAACAGCTAAGTGATTCACAGCTGGTCATCTTACAATATTGCTGTTACTTTGTACACAGTACATTTCACTTTACATCAGCTCAGTTAAATCTTTCCAGATTTTTCTGAGAGCATCATGATCATCACGTCTTATAGCACAATAGGATTCCATCACAACTACATACCACAGTTTGCTCAGCCATTCCCCAATTGGTGGGCAATCTCTTAATTTCCAATTCTTTGCCCCCAGAAAAGAGCTGCTAGAAATTTTTTTGTACATATAGGTCCTTTTCCTTTTTTATCCCTTTGGGGATACAGCCCTAGTAGTGGTATTACTAGGTCAAAGGTCAAAACCATGCTTACATGGTTTTACAGCCCTTTGATTATAGTTCCAAATTGCTCTATAGAATGGTTGAATCAGTTCACAACTCCACGAACAGTGCATTAATGTCCCATTTTTTCTCCCACACCCCCTCCTCCATTTGTCATTTTCCTTTTCTGTTCTCTTAGCCAATCTAATAGGTATGAGGTTGTACCTCAGAATTGTTTTAATTTGCATTTCTCCAATCAATAGTGAGTTAGAGCATTTTTTATATGGCTATATGGATAGCTTTGGTTGCTTCATCTGAAAATTGTTCATATCTTTTGATCATTTATCAATTGGAGAATGGCTCTTATTTTTATAAATTTGACTCAGTTGTCCATATGTTTGAGAAATGAGACCTTTATCAGAGAAACTTGCTTCAAAATTTTTTTCACAATTACTATTGCTAACTGTATTTCCCTCCATCCTATTTCCCTGCCCTGTGTATTCTATTTTTTTTCTCCTTTCACCCTGTCCCTCCTCAAAATTGTATTGCTTCTGACTACTGCCTCCCCCAATTTGCTCTCCCTTCTATGACCTCACCCCTTTTCTTATCCCTTTCCCTTCCTACTTTCCTGTAGGGTAAGATAGATTTCTATACCCAATTGAGTATGTATGTTATTCCTTCTTTGAGCCAATTCTGATGAGAATAAGGTTCATTCATTCCTTCTCATCTACCTTCTCTTCCCCTCCACTGAAAAAAGCATTTTCTTGCCTCTTTTATGTAAGATAATTTACTCCATTCTACCTTTACCTTTCCATTTCTCCCAATACATTCCTCTCTCTCTCTCCCCTTAATTTTATTTTTTTAGGTATCATCCCTTCATAGTCAAGTCATTCCTGTGTTCTCTGTCTATATATACTCCTTCTATCTGCCCTTAATAATAAGAAAGTTCTTATGAGTTACAAGTATCATCTTCCCAAGTAGGAATATAACCAGTTTAACTTTATTAAGTCCCTTATGATTCTTCCTTTCCTGTTTACCTGTTTAGGCTTCTCTTGAGTCTTGTATTTGAAAGTCAAATTTGCTATTCCCCTTTCGTCTTTTCACCAAGAATGCTTGGAAGTCCTCTATTTCACTGAATGTCCATTCCCTGCTCCCTGAAATACTCAGTTTTGCTGGTTAGATGATTCTTGGTGGTAATCCTAGCTCTTTTGCCCTCCAGAATATCATATTCCAAGCCCTCTGATCCTTTAATATAGAAACTGCTAAGTCTTGTGTTATCCTCACTATGGCTCCACAGTACTTGAATTGTTTCTTTCTGGCTGCTTGCAATATTTTCTCCTTAACCTGGAAGCTCTGGAATTTGGCTATAATATTCCTGGGAGTTTTCATTTTGGGATCTCTTTCAGGAGGTGATTGGTGGGTTCTTTCCATTTCTATTTTACTGTCTGGTTGTAGAATATCAGGGCAGTTTTCCTCAATAATTTCTTGAAAGATGATGTATACTCTGTTTTTTTTTTTTGATGATGCCTTTTAGATAGTACAATAATTTCTAAATTATCTCTTCTGGCTCTATTTTCCAGGTCAGTTGTTTTTCAAATGAGATATTTCACATTGTCTCCTATTTTTTCCATTCTTTTTGGTTTTGTTTTATTGCTTCTTGATTTCTCATACAATTGGTAGCTTCCATTTACTCAATTATAATTTTTAAGGAATTATTTTCTTCAGTGAGCTTTTGTGCCTCTTTTTCCATTTGGCCAATTCTACTTTTTAAAGGAGTTATTTTTTCTTTAGTGAATTCTTTTCCTCATTGGTTTTTTGTACCTTTTTTACCATTTGGCCTAGTCTGTTTTTTAAGGTGTTGCTTTCTTTAGTATTTTTTTGTGTCTCTTTTACCAAGTTATTGACTCATTTTCTTCATGATTTTTTTGCATCTTTCTCATTTCTCTTTCCAATTTTCCTCTACCTCTCTTACTTGGTTTCAAAATCCTTTTTGAGTTCTTCCATGACCTGAGACCAATTCATATTTTTCTTGGAGGTTTTGGATATAGGAGCTTTGACTTAATTAACTTCTTCTGAGTTTGTGTTTTGCTCTTCCTTCTCATCATATAGTAACTTTCTATGGCTGGTGTTTGCTCATTTCGCCAGTCTACTACTTGATTTTTAACTCTTTGTTAAAGTGGGGCTCTACTTCCAGGGTAGAGGGTGCACTGTCCCAAGCTTCATGGGTTTTGTGTAATTGTCTTCAGGACCTGTAAGTTTTCAGTTTTTCCAAGATGGTATGGTCTAAGGAGAGGTGTGTTTACTACTCTTCTGGCCTGTGCTCTGATCTGTGAGTAACCAGAAGCAGTCTTTTCTGCCCTGGAACTGTGAGGAGGGTACCCTTTCCACTGTGGCCACAAGCTCTGGTGTGCTAGTGATCCTCCTGGTCCTAGGACTGCCACCCAGGACTGTGACCCAGATCTGAGTATGGGCAAAGTAACAGAGTCCTCCATTAGTGATAGCAAAGAGACCCCTGGAATCTCCTTCTTACCAGTTGTTCGACCCGCTTACTGTTTGTGGGCTGAAAGCTCCCAAAGCAGTTGCTGCTGATGCTGATTCAGTGACTCCCAAGAGCTGCTCCTGGTTTGCTGTGGCCATGGCTGTGATGGCATGGTCTGTGCTGGAATGTATTCTGCTCTCATCCAGGTGGGACAGGCCTTTCCTGCTGACCTTATAAGTTGTCTTGGGCTGCAAAATTGTTTCATTTCACCATTTTATGGGTCCTGCTGCTCTAGAATTTGTTTAGAGTCATTATTTACAGGTATTTAGAAGAGTTTGGGAGAGAGTTCAGGTGAGTCCCTGTACTGCTCCACCATCTTGGCTCTGTCTCTCTATTCTATCATTTTTTATTTTTATTTTTTTAATTTTTTAGGCAGTTGGGGTTAAGTGACTTGCCCAGGGTCACACAGCTAGTAAGTGTCAAGTGTTTGGTCTGAGGCCAGATTTGAACTCAGGTCCTTCTGATTTCAGGATCAGTGCTCTATATCCACTGTGCAACCTAGCTGCCCCTAGTCTATCATTTAAAAAAAAAAACTGAGACAATTAACTCTTTTGCCTCATGTAGTTTCATTTACGATTTCTTGAAATATGGCTCTAGGAAACCAGGTTTGATAAAGCCCATTGGACTTCAAATGGAGCTGCTTGACTTGCCTGTAAACCCAAATCACCCTGGCTGTCACAGACTGACTGATAATAGGTCTCAGCCCAATCCTCACTTGGTCATTGTTTGGGCCCTCATGGCTTAGAGTGAGTGTAAATAGCAATTGCTTGTGTTCTGGCAGGACACTCCAAGGGTCTTCTCCTCTCTGATTAAACTAGGCCATCTTCCACCTCAATTCTTACCTAATCTTAATCACTGAATGCGTGTTACCTCAGACAATCTGAGACTTGAGAAGGACCTTAGCTTAAAAAAGCTAAGGTCTCCTACTGCATTCAGGGCCATCTCTAGTTGTCCTGAACTATGTCTTGTCACTGAACCCAAATGACTCTGGAGGAAAGAGTGAGGCTGGTGATTTTGCACGGCTCTGCCTCATTTAAATCCAATTCATTTGCAGGTCAAGACTTCACCTTCCTGATGTCCTTGGTCCTCTTCAAGAATGAAGGACTAACAATAAAAACACCTTATGATTACATTCTAAACTTTTTGTGGCTGCATCAATTGAGGTGGAAGAAATGTCCCTTTTCTATGACAACAACAATCACCTTAAAATGCTATGTAGATGCTGGTTGGATAGTATCATCATTATTTATTTCCTTACCTGTTTCTGCATTTATTAATTTATCTTAGAGCAGATTGAATAGGAGAAGCCATCCACTGAATTCAGCACTGGGCCCTGAAATCACTAGAGCCATCGGTCCAAAGGCATAGAAGGAGTTCTCCTTTGGCTGAGAGAGGGGAGGTGGATTCTGTCAGGATTCTAGGTAATGAGACTTCTTTCTCAGATCTTACCTGAGATTCCTGGAAAGAATAAAAGCCCCAGCGAGGTCTGTCACGTGCCTGTGGTTTGGTGGAAGCACAAACAATGCCCATGGCAGCACCCAAGTACTTGGTGCTGTCCTGCCAATACTTGCTTGTTAAAAACTGTGGAAGGACTTGACCACTGATCAGTTATAACTTGCATTTTGCATGTTTATTGTAAAATAATATGGTCACTAAGACTTTAGCTCCGTTATACAGTAGATGAAATATGTACAAACGGTTTTTCAAAATTTTCTTCTCTTCTTTTCTTTCGTTATTCTTCCATGGCTCCCTTATTTTTATTCAACACTCTCTAATTGTATCTGAGACTACTAACACCCACTCTAGATCATTACAGCATGCTCCCACCCACATGGGGCAGTATCACCCTCTTTGGGAACCTATGTCAGCTACACAAATGCTAGTTATTATAATAATGATTACTATCCTAAGGAATATTCATCAAGGAGTCTACCCTCAAGGAACTGATAATCCAGTCAGTGGTACAAAGTAAAGACAAACATTTCAATTACAGAAAGGGTGAAATGTGAAAACAATTGGAAGAAAGGCTGGGTTATATCTGGAGAAGCCAATGTAATTTGGAACTGGATTCTATTTTCCTCCCCTGGATTTTATTTTTGGAACCTACTCCATGAAAATAAAAGTTGTCAATTTCCTTTTCATTAGAGCCAGAAATGACATCCAAATTCATGAAGCATTCCCAATTTTTACTAAATTAATGTTTATGAACAAAACAAATGTGTTTTGAATCAAAAGGGAAAGCAAATAAGTGGGGAAAATGTTTGCAGTACATTTCATTAACACAATTCTTATTTTAAGGTATATGTGATTCACATTGATAGGAATAAGAACAATTCATACAGCTGACAAATGATAAGAGGATGTGAACAGGCATTTTTCAGAGGAAGAAATCCAAGCCATTAATAAATTTATGAAAATGCTGTAAATGACAGAATCAGAGGCATGCAAATTAAAACAACTCTTTCAGGTCCCACTTCACATCCAACAGATGGGCAAAGTTTTCAAAAAGGAAAATAATCAGTGGAGGGGCAGCAAGAAAATGCTCATATTAATCCACTGTTGGTGCAGCTGTGAATTTCTCCAGACAGTCTGGAAATCACTTTAAACGTTAAGTGCCCCAAAGTTCACTAAACTGGGACATGTCATCCTTTGGTGAAGCAGTACTACTATTAAGCTTTTAAACAGAGACTGAAGGAAAAGGAAAAGGACACATGGAAAAAATTTCAATAAGAGCTCTGCTTTGTGGTGTCTAAGAACTGGAAACTAAGACGCTTTCCACCTTCCGGGATTTCCTGAACAAATGATGCTTTATGAATATGATGGAATACTAGTGTGCTAGAAGATGTGATGAACGAGATGGTGTCAGGGAAATCTAGGACGACTTTGAGCTGTTGCAGTTGAGCAGAACTGGAACACTTTCTACAGTAACACTGTGAAGACAACTTGAATAGGCTTGGGCATCCTAATGAAAACAATGAGCAAAAATGATTCCAGAGAGATCGTGATGAAACATGTGGCTTCCCTCCAGACAGAAAGGCAATGGACTGAAGGAGTACACTGAGCTACATTTTTAAACATGTTCAATGTGTGTATGTGCTCTGCTTCACTATTAATATTTGTTATAGAGGATTTATTTTTATTTTTCAAAAGTGGGGGAGAGAGAAATATATTCATTAATGGAAAATATAACAATACATTTTGAAAAAATTTAAAAACATGTACGTGAATTCAAGAAGCAGTATTAATTGCTGACTCCTTTTCCTCCTCATTCAGGTGCACCTTGTTTACCAAATTGGATGCCTGTGCCTGGAAGAAGGACCAATCTTAGTGAGGATGACATGTCCAAAACTGAACCTATGACAGCTGGTGGCTCAGTTCACCAGTTCCCATTAGAAATGTACTGTATGGGGAAAACGTAAGGAAATTTCTATCTTCATAGTTAGATTGCGTGTCCATCCTGTATGATTAAGATGATGACATGCTACTCCTAAAGTTATTATGAATACTAACAGTAATAATAGTATCAAGTGATAATATACCAAGTGGTAATTTACAGTTTGCAAATTGCATTTCATATGTTAACTTATTCAAATAAAAATATTTTAAATCCTCATAATGACTCAGTAAAGTAATTGTTCTTATTACACTCTTTAAAAAAAGTCTCACCATCTTTTTACTGATGTAGTAACTGAAGCTGGGGCCAAACAGCTAGTGAGGATTTAAAGTCCCCTCTGAACTTAGGACTTTCGGACTTGAGGACCAGCACTGCACATATTGTTTCACCAACTGCTGATTCTACTGCAAAACCTACGGGGATGTCAATATTTGCTGTTCTGTTTACTTTTCAGAAATGTTTTTCCCACCTACAAGTAATCAGGAATTCTGCCAATTTTGGAGACATCTTCAAGGAATAATGCCCCATCGATGTTCCCTCATAAGACCTCACCTGAAGTATAGTGTAAGTTCTGCAAGTCACAGTTCAACAAGACTTTGGCAACTGGAGAGTGTTCAGAGGAGGCCAACAAGGATTGGGAAAGGCCTTGAATCAGTGACATTTGAGGATCATCTGAAGGAATTGGGCTTGATTAGTCTAGAGGAGAAGAGACTTGGGTGGAGTATGACAGATGCCCCCAAGTGTGGGAAGGCCTGGCTTGTAAGGGATGGATTAGACTTGTTCTATCTGGGCTTAGACGGCACAAGCAGGAGCACCTGATGGAGCTGCAGAGACAAATTTACACTTGGCATCAGGATAAAGTTCCTAACATTTGGGGTTATCCTTGAGTGGAATATGATGCCTGAAGAGGTGGTAGGTTCTTGCTTCTTGGAAGTCCTCCAGCAAAGGTTAGAGCCTGACTCGTTAGGTGTGTTAGAATGGGGATTCCTTTCCAGTAGAGGTTGGATTAGATGACTATTGAGATCTCTTCCCTGACTCTAAATCCTAAATATTTGTCACTATGAAATTACAGCAGTAAAGTCTAGTGGAAGGAGCATTGCTTTGAAAGTCAGAAGTCTAGCCTTCTGATATTCCTTCAGTTGCAGTCTGAGAGGTTTAGACCCCTCAAGGACTGGAGTACAGGCAGCATCATCTGGAATGAATTCACAGACTCAAGCATTCTTTAAGTCAAGGTGGCAAAGATTTGTTGTTATGCTTTCTAAAGGTCACAGGTCCTTAAGGAATTCTGCCATGGTGGGCAGAGCTCCTTAGGGAACTTGCAACCTAACAGGAATGATGCTAAAGTTTGTATAGGAAAAGTAGTGGATTATGTGCCAAGTATGCTAATTAGGTGATAACATACAACTACCTCATTCACTACTGGAAATGGGGAGGGGCTTTCTTAAGGGGTGCAGTTTTGGTTAGTTATGTTAGTAACAAGATAGTTTCAGGAGTTGACATCTATAGCTTGACCTCTGGATTGTATATGTAACTGTGGGCATCAGTACCTGATAATTCTGCTGGTACAAGATAGTCCTGTTCATGCAAGGGAAATTCTACAGAGGTCAGCTTGTTATTGTAACAGAGAGAGAGAGTTTGCCTCACTGGCCCCACACATGAGTTATTGCCAGAGATAGAGTCCTTAGGCTACAGGGAAACTATCTGGGATAGTGTTTCTAAGGCCAGAGAGAAATTGGGTCCAAGCATAGGCACCCAAGCATTCCATCACCTCTACTACCTTTAACCTGTATGATACTTTCTTTCTCTAGGTCTCACTTTCCTCATCTCCAAAAGGAAAGGGTTGTAGTCCTTGAATTCAAAGATCCTGTCCATCTTTCAACCTCTGACCCATTGACCTGTACTCAGAGAGGTGAAGGCTTTGAAAAAGCACAACTCAAAATGGGAGCAAATAAAAGGTTCAGTAGAAGTAGAGTACACCCAGCATTTGAAGGAGCCTGATTTGGGCTTAAAAGCTTTGGGAAACAACCACCAGGGAACAAGTAAGACACAGCAGTAAGGCCCAGGGCAGGATAGGACACCTTGCAACAAAGTCTCCTCTTCCTGCTGGGTCAAATGTTGGGCCCTTTCCCCAATCTTCCTGTCTCATGACTGCATGGGAAAGCATGGTCTCATTGGAAACCACACACATCCTGAAGTGAAAAGTCTTCATTTGTGGTTTCATTTCCCCCCAACAGATGTCTCAGTGAAATGAAAACCAGACCCTCTCATAAATGCTTTGGTAAATGCAAAAGGCATTTGTAAATGCTTCAGATTTTTGCCTCCATTGAGGTGTACCAAAAATAATACATATATTAAAGTAACATAAAATAATTTAATTTGTGTTGGGGGAAGGGTCAAATCAACTTCCTAAACACATAATGGAGTTCCACAATCAATCCCGGAAGTTCACACATTCTCCTCTTTCCCCAGAGTGAAAACCAGGGTCCTAAGGTGTGAATTCCACAGACCTACAACCAGGTCTCCATATAAATGGAAATCAAGCTTGGTTTCCTCTCAGATTCTTCTCTGTGTCTATATCAAGGGAAGAGATCTTTCCCTCTGCACAAGAATATCCCGGGAACATCATTGGAAGCTCTTCAGAAATAAAAATTTTCTGCTCCTATTTAGGTAAGTGTTTCACTTATTTACTGAGGACAGAGTAATTTGTTTTAGATAGACACAGATCCAGTAGGGAGGGAGCAATCATTGGTTATTTGGGGAGGCCAGGGAACACACCAGAGGTCATCCAAACTGCTCTTGCTGGAAATAAGAGTGGACCTGACTCACTAGCTTTCTCACTATGGAGATACCATTTCTCCTCTCAGTGTCACGTTTTTCACTCTTGTAAACTGGTGATAATACAGTGTTTTCTATTTCCTAAGTTTGTCTTGAGACTGAAGTGGGTTGATGTAGGTCAAGCATTTTGTAAGCACTAAAGATCCTGAAATGGTTCAATTCCTCCTCTTCTTGTACCTACCCTCAGCATCATTATTAACCTTGAGAATGCAAGAATAGATATCCTAGGTGAGAAAAAGTGTGAGTGTGTTGATCTGGTGTATTGACAGAGGGATTGAGTTGTGAAAGCAGAGATGATACATATACCACAAGGGGTCTCCTGGTTTCTGATTTCAGCTTAGGCTCTTTCAGCAGGGTCCAGATATCTTCTGGGTGGACAGCAGTGGTATGCCTGGGGTCTACAGATAGTATTCCAGTTTGCTTTTCTGTGATACAATCAGACAAAATTTAAGAGGGAGCATGTAGACCAAGCTAGTATTAGTTGCACTGCCTGAGGAGAAAAGGTGAGCATATACAGGCACAAGTAGAAGTATTTTCCTGGGATGAGAGATCGAGCATGTGTTCTTTAGACAGTGGAAGAAAGCAGGTACTAATCAGTGAAATTTCTGATGAGCTCAGCTTTCTGGAGAGAGGGAGATGATAGAGTTCTACAGGGATGACATTTTTTTTTTTTGGTAAAACAGTATATGGGGCCCAGGTGGTTTCACAAAACATTCCTCTAGGCCATTGAGAGGAGCAGACAAGTAGTTCAATCAAGGGAACATAATGCCAGAATGAGTGCCTGGTGTGGACCACGAGTCAGTGATGCCTGGGTCTGTGCAGTTGGATAGGAGATGTGACTTCATCCAAGAACCTTCTAAGGCTAAGGAGTGGGACTGAAAGGCAATCGAAAGGGATGTATTTCTGAGATCCACCATGTGAATGGAAGAAGATCAAGGGCAAGGAAAATGAGGGGGAAGAATGATGTCTAGGTGAATTGGCTTATAGTAGGGTCTAGATTGTGAAGAGAGGGCAGAACAGTAGCGACAGAGTGGTTGAGAGGGAGGATGAAAATAGGGTTAGGGAATGTGAGGGAGAAAAACACTGGGTTTAGCAGGAGTAATATGTAGGGAGAGATGGAAGGGTAAGGGATTATGACTGAAGAAATGAATGTCAGCATTCACATGGGGAGGATTATGAAATGATGTGATCATTTGTTCTGGGTGGCTGAGATGGAATGCAGGTACAAATCTTGGGAAATGGTGATGGTTATGAATTCATTGATGAATTTCACCATCTTTCCCCCCTAAAAGTTACAAATTCTCCTGACAGCTATTTGATTTTTTTCCAAAAATATTTCATTTAATTTGTTATTGTCTGTCCTTTGTATATTGAAGAGGATGATTACATCACGAAGTTGATATCATGACTTGCAAGTGAATTGGATTTAAGTGAGGGAGGGCTATGCAAAATCACCAGCCCCACTTTTTTCCTCCATGTACATCTGGGCCCAGGGGCAAGTTATAGATCAGGAAAACTGCAGATGGCCCCCCATTTAATTTAACAAAATAATGAAGGAGTTGGGGATGTATTCCAGTATAACATATGGTCTTTGGGATCACTCTTCCAGATCCCATTCACACTTCTGGATTTGGGCTCCAATGTGTGATGGCTCTTCACCTTCATAATTCTAGGATACCCTGAGGTGTGGTGGTGATTTTCTGGCATGTTAGCTTATAAGAGTCTGGAAATTGCAGTTTCTCTTTAGATTATTAATTAACCAAAAGGAACATTAGATTCTGAAACAGGCATTTACTCAGATGCTATAGCAAGAACATTTAGTCCAAACATTTAGTCCTTTCCCTACTGGGAGTCTATTCTCCCACAAATATGTATAACCCTTAGGTAAGATTATTATGGTTTACCAATAGTAATGGGAATCACTAACATTTAGATAGGGCTTTTTGCTTTGTAAAATGCTTTACAAATAATGACTTTCATCGTTCTAATGATGGTCCAGGGAAGCAATTGCAGTTTTTGCAATGTTTTTACCAATGAAGTAAATGAAGCTAATAGAGTTTAAATGATTTCAGGAGGGGTCAAACAGCTAGAAAGTTCCTCAAGTCAAATTTGAACCCAGGCCTTCCTGACTCTATCCACTGTTCAGCCCCACTGTCGATTCCAGTGTGAAAAACTACAGGAATGT
Organism: Phascolarctos cinereus; assembly: GCF_003287225.1. Classification (NCBI taxonomy): domain Eukaryota; kingdom Metazoa; phylum Chordata; class Mammalia; order Diprotodontia; family Phascolarctidae; genus Phascolarctos; species Phascolarctos cinereus. The sequence continues at coordinate 295,109,231 of NW_027555514.1, forward strand.
CAATATTTTCTGCCCTGTTTTCCATTCCTAAATTTGTTTTCCTACTTTGAATTAACCAGGATTCTACCTATTCTGGGGACAATTTCAAGGAGTAGTGCCCCATTGCTGTTGCCTCATAAGAACTCACCTGGAATATTGTGTTAAGTTTGGCAAGCCAGGGTTTCAGGACTTTAGCAACTGGAGAGTGTTCAGAGCAGGCCAGCAAGGATTGGGAAAGGCCTTGAATCAGTTACACATTAGGATCATCTGAAAGAACTGGGCTTGATTGGTCTAGAGAAGAAGTGACTCAGGTGGAGCATGACGGTAGCCTCAAAGTATGGGAAGGGCTGCCTTGGACTAGGATGGATTAGACTTGTTCTATCTGGGCCTAGATGGCACAAGCAGGAGCACCTGTTGGAGCTGCAGAGATAAATTTACACTTGGCATCAGGATAAAGTTCCTAATGGTTGGAGTTGTCCCTGAGTAGAATGGAATGCCTTAAGAGGTGGCAGCTTCTCAATACCGGGAGTTCCTCCAGTAGAGGCTAGAACCTGACTTGTTAGGTGTGTTAGAATGGGAAAATCCCATGTTAAAATGGGAACACACATCCCAAAGTGACAAGTCTTCATTTGTTGTTTCATTTTCCCCCAACAGATCTCTCTATGAAAAGACAACCACACCCTCAAAATGAGTCAAGCAACTGAGAGAGAGGCCAGTGATGGGATGGCAAAGGAGAAGTTGGAGTATTCTAAAGAAGAGGAAGGACATCAGAAGAGGAGGCAAGTCAGCAAACCTCTGATGCAGACTCTCTGGGCACAGTTCAAAAGCAGTAGGCATCTTGGACGAAAGGATTGCTTTAGACTTTCATTTGAGTTTTCATTGGTCGACATACAGGCAAGTAATGTGCACTTTTTAGAAATAGATGTTCTGTTACATCTTTCATTCCATATTATATCTAAATAAAATCACAAGCTTGTACTTCAATTCACATTGTTTCTTTTTAATTTTGTGCAGATCACAAAATGGTTTAAACAAAAGAAGAAGCAATATCAAAAATGTTGTAAGGATACAACTAATTACTACAAATGCAAATGACTTTGGTAAGTTTTTTTAAACACATAGTTGTATTTCTTTAAGTCACCAAGTGTCAACAAGTGAGTATCAGACATAAAGATTTTAGCTTACAGACAGGAGTTTTATTTGGTGAACCGAACAGCCATATTAATGACTTGCTGTGGTAAGCAGTCACAAAGCCTGCCCATGCTCATTTTGCTACGACTCCTTCCAACTTCCCAGCAACCTACAATCAACACCAAACACATCCCTATTATTGAAAACCACTGCCAAGTTCTGACAGCCACTACAGCATGACTCTACCTACATAGTAAAAGGTTGTCGCTATCCTGTATATCATGTCATTTTGTTTCCTGCTTCCTTCTTCAAATCAGGCAGAGGTCTGAAGACCATCCATATCTTTATCATCTACATGAAGAGATTTTCCTGAAGATGCAGAAGAATTTTAATGATCAATATAGAACCTTGTTAGTGACCAATTATGGGATTCTGAGCATGTCCTCATTTTTAAAGCACTACCTTAATGATACAGTTCAATAATTTTTAATAAAAATTCATCATGACCCAGAATTTCTCATCTTCTGTCTTTTTTATCTGCGTATTTACTTCTTGGATCTACCTATTTCTTTACCAATTCCCAATTGTACTGAGTGAAAAATCTTCTCTTCATTTCTTTGCTATTCCAATGATTTACTTAAAATTTACTTAAGAATGATTGATTTGTTGGGGCAGCTAGGTGGCACAATGAACAGAGCTCCAGGCTTGGAGTCAGGAGGACCTGGGTTCAAATCAGGCCTCAGACACTCAACATTTACTAGTTATGTGGCTGGGCAAGTCACACAATTAACCCCATCTGCCTCACCAAAAAGAAAAAAAAAAGATTGATTAACATTCAAGATTTCTAGCAAGAATAGTGTAAAAAAAAAAACCCACTACACTGTGATCTATCCATCTGGTTGAATACCAGAATGAAACTAAGATGAAAAATGAGGAGAATAAAGTTGGAAAGACATGCAAAAGGGTATTTAGTGTAAAAAGCCAAATTAAGATTCATTGCTTGCTTATTCATATCAAACCAATCATAAGTTTCTGGCTCTTCAAATAGCCCCTTCCCAAGAGGTCTTACAGCCCAGATTGGGATTCATAACACATACACAAATAAATGGGATTCACCATAAATTGGGATAAGCCCTGAGTGCAACCTGATAAATGCCCTCTGGTTTTTGAAGCCTTCCACTGACTTTCAAAAAGCACCCCAATAGCCCTCAAGTGCCTTTCATAAAAAGTCCTTCTTAAGTGATTTTCCGCTGAAGTAAATTGAAATCTGTTAAAGCACTACCAGGTGGAAGAGTGATGAGGTTTCAACTGGGCCCTAAGGGCATAACTATAGGCATTAGGTAGGAAGCCTCTGGTAATGAACAGTTACAAATACTCTGAAACCTCCTCACCTTGAATTCTGATCCCTCAGTCTTCAATCCAGTTCACATTCTGGACCCTACCCTAAGCTAATTCCCATCTGTAGCCATTCATATTTGGATCCTGTCTGCCCCTCAGGTCTCTGGAGGGTTGCATGCATGCCACATGTATCTCCATAGCCATTTAATGTACTATGCTCATCATTGTCACTCTGGCTGGAAAAAGCAAATGTATAAGAAACACATGACCAGGTTTGTTAAGCACATACAGTAGCACCACATGAGGCCAGGATCTATGTGTAGTGGTGCTTATGCATAGGAGAAACGCATGGGGAGGACAAACTCTTGGAAAAACCACACATTTCTCCAAAGCTTAAGGACTGCCAATGGTAACTACTACTATGTATGCGAAGGCAAGAATTCAAAAGAGATCCTCGGGAAGCATACATTCCACTAAGAATCATTTGTTTTGCACATAAGAGGGGCAGGGGGAGAGGGGGACCATGTATATTGTGTTGGAAAGAAAACCAACCTGGGGGCAGAAGACCTATTTTCAGCACTGGCTCAGCTACTCAGTGTCAGTGACTGAGGATGTACCAGTCACCCATGATCTCTGCCTCAGTTTCTTATATGCAGAATAAAGACACCTTCCCTGATAAAACCAATAAGATCGGATTGTTGTAAGGGAAAGGCTTATAGACTTCAGCTTGCCATGTAAATGTGAGTTACTTATCATCAGCATTTGGGCTCTCTGAATGGAAGAAATGACCAGTCATTGGGTAAAGGGGCAGATGTGCACCTCACACTCGAGAGGCGACAGTTCTGGGGTTTTGCCTGCTACTGCCACTTGGAACTCCATTCAGTGCCACAAAAATGCCAGGCCAGTGCAGCAAGGAGAAGAAGGAGAACTGTGGCTAGGACAAAGACACTTGTCCTAGGAGCTCACAACTTGGCTCAGGAGTCCAGTTTCACTGAACAATTAGGACTGGTCCTGGAGGCAACAAATCAATACCTTGCTCTAGGAATTCACACCTTGTCCTTAGAGCTCCAAGAGAAAAAGATATTTGCTCACATTCCTTTTTTAAAAAAAAGTAACATTTTATTTCCCACCCCAGTTACACATAAAGAGAATTTTTAACATTCATTATACAAGATTTTTGAGTTTCAAATTTTCTCTCTTCCTCCCTCACCTCCCCCCTCCCTGAAACAGTAAGCAATTTGTTATCTGTTAAACATGTTCAATTACAATAAATCTATTAGTCATCTTGGCTTACTCAAGTTTCAATACCATAGAATGTATGATTTGGAAAGAGTCCCAGGGCCCACCTAGTTCAACCATACTTGGATAGGTATGCCTCCCAATGCTTCTTTCACAAGTAGTCTTCCAAGCGCAGACTGATCTTCAGTGAATGGGAACTCAATGCCTCCCAAAGAATTTCAGGAGCTCAGGCATCTTTCAAATTCTCCAAATAACAGAGGAGTTCTCCAATCTTTGAATTAGATATTCCTCTGTACAAAAGCCACTCATTGCTATTTTGTCTTTCCTCTGGGGTGAAGCACAACTATTCTACACAGAGCACCCCTCTTTCAAATGTTTGAAGACAATCAACAAGCCATATTCAATCTTCTGTCCTTCAAGAAGAAAGATCCTCAATTCTTCCAACTGGTCTGGAGACATAGTTCTATCTCAAGGCCTTTCACCATCCATATCACCCTACTCTAAAGGCTCATTTCCATGGTCTTCTCTCATTACAAGCCTCTGGAATGCCCCCTAATTGAGGAATTGCAACAAGATGTGTACGAGAACACTTATAAGCTCATGGTGATTGAAAGGAAGATCTATAAGGAACAATTAGGTTCATCAGTGAGGCAGATTAATAACAGAGAAACATTATATACTTAGAAAAATTACAAATCAATTATGATAAAAAGGGTTGGAGAGAGAAATATTCTTCCTCAGTGTAGAACAGAGTTGCACAATGAGGCCTGTAAGTTCACATGTTCCATTGTTCCCCTAAGTGATAAGTGAGAACCATGCTCCCAAAGTATAAATTCCACAGACAGGAGAGGAAATCCTGGAATAACTGGACCACAAGCATTCATCACATTCAGAATCACTGGAAGCATATTTGTGTCTATATGCAAGGAAGTGTCTTTTCTTTTCCCCCAAGAACATCCCAGAGATCACCTTGGGAAAATCTTGAGAAAAAGGTTCTCCTTATCTGGAAAGTGTTTTATTGATCCAACAGATTCTGGCATAGTTATGCAAAGAGATGCAGGACCAATTTATGGGAACCATCATTTATCATTTGGGAAGCCCACGGCAGCAACCCTAAAGTAGTAGCACCCTCTATTCCTGAGGAAAAATCCAAGATACTTTCTGTGTAAAGAGTACTGAAGGTAGACTCAAAAGATATGGGTTTTAATCATGGCCCTGCTTCTTACTAGATATGTGACTCTGGAGAAACTTCTTTTACTCACTTGGTCCATTTTCTTCTCTACAAAATTTATAAAATAAGACCTTTTCTCTCCACAGTCATAAAGATGTTATGAGGGGTGGAGGGGGAATAAAAAGGGAATAAGCCTTTACAAAGAGACAAGTATATGCCAGACTCTTCCAAGTGATTTACAAGTGTTGCATTTCATCCTCATAACAGTCCTACAAGGGAGGTACTATTAGGATTCACATTTTATAGTTGAGGAAACTGATGCCAACCCAAGTTAAGTGAGATTCTCATGGTCACACATCTAGTAAAAAAATGTCTGTGGCCAGATTGCTTTCAGTTCTTCCTGACTCCTGGCCCAATGTTCTATCTACTGGCCCTAAATGATATGTTAGGCAAATTATAATTCCTTAAGCAACTTAGAAAGGCCACTCATGCCTCCTCCTAAAAGTAAAAGGTGGCTCTTGCATAATGATCATTCTTACCATGAAGAGGACAAGGAGCAGATGTTCTAGCTGAGGTGGACCATGGGAAGGGAAGAAATCATTGTGTTCTGCTCTCTGATAGAGTGAGTGAGCTGGGGAAGCAGAGAGGTGACCAATGGATAGAAAAGAGGTTCCTTGTTTCTCATTTTATACACCTCAGCTGTCTGCTTTCACTGGGACCCAGATTTCTTCTAGAACAATGTCAGTGGCATATCTGAGGTCAACAGACAGGATGCACTTTCTCTATAGTTTACTGGAATGGTCCATGTTTAAAGTGGAGGACACAAAGTTATCTAGTTAGATCATTGAATCAAACAGATGGCCAGAGAAGGAGACAGACAGTGGAGGTGTTTTCCTGGGAGAGAAGATATTGATTCTCTCCCTCAGAGACCAGAGGAACACAGACAAGAGAAGGCAAAGTTTCAGAGGGAATCTGCCACATGAAATAGGAGAGGTGACAGAGCTCCTGATGGATTTTCTCTGAAATGAGCATTTGTGGATGTCTGCTGATAGAGAAGGACATGGGGCAATGTTGAAGGCCTGTGCAAGCAGACTGACCAAGAATCCAAATCGTGGGCATTAAGGAGGCACCTGGGTATCACAGAAGGTAGAGCCCTGAGCCTGGAATCAGAAAGACCTCGGCTCAAATCTAACCATAGACCCTAGCTGTGTGACTTTTGGAAAGTCACTTAATCTGTGTTTCCCTCACTGGCATCACCATATGATAATATAATAAAATAATAGCAAGTACCTCCCAGGGTTGTTGTGAGGAACAAATGAGATAATAACACTAAAGTGCTTTAGTGCCTGCCACATAACAGGCACATGATACATGCTGGCTATAACTATTGTGATTACTTCTTTGGGTCATCAATTGTCATCTGAGTCTGTTCTTCATTAATTTTGGATTACTTTTGACCTCAATGACAGGTATTTTTTCATAACTGTTAGAACTCAATTGACTAAATACTCAAAATCAGTCTCCTGAAAGTCATTTTTAACTCTTTAAAGAGTCTCCCTGATCATTAAATGTGATGTAGTTTGACAAATCAACTCATGATGCAGATGATGTACCTGCTACATGTTGTGCTCTTTGCCAAGCAGCAAAATGGTAAAAAAAAAAAATGACCCTGAATCTGAGGAGTCTAAACACCAATAAGCTAAAAATTGAAGAGTGTGGTTACACCAAGAGGACCAGTAACTTTAATTGAGAGGGGAACATGATGTAAGTGGGAGTTATATGACCTTAGAGACAATCTAAAGAAGGAAAGGAAACTTCCAACCATTTACACTGGTGAGGTGGGATGTAGTTTCTTGTTCCTTTTAATATTCAGGTGTTTCTTAAAGCAAAAACATAGCCAGGTATGAAAGAATTGAGTAGGAAATATTGATTTTTATTTTCTTTCTAATTGAGGTGAAACCAACTTGACAAATTGGTTCACTGCTCCTGGAGGAAAAAGGCTCCAAATACAGAGGTGATCATGATGACCAATCATCCAGGCAGTTATCCCAGAAGGTTTCAGCAGACCGCCCATTCCCATTTCCAGTGGCAAGAAAAGGATGCATCATTTCTAAGACATAATATGCCACCGATCAGTTCCTCAAGCAGAACTCAGAGATGTAACTCAGATGTTGCACAAAAAGCTGGTCAACCACAAGGTAAAGTTCTAACGGCCAATCTTAGAAGCTGATCAATTCGATTCCCGCATGTTTTGGTAATTTTTTCTGATTTTTCATTCATCTTTTGAGCTTGATGATACAAGCAACAACAGAATATTTAATTGAACCACAGGCCTGGAGTCAGAGAATCAAAGAAGACCAGATTCTCAGGACCTCAGTGATGGCTGCATAGTCTGAGTTCTGTCTCAGTTCTTACTACACCAGTCTCCAACCCTACCTCTTCACTGCATGCATTAAATGCAGACATGGGGATTCTGATGGCAGATACCATGTGGAAGACATACATTTGAATTCTCACTCTCTAACTTCTGTGAACTCAACCTAGTCAATTCAGCTGTCTGTGTCTACATATATATAATATTCTGTTAATCTAGGCTTGTCTATGGATTCTTGCTCCTTTAAAATTGGAACTAAGTATATTGCAGATGCTGTCTGAGGTCCTGAAGATTTTTTTTTTAATGACTTGAAGTTTGTCGAGGTGAGGAAGGAAAGGGAACAAGCTTTCTTTCTTTCTTTTTCCCTTTTTTTTTAGAGGAAGGATTTCTTTATTGAATACTATAAGCCAGAGTTATACATAGGGTAGGGTGATGAGTTTAAGGGCCTAATAGGTTCCAGACACTGTGCTAAATACTTTATAGATATCATCTCATTCAACTTGTCTGAAAGACCTGAACTTGGTAGGGAGAGGGTTGCCATGAAGACACAAATAAAGTCTAAAGTATTAGTTTTTAGTTAGAGAAGGAAGAGTCTTCTGGAATGGGATTCAGTTCCTTCCTCTGTGTCCTATATCTGGAGACTTCTGAACCCCACACCACCGACGTGAATGTAGTAATTAATCAGTAGCTACTTGCTACTTTGTTCTTCTCAAATTTGTTATGTCTAAACCAAACCTCATCAAGTTGCCTATGAATCCTACTCATCCTCCTAACTTTCCTTTTCTGTCAATGGTGCCATCATTCTTCCAGTTATGCAGCTTTAACCTGAGAGTCCTCCTCAGTTCCTCACTCACACCATCTACCCAAGCGACTCAAAAGTCTTATTGCTTCTATTTCTGAGTCAAGCACTCATTTGATCAGGTCACCCCCATACTCATTAAACTCCAGTAACTTCACTTTACCTTCAGGACCAAATACAAAACTGTCTGATTGGTGTTCAAAGCCTTTCATAACCCAACACCCCTATCTTTCCAGTTATCTTACACCTTACTCTTTCCCCACCTACTCTTTGATACAATGTCACTGGCCTTTTTGCTGTTCCTCCCACAAGACACTCCATCTACAGACCCTGGGCATTTGCACTAGCTCTCCTCCACGTCCAGAATTCACCTTTTTCCTTTCTATCTTGGCATCCTTCCAGTTTCCCTAAAGTCCTAACTTCTACAGGAAGCCTTTTCTAATCCCTCTTATTTCTAGTGCCTTTCCTCTTTTATTATTTCCTATTTGTCCTGCTTATAGCTTACTTGCACATAATTGTTTTTCTCCGTTTTTAGATTATGAGCTCCTCAATGACTGGGATTATCTTCTGTTTTCATTTGTATATCGGGCACATAGCTCACAGCTTGTCATGCAGTAGGCAATGCTTCGTGGCAGATTGCCCGATGTCTCTCTCCTTCTCTCAGACCTCAGCACCTGATGCTAAATCCAGGGGCCACCACCTCTCAGTCAGACCATTTCCACATCCTCCTATCTGGTCTCTTCCCTTTCACATTGTCCCTTCTCCAATCCATCTTCCACACACCTGCCAAGTGATTTTCCAAATGTGTGAGTCTAACAACAGCATTGACCTGCCCAAAAATCTAGTGGCTCTCCATTGCCTCTGAATGACCTAGGAACTCCTCTCATTGGCATTTGAGTTCCTTCACAATCTGATGACAACCTGCCTTTCCTTCCTGAATATACATCACTCTCCTTTCCACAGCCAACTAACCAGCTTTTCTCACCTTTTTGGCTCTTCCCTACGTACAACACTCTCTGCCTTTCTGCTGGGTGTGCTCCATGCCTGAAATGCTGTCTCTCCTCACCTCAACAAGGAGGCTTCTGGAATCCTTCAAAACTCAGCTCAATCACCACTTTCTAATTGAAGTCTTTCCTTATCCCTGTTTTTGAAGCCTCCCCCCTCTCTGCTCCCCAGGCTTCCTGGGGTTCCTTAGGATTCCTTTTTTTTTTTTTTTGCATATTTTGAGTGAGTGGTATGTGCTGCCTCCCTAGGTAGAATGGAAGCTCCTCAAGGACAGGGACTCTTTAGTATACTGGGGTCTGTCTATCCCCATGCCTGGCCCAGTGACCCAACAGAGTCCTTGATGATTCTAGGCTGATTGATTCATTTTTGACTCATTTCCTCCCATGCAGGTGTAGCAAGGAACTTAACTGGCTAGATTGCTCCAAGAGGGGCTTCATTTCACCCCAGTGAGACTCAGATCCACAAAATGACATTTGAACAAGTTGTAAGCTCCATCCTCCAGTTTCTTGGAAATGATCCGCTGTACATGGCATCTGTTGACCCGAACCATCATGGCCAATCCAAATCACGGAAGAGGAAACAGAATTCCAAGGTAGCTTTCTAGCACGAATCTTTGATGATTCTCAATATTAATTCACTCTACATGGCCTTTGTCTTAGATTTTTTTTTAATTTACTGTTTCATTATATCGATAAATTTTCTGAGTTTCATTATATTCATACATAATATTACTATGGTCAAGTAGGAAGATGGATGGCTTTAGAGTCACAGCTCTTGCCTTCAGATGCTGGCCCTAATGGCTGAGTGGCCTCAAGCATGTTGGCTCTGTGGACCTCAGTTTCCTCAAATGTAAAGTGACTGGCTTAGACCAGGTGGCCTCTAAGGGTCCTTCCTGCTCTGAAGCTAAATTTTATTAACTTGTCATACTCAAACTTTGTTTTGTTCATCTCAAAATATGATTTTGAGAAGGGTTTCACCTGATTGCCAAAGGACACCATGATACACAGGAAGGGGAAGAACCCCTCTTACAATCGATTTCCCTGTTCACACTTCAATCCATTCTCCACTGAGGTTTTTCTAAAGCTATTTCCCTAAAGCAAGCTCTGAACAAGCCCCTCCATGATTAAGTAAATTTCAGAGCTCTCTATTGATCCTAGGATCAAAAGCACTGGAATTTCTTCATCATCTGCCCCCTTTTCTCACCTTTCTACTCTGTTTATGAGAGAATATTTGAATAATAGTTGTAGATAAAATAATATTTCTATAATACCTAGGACAGTACTGGCAAAAAAAAGAAAAGGCATTTAAGACCCTGCTGTCTTTCCTCCCTCCTTTCTTTTCTCCTTCCTTCTCTACCTTCCTCCTTCCCTTTCTTCTCTCCTTCCCTCCTTTTTTTTCTCCCTCCCTCCCTTCCACTTTACGATACATCTGCTATTGCCTACTTGCTCTTCCTCACACAATACTCCACTTCCCACTTCTGCTTTTGCATTGGCTGTCATCCATGTCTGGAATGCTCTGTCCCCTCACCTTTTGTTCTTAGTTTCTCTGAATCCCTCCAGACTCAGCCCACATCTTTCCTTCAGCAGGAGGCCTTTCCCAATTGCCCCAGCTGCTAGTGCCTTCCCCTCCCAGATTAACTTCAATTTGACCTGTGTATATCTTGTGTTTGCCTTGTTATGTGCATGACTTCTATTAGAATGTGAGCTCTGGGCCAGCAGGCACTCTCTTTTAACCTTCCCTTGTAACCCCATTGATCAGTACATGGTCAGGCTGATGGCTTGCCACTATCTCTTCCCCCTTCCTGCCCCATTACTGAACCTCTTGCTTTTCTTCTCAAACTTCTCTTCCTTTTGTCCCACAAGATTCAGTCCTTGTGCTGCAGCAACTTTATTGCCTTCTCATTCCTTCAGACTTTCTGTTCGGCTTCCTCTATGTAGTATTTTGTCCATGTGGGTCTTTTGTAACAACAACAAATATCACCATCATAATAACCACTGTTATCACTCTAGAACTAGCATTTATTGGTTACATCAAGTTTGCAGAACTTTACATATGATAACTCATTTGTTCCTCACTACAACCTTGGGAGGTACATGCCATTATTATTTCCTTTTCACAGTTGAGGAAACTGAGGCAGGTTAAGTGACTTGATCTGGTCAGGCAGATAGAAAATATTCCATCCACTCAATTTTAATTATTGGTTTTGTTTCATTTTTCATTTCACCATTCAACATGGTATTTCAATAGTTACCCACCAAAATTAATCCAGGGCACCAGCTACATGTTGCCATCCATTGTCTTAATACCATCTCATTTGCCATTTTGTTTTCATTTCAGCTCCTGGAGACAACAGATCAGGCTCCCAAGAAGAGGACAGAAGACAAAACAGTTAAGTAATTTGGCCTTTTCACCCTCGCTCTTTTTTACCATCTAATTCCCCCTGAGCAGTAGTCCAATACTACCTTAGATCATTTAAGCAACACTTATTAAGCCTCTGCTGTGTAATTGGTGCTGTGCTGAGCACTCAGGAGGAAAGACTAAGGAGAAACAGTCCCTGCCCTCAAGTAGCTTGCTTTCTATCAGGGAAGAGAAATGCATATCTACATTACATATGTATGTGTGTGTGTGTGTGTGTGTGTGTGTGTGTGTGTGCGCGTGCACGCGCGCCTCCAACACACAGAGCTGACACAATGTAACATTGGGTGGCAATCATCAAGAAACCACCACTGATAAGCAAATAAGGGCAAAACCCTGGAAACATCTCTTTCTAAGTCCTCCAGCCACAACCCTGCATTCATCTGGGGATGGAGACCTTGAGACTCCACAGGGGCTGAAGTGCCCCACCTGCTCATTAATACTATTACTAAAGATCCATGAAAGAATGTTTGGACCACCAAAGCCCTTGTCACATTGACCCTATGCCAATATCAGCATCAGATAGTTTTATCACTGGAAATATTAGTATGGGAGATGAGTTACAATGTGTTTTCTAAGAACCATGCATTGTTTCCATCTGACTTGCACATGAAAATTCCTATATATGCTGTCTCCCTGTAATTAGACAATAAATGCTTAGAAAGCAAGAAATGCCTGGATTTTGTGTTTCTATGCTGTCATACTGTACCAAGTTTGGCATATAGTGAGTAGTTAATAACTGCTAGTTTTGGGTATTTAATATGGATGTATATGTAGAGCTTGTATGAGATTTGCATATCATTATGGGGTGGAGGATGGGGGAGAAAATTTGGAACTCAAAATCTTATGGAAGTGAATACTGAAAACTTAAAATAAATAACTATTTTATAAAGAAAAATGTAGAAATTTTACTTATTGAAAAAATTAAAATATCTTTAGCACATAGCTGAGTGTCTGACACATAGGAGGTGTTTAACAAACACTTGCTAATTAAGTGGATATTAAAGGTGACAATAGAAATAAATTGTGACCAGCCCAGTGAATGTTGATCAAGATCTCTGGAAGCCTACATTCTCTCATGTTGGCTCTACCTTTTACCCATCATCCCCTCTTTCATTCATAGATCAGTTCACTGTCTCACTTATTTCACCTGTTCTTGGACTTAGGCTCTGATGGATTTTCTGTTTGTGTGGTTGGAGGCAGCCTGGGAGGTAAGGCTAAATAATTTAGAAAAGGCCAAAAGCAGGAGTCTAGTGTGAATATGCAGACAAGTTAGAGATGGGTTTAAAGTCAGAAAGCTGGCCAACCAATCAATCCACAAACATCAACTGGCTGTCTCTAATGGGGCAGGCATGAGAAATGAGAACAAAGGAAGCCATCGGATTTACACAATCTGAATGGAAGCAGAGCGTGTGGACTCTGGTGTGTTTGTGATTCACTTGCAAATTGGGACATTTGTATTATCAGTGATCTTTAAGGGCTTAGTGGTCTCAGGACCATCAGTCTTTCCTCCAACTCTGGAGCAACACTCTCCATGACACACTAATGATGGGCTACCAGACAATTTGTGTCTGCTTTCATGTTGGAGTTTTTGAAGCAGAGGCTGACTGATCCTGAACTTGAAGATGATGCATTTTACAACTGAAGTTACATTGGGAGTGAGGAGGGCTCCAGTGCGTGTGAAGTTAGACTAACAGGCTTCAGAAATTGGTCTTTACACATCCCCAGATTGAAGTATCCATAATTGTTTAGCTGACATCTTGATCTGAGCCTATGTAAAAACATCATCCCTCTGAACTCACCCATAAAATAGAAATTGATAGTACAATGGATTAAAAACCAGAATCCTACAATGCGCTGTTTATAAGAAACACATTTTAAGCACTGAGACACAGCCACAGAGTATAGGTAAGGGGCTGGAGCAGAATATATTATTTTTTAACTAAAATTAAAAAAAAAAAGCAGCAGTAGCAATCATGATCTCAGACAAAGCAAAAGCAAAAAATAAATCCAATTAAAAGAGATAAGGAAGAAACTATAGCTTGGTAAAAGGTGCCATAGACAATGAAGTAATATCAATACTAAAGATATATGCACCAATGGTATAGCACCTACATTTTTAAAGAGGTTAAATTAGTTGCAGGAAGAAATAGACAATAAAACTATGCTAGTGGGGGACCTCAACTTTACCCTCTCAGAACTAGACAAATATAACAACAACAACAACAACAACAACAACAACAACAACCCCAAGAAAGTAGGGAATAGAAGGGAATAGAATTCTAGAAAAGTTAGATATGATAGATCTCTGGAGAAAATTGAATGGCAACAGAAAGGAATATACTTTTTTTAAGCAGTACATGGCATCTACACAAAAATTGACCATGTGTCAGGATATAAAAACCTCACAATCAAATGCAGAAAAGCAGAAATGTATCCTTTTAAGATCTTAATAGAATAAAAACCTCATTCAATAAAAGGCAGTGGAAAGATAAATTAAAAATTAATTTGAAACTAAGGAATCTAATCCTAAACAATGAATGGGTCAAAGAACTAATCATAGAAACAATCAATAATTTCATTAAAGAGTATGACAACAACGAGACACCTTATCAAAATTTATGTGATGCAGCCAAAGCAGCACTTAGGGGAAAATTTATATCTCTAAGCGCTTACATCAATTAAATAGAGAAAAAAAAAAGCAGATCAATGAATTGGGCATGCAAGTAAAAAAAAAATTAAAAATCCTCAGCTAAACATCAAATTGGAAATCCTGAAAACAAAGAAGAGATTAATAAAATTGAAAGTAAGAAAGCCAGTGAACTAATAAATAAAACTAGAAGTTAGTTTTATGGGGGGAGACAATAAAATATATGAATCATTGGTTAATTTGATTTTAAAAAGTAATGAAGAAAACCAAATTGCCAGTATCAAAAATGAAAGGAGTGAATTCACCACCAATAAAGAGGATATTAAAACCATTATTAGGAACTATTTTGCCCACTTATTTGCCAATAAATCTGACAATCTAAATGAAATGGATGAATATTGGCAAAAATGTAAATTGCCCAGATTAACAGAGGAGGAAATAGAATACTTAAATAGTCCAACCTTAGAAAAAGAAATTGAAGAAGAAATCAATGAACTCCCAAAGAAAAAACCCCAGGGCCAGATGGATTCACAAGAAAATTCTACCAAATATTCAAAGAACAATTAATCCCATATAAACTATTTGGAAAAATAGGCAAAGGAATCCTACCAAACTCTTTTGACAACAAGAATATGATGCTGATACCTAAATCAGGAAAAGTGAAAACAAACAAACAAAAACAAAAAGAGAAAACTGTAAGCCAATTTTCCTAATGAGTATTGATGGAAAAATTTTAAATAAAATACTGGCAAGATGACAGCAATATATCATAAGGATCATACACTATGGTTAGGTATGCTTTTACTACAAATGCTGGGCTGGTCCAGGATTAGGAAAACTATCAGCACAATTGACCATGTCAATAACAAAATTAACTGAAATCATATGATATTTCCATAGATTCAGAAAAAGTTTTTGACAAAATACAGCACCCATTCCTACACTAGTGAGCATAGGAATAAATAGAGCTTACCTTAAAATAATAAATAATATGTAACTAAAACCATCAGCAAGCATTATCTGTAATGGGAATAATCTAGAAGCCTTCACAATTAAATCAGCAGTGAAGTAAGGATGCCCATTATCACCACTATTATTCAATATTGTTCCAGAAATATTAGGTATAGGTAGTTATAACAATAAAAGAAGAAAAAGAAATGGAAGAACTTAGAATAGGCAATGAGGAAACAAACTATCACTTTTTACACTTGATATGACAATTTAGGGAATCAACTAAAAAACCCGTTGAAATAATTAGCAATTTTAGCAAAGTTGCAAGATACAAAGTAAACCCACATAAATCATCAGCATTTCTACATATTGCCAAGTCCAGTAACAAGAAATAGAAAGAGAAATTCCATTTAAAATAATTGTAGAGGGGCAGCTGGATGGCGCAGTGAATAGACCACCAGCCCTGCAGTAAGGAGAACCTGAGTTCAAATCTGGTCTCAGACCAGAGGCTAGACACTTACTAGCTGTGTGACCCTGGGCAAGTCACCTAACCCCAATTGCTTCACTACTACTACTACCACTACTACTACTACTAATAATAATAATAACAACAACAACAACAACAACAAACAACAACAACGAATAATATTAGACAACATAAGGTATTTTGGAGTCTACCTGCCAAGATAAACCCAGGAAGTATATGAACACAATTATAAAACACTTTTCATACAAATAAAGTTAGATCTGAACAATTGGAAAAGTATTAATTGCTTATAGGTAATCTCAGCCAACATGATAAAAATGACAGTTCTACCTGAATTAATCCACTTACTCAGTGCCATACCAAACTACCAAAAAATTATTTTATAGAGCTAGAAAGAAATAACAACAAAATTCATCTGGAAGAACAAAAGGTCAGGAATATCAAGGGAATAAATGAAAAAAAAATGTGAAGGTAGCCTAGCTTTACTGGATCTCAAACTTTTTTATAAAGTGGTAATTATCAAAACAATTTGGTACTGGCTAAGAAATAGAGTGATGGGTTGTTGAGGGCCAGCTCTGAGGAGTCAGAGGATTCAGGCCATCCCAGGTTTTCCCTGTAGATTGTCCTCTATTCAATGGCTGTATAAACTCAGGATGTTGGCTGACCACCCCCCTGTTCTGTCTCTTGAGAACAGGATAACCTTGGAGATTACAAGGAAGCAAGAAGGAATATACTTATCGTTACTTTGGGTGATGTTCCCAAGAGAAATACGCTTGTTGCAAATATGCTTATTGTTGCCCTAGTTAAAAGATATATAAACCTTACCCTCAGATTAAAAAACGGAGTTTGTTCTTCACATCTCCCACCTGGCCCATGTGATTCTTTCTCTCCTCACACTCAGCCGGATTAGATTAGACCACAGCCATGGACACTGGTGCTCGTGGCAAGTGGCACACAAACAGGGACCTGAAAGAGTGGCTTCCTCTGGCAGAGTAGCCCTGGACAAGGTGGGCTGTTTGGCCAACAGCTCTAGAAAAGGACCTCCGGTCATTGAGAAAAGACAGCTAACAAGGTGGGGCAATAATTTTCCGTTAAAATAAAGCAAATCACCAGGTTAAGAGGGGATTAAAAAGAAATGAGACTGCCCTTTTCAGCGTCTCCCATTCAAAGCAGTCTTCAAGACCTTAAGGAAATTTTTGCCTGGTCTCCATAAGATCTGGAGAACCATGAAAACATTGTTTGATTTGTGCAGGGAATTTCTCACAAGCCTCTCTGAGGTTTTGGATTTCCCCTGTCATTACCATCTTATCTGTTCTGTGTGTGTGTCTGTGTGGTATGAGTGAGCGTCTGTGTGTGTAATCTGAAACCCTTTGCAGTCAGATAGCTGGAATGCAGCTTTCTTTCTCTCCCCTTCCTACCTCCCTGATAACAGCAGCCTCAGAGGAGTGGATGGGAGAGAATAGGAGAGAATAATACTTTATTATTTAAGTTATATTATTGATAAAAGGCAAGTCGAGAAGGATCCTCGAGTGTCAGGTCAAAATTAGAAAGAAGTAAGATATGTGCAGTTTTAAAGGGACTTTAATAGAAAGAAAGGCAAGAAAGTTTAAGCATGTAGAAGAGAGGAGTAGGTGTAGAAAGCTTAAGGAAGGTATAATTTATTTGCATGAACAGTGTGAACAGAGGGTTTGAGAATAATAGATTTGGAAACTTTTGGAGAATTGTTAGGAAAAAATTATCTTTCTTTTTACATTCTGGACTCTGGCCAAAGTTTTTTGAGTGTGGATGGAAAGATAAGAAAAGCAAAGTTGTTGGAAAGTTTTCTCTTCCCCTCTTCTGCATTCAGCTTTGGCTGGGTTGTGGTGCCCAACTAGTTCGGGGCTGGGGTGCAGGAGAAAGGATGAGAAAAAGGAAAAGAGGGTGAATTTTTTCCCCTCAGATCAAAAAGAAAAGTTTTTATGCATTTGGAACAAAACCAAAAGATAATTTAGTTCATTCTAATTGGTAATGTGTTTGTTTCAAGTTTTTAAAATCTAGTATTGTTTCCAATTGGTAAACTTTTGTATTGTTATGTCAAGCAATTTTTCATAATTTGGATGTTATTAAAATGTGAACTAAAAGAAACTAAAGGATGGTGGAAGAATTGGGTAAAACCAGTTAAATTATTTTATCAAGCCCTGTTAATCTTGTCTCATAATGTTTTATAGCTGTCAATTAGAAAATCAGGTATTTCCATCTTTACCTGTAATTAAAGAACAGCTTACAGTTAAAACAATTTGACTATCACTTATGAAAATTACCAGATTGTTAATTAAGTTATTTGAAGTTACTGTTTTAATGTTAAAACCTAGAATTTTTAATTACTTATGAGTGAAAAGGAAGGGAACAAGGCAATTCCCTTTACTTTGTGGACTTGCCAGGGTTCCTAGAAACCATCTGTGTGGGCAAGGTCATCTGCCCTGAGAAAAGAACTTGTTTGTGTTATAGAGTTCCTAAACAATTAATTTGGCTTACTGAGAAGTTGCAACTTTATGTACAATAGAAATGATTTCTAATAATTGGATTTTACAGCAGAACAAGTTTAAATTTGAGAAAAAAGGATATTAAATGAAATCTCTTACATATGTGAGTCCTACTAAATCTTCATTACTTATTACAACTCCATGAGAATAAAATTAACTGTATCTGGTTTTAAGCTGTGATTAGTGAAACTTGCTGTTTGAGGTAAAAGACTCCTGAACTTGTATTTTTAGCAATAGTAGCTTTACTTTCTGCTCAAGTGTGTAATATACAGAGTGCTCAGCACTGGACTTATTTTCCTTTTCCACCCTGGTTGCAACCCCTCACATATATGGACAAATTGGGAACTATATATACACTAATAACACCCATATATTCGGAAGACAAGAATATTCCTTTCTCCAGGACAGAGGCAACGTTACAATTACCCTCAGATCTCTAGCATCCAAGACACCTATATGTTTTTCAAAATTTAACAATAATATTGAACCCTGTGTTTTTCTTGTTACATCATTTTTAATACCAGTTTGTCTAATGGATATGTAAATTTTACTCAATCTAACACTACTTTTGAATAGAATGTTACTTCTGTCAATTTACTCTCAAACAATGTAATGATAACAATGACCATATTGTACTTTTGGTAGAACAATCATCATTTGCAATTTTCCCTACTAACATCTCACATGAATAGTTCCAGAACTCTGGTGAACATGCTCCTCAAATTATTACTTTCTCCTTAAGTCAGTCAAAACCATTTATTGGTCTCCTTATTACCGGTTTAATCATTGTTGCTTCTCTTATTGCATCTACTACTGTTTCATCTATTGTGCTACAATCTGAAATTCAAACTGCACACTTTGTAAATGACTTAGCAAAAAATATATGTTTAGCACTTAAAACACAAGAAGTTATTGATAGAGATATATTGTGTAAGATATATTAGAGCAATCAGTATTGTCTTTAGGAGATGAGATAGATACCTTGAAAACAAGGTTGCTATTGCAATGTGATTATAGATATTCATATATTTCTGTTAAACGCACTTCAATTTGAAATGTAATTACCTCTATTCTTTTATCTGTGTGACTCCATACGTATACTCAAATTCCACTAACGTGACTATTGAACAAATACTAAATAAGCTCCAGGGTGCATGGCACTCTGAAAATATTACATGGGAAATCTCCCAGCTGTCTCTTACACAGCAAGAGATGGCTGAGGCTTATATTGATGGTATTGACCCTCAAGATATTGCAAGCAAACTGTTAAATTGGATGAATCAATTTAATCCTTTTTAAAATGTATTGAGCTTGCTGTTGCAATTTCTACCTTGGCTATGTTGTATATTAGTTTTTTGTTTCCTTTTTCTCTGTTTTTTAAGATGGGCTCACCACATCTTAAGTGAGCTTCATACATCCCTTCATTATCTCAAGTTAGCACAGAAAAAAGGGGGAGAATTGAAGGCCAGCTCTGAGGATTCAGGCCAGCCCAGGCTTTCCCTATAGTTTTTCCTCTATCCAATGGCTGTGTAAACTCAGGATATTGGCTCACCACCCCCCTGTGCTGTCTCTTGGAGATTACAAGGAAGTAAGAAGGAAGCGAGGAAACCCCCTGTTCTGTCTCTCGAGAACAGGATAACCTCGGAGATTACAAGAACGCAAGAAAGAATACATGTGTTGTTAGTTTGGATTATGTTCCCATGAGAAATATACTTGTTGTTGCAAATACGCTTATTGTTGCCCTAATTAAAAGATATATAAACCCTTATCCTCAGATTAAAAAAAGGAGTTTGTTCTTCACATCTCCCACCTGGCCTGCGTGATTCTTTCTCTCCTCACACTCAGCCAGATTATATTAGACCACGGCTGGCAATGGGTCAGTGGAAAAGATTAGATACACAATATGTCACAGGAAATGATCATAGTAATCTAGCCTTTGATACACTGAAAGATCCAAGCTTTTGGGACAAAAATTACTGGGAAAACTGGAAAACAGTGTGGCAAATTAGGAGATCAAGGAACAGTTTGCTTGTCAGGTCTACAGATAAGGGAAGAATTTAGGACCAAACAAGATATAGAGAGAATTACTAAATGTAAATGGATTATGTTGATTACATAAAATTGAAAAGGTTTTGCACAAAAAAAAAAACCCTAACGCCACCAAAAATAGAAGGAAAACAGAAAACTTGGGGGAAAAAATTTTATAGCAAGCATCTCTGATAAAGGCCTCATTTCTTAAATAAATAGAGATCTGAGTCAAATTTGTAAGAATACAAGTAATTCTCCAATTGATAAAGGTTCAAAGGATACAAACAGGCAGTTTTCAAAGAAATCGGAACTATCTATGGTCACACACAAAAAAATGCTCTAAATCACTATTGATTAGAGAAATGCAAATTAAAACAACTGTGAGGTATCACCTCACACATATCAGATAAGCTAATATGACAAAAGACGAAAATGATAAATGTTGGAGGGCATGTGGGAAAACTGGGACATTAAATCACTGTTGCTGGAGCTGTGAACTGATCCAACCATTCTGGAGAGCAATTTAGAATTATACCCAAAGGGCCATAAAACTCTGCATGCCTTTTGATCCAGCAATACCACTGCTAGGTCTGTATCCCAAAAGGACTTTTTTAAGGGAAAAAAAACCTGTTTCTACAAAAATATTTATGGCAGCTCTTTTTTTGGTAGCTAAGGATTAAAAATTGAGGGGATAAAAGGGACAAGATAGAAGAACAGTATAGGAAAGGGCTAGATGGGATGGTGCCCATTTGCATAGTACAGAACAAAGAGTCAAAGACAAATTCTTCAATTCAACAAATGTTTATTAAATACTGACCTGATGCTTTCAGCTTCCTTTAGAGGGCAGTCCTGCTGCTTCCTCAGTTTTTATTGTATCTTTGGATCAACTGGAATAGCCAGGCCCAGCAGTCAAGAGCATAACCTGATGTGAAAGGGACTGGTCAAGTTCTGCAGACACTCCCTAAGTCTGGTCCTCTCTGCCTAACTCCCAAACCAAATTAGTCTCAGCCACTGGCTGGATCAGTTGCAATACAAAGGCTTCTACATGTGTTTCAGTCCTGTGGTACCATAACTTTATCACTGGAGGGAATAAAAAGGTAGGAGGATTTAATAGGCAGGGTAAGGAAAACTAGATAAGAATAGGGAGGAATCTAAGGAAGGGTTACTTAGGTTGAATAAGGCTTTCCTTCAGGTTCTGGAATTTGTTTCTACTACAGGAACTATTTTAAGCTTTTAAGTATGATGGAATCCATTGGTCAATGGTAACAAGCATATTTATAGCCAAAAGAGCAGAGTTCACAATTAAACTTGTTCATCAATTTATGACAACATAATCAGGGCGACCCTGATTATGTGAAGTTATGAACAGTTACGGAAAATCAGAGGTCATGAGCTATAATACCAGCTCCTTCATCCAGATAATGACTTAATTTTCAGCTGTGATGAACGACTTACAGATTCTTTTTCTCTCTCCTTGGCATTCTCCACTTCCTCCTGATGCAGGAAGAAAATCTTTCCTTTAACCACTCACAATCATATGATTTCTTTTCACTCTGAATTCTCTGATATAGAAAGGTTGTTGGTAAAAAGCCTCTCTGGGTCCATTGCAACCAAAAAGATTCTACTCCATGATGCAACTGGTGATATGCAGTAAGAGTTACCCTCAGGTCAAAGATTTTCCCACAGGATTTTCACTCAAAAGGTTGATTTCCCAAGCGAATCTTAATGATGCCTCATGAGGGACGTGCTGCTACTGAAAGCCTTTCCCCAGTCATTCCATTGAAAGAGTTTTCTTCCAATGTGAATTTGATGATGGCTCCTACATTAGGAGTTTATGAGGAAGGTCTTTTCACAATTATTACACTTATATTGTTTTTCTCCAGTGTGAATTTTCAGGTGTTCTGTAAGGATTCCCTTTTGATTGTAGGATTTCCCACATTCATTGCATTCAGAGGGTTTCTCTCTGGCATGAGTTGTCTGATGTGTGGCAAGATTTCCACAGTGCCTAAATGTCATCCCACATTCGGGGCAATGAAAGAGTTCCTTTCCAGTGTGAATTATCTGGTGTGACCTGAGAGATGAGCCTGTGGCAAAGGCTTTCCCACAATCATCACATCCATATGGCTTCTCTCCAGTGTGACTTCTCTTATGTTCAATAAGGGATGCCCCTCGGTCAAAGCCTTTTCCACATTCATTACATTCAAAGGGCTTCTCACCAGTATGAATTCTCTGGTGTACGGTGAGGTTTCCTTTCTGGCTAAAGGCTTTTCCACATATACGACACCCAAAGGGTTTCTCTCCAGTGTGAATTAATTGATGGGATCTAAGGGTTGAGGTACTCTTGAAGGTTTTCCCACATTCGTTACATTCATAAGGTTTCTCTCCAGTATGAATCTTCTTATGTTCAGTGAGAACTGTCCTCCAGTTGAAGCTTTTCCCACATTCATTACAAGTGAAAGGTTTCTCTCCGGTATGAATTCTCATGTGCTCAATAAGGGTTACCCTCTGACTAAAGGCTTTCCCACATTCATTGCAATCAAAAGCTTTTTCTCCCGTATGGGTTCTCTGATGCTTAATGAGGTTGCCCCGCTGATTGAAAGCTATCCCACATTCACTGCACTCAAACGGTTTCTTTCCAGTATGAATTAGCTGATGCCTCTTGAGGGACATGCATTTGCTGAAGACTTTTCCACAATCATTACATTTGTACAATTTCTCTCCAGTATGAATTCTTTTGTGCTCAATAAGTCTTTCCCTCTGGCTGAAGGTTTTCTTACATTCACCACATTCGAAGAATTTCTCTTTGGAATGAATTCTCTGATGCATGGTAAAGTTCCCTCTTTGGTTAAAAAACATACCGCATTCACTGCACTCAAAGGTTTTCTTTGAAGTATGACTTTTCTGATGTGTCCTGAGGGCTGAACGATTGCTAAAGGTTTTCCCACAATCATTACATCCATATGGCTTTTCTCCCGTATGAATTCTCTTATGTCCCATAAGGTTTGTCTTCCGGTTGAAGCTTTTCCCACATTCATTACATGTAAAGGGCTTCTCACCAGTGTGAATTCTCTTATGCTCAATAAGGCTTCCCCTCTGGATGAAAGCTTTCCCACATTCATCACATTCAAAGGGCTTTTCTCCAGTATGAATTCGTTGATGTTTAGTGAGGTTTCCTTTCTGAGTGAATGCTCTCCCACACTCACTGCACTCAAAGGGTTTATTTCCAGTATGAATTAGCTGATGTTTCCTTAGGGATGAGCTATTCCCAAGGACTTTCCCACAATCATGACATTCAAATAACTTTGTATTTGTGTGCTTTCTTTTATGCTGAATAGGATCTGGACAATAACTGGAGGAATCACTGTACTTACTACACTTACAAACCTTCTTCCCTGAGGAGATTCTATTCAACTGAATCAGGTCAGAAAATGGTTTGAAACTCTTTCCATATGTAGCACATTTCTGGAAACTTCTTCCTGTGCAAATCCCTGGCAATGAATTCAAGGGTGATTGCACATTGAAGCTTTGCTCCAATGTAGTATGTTCATTGGAAGGATGACCAGTTTTTTCACTGGTGATGGCTAGCTGCCTGGATTGTCTCTTCTTGCTCCCATTCTGTCTCTTTAACCAAACAGGAAATTCCCAGGCTTCCCCAAATCTGGAATCCCAGATGCCATCCTTTGCAAAACTTTGTGTGGATAATTCTCTTACAGAAGTGTTCTCTTCTGGAGTCAACTCTTCAGTTGGACAGCTCTCCATCTGTTTACAGAAATCTGAAAGGAAAAAAGAAACATCAACATTGACTGGTTTCTATTACTTACTAAAGGTAAATGCTTTACATCTAGCTGTTAGAGTCCATCTCCTTCCTTAAGAAGGATGACTATCAGGGGCAGCTAGGTGATGAAGTGGATAGAGGATTGACCCTGGAGTTGGAAGGACCTGAGTTCAACTCTGGCTTCAGACACTTATTAGCTGTATGACTATGGGCAAGTCACTTAACCCTGATTACTTCTCTAAGAAAGAAGGATAATTATCATTCATACATGACAGAACACTGCCCAAGAGGGAATCTAAAGACAATATAAGGAACAGGCCCCAATGTAGCCTGGAGGGGCAGCACTGCAAAACACTATCCCACAGAAGTAATAAGATTCATGTCATTCTTCCAGTGAAGATGGTAATGTAAAAGGCAGAAGCTCTTACAGACTCACACACACATAGGTGTGTACCCAGAAGATATCTGAAAAAGTACCCAGAAAGAACAAAAAAAAAGTGGATAGAAACAAAAACAAGCTCCTCTGTGCGTGCACACACACACACACACACACACACACACACACACACACACAATATGAACAGAACCCAGAGGCAGTGAAGTGATGGCTCTCAGCAGGGAGCTCAGGACAAGCCCCAACAAACATAGGGAGAGTGGCCTTGAAAGGAAAATACCAAGACACAATGAAGAAGTATTATGTATTAAAAGGAGTCCAACAGATGAAAAAAATAATTTTACAAACCAAAGATTGAGCTTTGAAAAGCTTGCTTAGCCACAAGGACTATAACAACAACTAGAAGAAATGAAGCAAGAATTTTTATTTTTAGCAAAATTACAATTGAAGACTCTGAAGGAAAAAACTGGAAAGAAAATTAATAGTTTAGGACAGGAGATAGAAAGTCTTGCTCAAACACTGCGCTCCATGAAAAACAAAATGGAGCTATCAGAACTCATGTCTTCCCTCCATGGCACCACATTAAAAATCTTGGAATAGGACGCTCCAAAAGGCAAATGAGAAAGTCTTACAATCAAGAATAACTTAACTTGCAGAAATGAGCATAATTATCCAGGAATAAAAATGGACATTCAAGCATTTCTAATGAAAAGAACCAAGCCAAGCAGAAGCCCTGAAATACAAACATCTTTTACTGATGATGACATCAAATAAAAATTAAAATCATCAAAATGCCTTTTAAGAAAGGATTCAAATTTAGATAGTAAATAATTTAATTCTAAAGAATTTTTGGGTCAAAGAACAAATCATAGAAATAACAGGTAATGTCATCAAAGAAAATTACAACAATGAGACAACATACCAAAACTTTTGGAAAAATATGGCCAAAGCAGTGGGTGGGGGGAGGGGAGAGAATTATTTCTTTAGTCACTTGGCACAAAAAATAAAAATAAAAAAGGACAGAGAGAAAGAAGAGATAAACGAATTGGGCAACAAAAAATAAAAACAAAAGCAACAAGCCAAAAAAGCTCCAACTAAATATAAAAATACAAACTCCAAAAATCAATGAAATAAGTACAACTGAAGGCAAAAAAATCCACTAAGGTGATAAATACAGCTAGTAGCTGAACTTTAAAAAACTAATAAAATAAACCATTTTCTAATATGATCTTTTTTTAAAGAGAAAAAAAAACTACCAATCAAAAATAGAAAGAACTCCCAACCAATAAAGAAGAAATAAAGCAAATTTGAACCCAGGTAGCCCAATTATATGTGTACAAAAATGATAAAGAAATGAATGAATATTTTTAAATAGCTGATACACAGATTAATAGAAAATTAAATCAAGAATTTAAAAAACCCAATCTCAGAACAGGAATTTGAATAAATAGAAGTTCCCCAAGGGGAAAAAAAAACAGAACCAGGTAGATATAATAAAAATAAGTGTATTCTATTAAAAATTCAAAGAACAATTCATTCTAATATTATATAAATTGTTTGCAAAAATAGAGAAATAAGAGTTGATTAAATTGCCCATGAAATTAACATCACCCTAATAGCTAAACTATGAATGAGCGAAAGAGGCAAAGGAATCAGCCCAACCACAACTTCCTCTAGGGAAGCCCAAGCCAGAGTAAACTCTCATTGAGAAAGAAAGAAACAAAAATCCAACAGGTGAAAGACTGTTAATATGTAGTTTGCTAAGTCCACACAGCAGTCTACAGGGATCCTTCCTTAGTTCAGTGACCCCCCTTTCTATTTAAATTTGACACCACCAGTTTAAAGTATGCTCGGCTTAAAAATGAAACAAACAACAACTAAGAAATTAGCTGAAACAGCAACTCTACTAATGTAGCAGGAAACAAGAGACCTCCCACAATGTTCATCAGCCATCCCCCGTGCTAGGTCAACAAAATACAGCAGGAAGAGATGGAAAAAATGAAACTCCTTTCAAAGTAAAGACAGAATGTATAAAATATCGGAGAGTCTCCCTCCCAAAACACAGGCAAGGCCCAAATGAACATAACCATACACCATTTCCCAATAGGTAAGGTTCCCTGGAACCACAACCCTGTGCCCCTTTCCAGGCATTTCCACAGATGCCACCACAGACGTAACCCAACCCTTCACCTCTCCCCTCTCCCACTAGCTTTAATTTTTTTTTCATTTTTAATATTTTATGTTTCCCCAACTACATGTAAAAAAAAATTAACTTTTTTTAAAAAATTTTTTAAGTTCTAAATTTTCTCCCTGCCTCCCTCCCCTCTCCCCTCCTTCAGACAATAAGCAATCTGACACTGGCTAGACGTGTGCAATCATTTATCATTCTGTCCGACTAGCTTTACTGACCTTTGTCTTTCATCATGAAAATGTAAGCTCCTTGCGGGCAGGGATGGTCTAGGGGGCTTGTATTTGTATCCACAGTGCTGGGTATAAATAAGCACTGAATAATTGCTTTATATTCTCTCCATAAATGAGTTTATGTAATTCATTCGCTTGTTATATAAATAAAGACAAAAAAAATTGAGAGAGATTAATTGCATATGGTTGGGCTGAATCTGAACTCTGGTCTGGCTGACCCAAGTTGAACACTGTTGGCCCACCCTGCCTTCCCTTGGAGTGGGATGTGTGGGAAACAGCAGGGTCAAGCCAAGAGGACTCAGGAATACTGTTTTCTTTCTAATTCTAAATCAGATGATGTCCATGGGGGGGGGGAGGGAAGCAAGCAACCTGACCAGAAGGAGAGAAGAGGATGCGGCAGGCCAGGGTCAAGAGCATCGCTCACTCACCTGGACAGCAGCTTTGGTGGCCTCCTCTTTCTGGCCTCCATGGTGCTTCTCCCCTCTCCAGCCGGGAGATCACAGCGGGTTTGCAGCCCAAAAGTCCTGTTCAGAAGCCAAGAAACAGCAGGCCCAGCAGATGACACAGACAGGATGTCCTCTGTCATCCAGTCAGCCCCCAGCCCACCCTCCCATTGCACAAAGCAAAGAAAGTCCCTTCCCTGAGACCTGAAGGCCCTCTCCCCAAAAGCCAAGACTCCAGGAGAGCCTCCCAGACCCCCTGGCCCAGCAGCTGGTGAGAGCACATGGAGACCCCAGGACTGTCCTGAGCACTCCTTACCCAGGGACACGAGGACCTCATAGGTGTCTAGCATCACCTCCCTGTACAGGTCTTGCTGCGCAGGATGCAGACGCCCCCACTCCTCCCAGGTGAAGACCACAGCCACATCCTTGAAGCTCACAGCTCCCTGGAACCCCAAACACATCGTGCTCAGGCAGGGATCAGCCCTGGCATGCAGGGGGCGGTGGGGACGGACACCAACTGGGCAGGAGTCACAGGGAGCACCCCTCAGCTGGGGACTCACCCTTGAGTGCTCCACAGGGTTACTTGATGTCTCAGGTAGACAATTGTGACTTTCCATCCCTACTCCGCTTACCTTGACAAGATGGCCCCAGAGTGAGCCCCTAGAACATCACGCTGCAACCTTCCCCACAAACACACATACAGCAACCAAAATCCACATCCCAGGAGTGAAATGGAAATTCTACCCATTGCAGCAATCACAGAAAATTACTGGGCCAGATGACTGGCCAGAGGATGGCAGCCCTGGAGTTATCAGGGACTTGAGAAGCCATGAAGTCCAACCCCTCATTTTACAAATGAGGAAACTGAGGCCCAAGGAACAGGAAGCCTGAGGTGGGCCTTGAACCCAAGTCTCCCTGACCCCCCAAGTCCAGGGCTTAACCCACCACTCCACACGGCCTCCTCCTGGACATCAAAGCCTCCTGCTCTCAACAGATTCATCCCTAACTTGCCCTGATTGGTTAAAATACACATCCTAGAGCTCAGCCCACACAGCCCTTCTCCTTGATCCAGAGGCCTTTAACCCACATGTCATCCCCTGCCCCCAAGCTGTCCACACACCTGTTATGACTGGCACCCAGGGCAGTCAAGAGGACACCAAGGTCTCCCCCTGGAAGGCGGGGGGAGCCCCGTGACCCAAGCAGGGCTCTCCAGGATTTAAGGCTGGAATGACAGGTTTAAAACCAGCAAGACATCCATCTAATTATACAGCAAAGGACCAGAAAGACCTGAAATCAAGAAGCAGCGTCCACTGGCACAGCATTATTCCTTATCCATAAGGCAAAGAAAAAAGAGGTCACAGGATGAAAATTTATATTGCAGCATAAAATTATAATATATTTGCATCAATGATGAGCCTGGTCCTGTTAGTGTTAAAAGTTTCTGAAGGGAGCACAGACAAACAGGACAGCTTTGAAAGTTCCATCGGGAAGTTCAAGCTTGAGCGTGTGTGCGTGTGCGTGTGTGTGTGTGTGTGTGTGTGTGTGTGTGCGTGTGTGTGCTTGTTTTAAGAGAGCAAGTGTGGGGGCAGCTAGGTGGTGCAGTATACAGAGAAACAGCCCTGGAGTCAGGAGGACCCAAGTTCAAATCTGGCCTCAGACACTTACTAACTGTGACTCTGGGCAAGTCACTTAATCCCAATTGCCTTTAAAAAAAAAAGAAAGTGAATGAAACGGAAATTTTGTTTCAAATAGAATTCTATTCTGAGCTCTGCTGTGGCGCAGAAAAGCTCTTCTTGAGGAATTAAAGGTTGAATTTTAAAAGGCAATTTTTAATTTATTTTTGTTTGTTTTTTTTTGGTTAGGCAATGGGGTTAAGTGACTTGCCCAAGATCACACAGCTAGTAAATGTTATGTGCCTGAGGCCGAATTTGAACTCAGGTCCTCCTGAATCCAGGGACAGTGCTCTATCCACTGTGCTACCTAGCTGCCCCCTTAAAAAACAATTTTAAAGAACCACAGACCAGAAGAACACATGGGAGTTACCTACTGCCCCTTCCTTCCTCCTCCCTTCTGCCC
Source organism: Phascolarctos cinereus (assembly GCF_003287225.1). Lineage (NCBI taxonomy): Eukaryota > Metazoa > Chordata > Mammalia > Diprotodontia > Phascolarctidae > Phascolarctos > Phascolarctos cinereus. The sequence goes on from NW_027555514.1 coordinate 295,138,429, forward strand.
TTCTTCCCAATACTCATGTTTAATGTAAGTTGTGAACATGGAAGAGACAAGACCTAGGCTGCCAAGTCTGCATGCACCTTCCTCCAGGCCCCTCCACACCTCCACAGCCAGGAACAATGGCTTGTGCCCCAGCTCCTCTGCCCCACCAATTCTGCACAGAAAGGAAATCCACAGATCAAATCCGGGAAAAGCAGGGCAGAAGCTGGGCTGAACCCCAAGCCATTCTGTACTACCTGCAGCCAGACGTCCACAGCTACTGCCTCACTTAGCTCTACCTAAGAAACCCAGCGTTAAATCAACACTGTCCCTTCTCCAAAGGGGTGGAGAGGGAGGCAGGGGAGTTTTCAGGATGTACAGTCCCTGTGCCCGGAGTCAGAAAGACCTGAGTTCAAATCCAACCTCAGAAACTTACAAGCTGTGTGAGCCTGGGCAGGTCACTTCACCTCAGTTTCCTCATTTGTAAAACAGAGGCCACAACAGCACCTACCTCGATATCTCAAAAGATTGCAAAGATCAAGTAGGTTAATATTTGTAAATCACTTCCAACGGTGTCTGGCGCTTAGCAGGCAGGTGCCTAATAAATGCTTTTTTTCTTCCCCTCCCCAAAACCTCCGGTTCCTGCTCGACTCCTGAGGCCAACGAGGAAGGTTCCCCTCACCTGGTGGGATGATGCCCGGGATCTGCTCTGTGACCTGACCATCTCTCCCAGGAGCGGCTAGGTGGGGAGGGGAGACTGGAGAAAGAGATCCGAGGTAAGAGGCCCATGCCCTGCCCTGCTAGCTCCCAGCACCCCGAGAGCTGCTGTCAGCACACCACGCTTCTCCCCCAGGCCCTTCCCCGCTGCACTTGGCCCCTCTGCCCGCCCAGCCCCCCACACGTATGTACTGCCAGGGGTCCCCCCCCAGGTCTGTATCCTCTATTCCCCAACCCCCATGCAGGTGTATTCAGCAGTCCCGGGCCCCTTCCCCGTGGTCCCCTCCCCCTCCCCCAGGCCCTCTCCACCTTTCCCGACGCCCTCCTCCAGGAGCGCTAGGGAAAGAGAGTGCCTCTCACTGCCAGGCCAGCAGAACACCGGGACCACACCCACCCGGGCTCCGGGCCGAGCTCATTCCTTCCCCTCCCCCGCTCCGAGGAATTCTGGGTAGCGGAGACTGAGGGAGGGGGTACTTAACCAGTGCGCACGCGCTCACGCCCTTTAACGAAAAGGGAAACTGAAGTCACTTTCCTTACGCAGCCTCGCTTGATCTTTGCGGCCACAGAGACCCTGACGCCTGTCCGAGCCTCAGTTTCGCCGCCGGCTCAGGGGATGGTCCTGGGTCGGGGGGTACCGAGGAGGGTTTGCATCGAGCGGCCCTGAGTTCAAATAGCGGTTCGGACCTCCGGGCCGCGTCCCTTCACCTCGGAGAGCCTCAGTTTCCTCCGCTGTGAAAGGAGGTGGTCGCACCGGGACGCCTCGGAGGCTCAGCTCGAAATTCCTTCTTGGGGATCTTCAGTTTCCTTGTCTGTAGCAAGTCGGAGCACCCACTACCGACCTTGGCGGAAGGTCCGGGGGCCAGTACCAAGGCGCCAAGGGGGCGGAGGCCCTCGGGTCAAAAGGGAGCCCTCCCTCCTGTCGCAGCCCCTTCCTGACTCCTTCCCCCCGGGGTCCAAGCCTGCGTCCTCCGGGGCCTAGACTGCCGAGCCCAGCCGGTTCTAGAGTCAGCCGAAGAGTCCTGGGGAGGTAGTGGTGGGGGGAGGGGAAACTGACCGAGCTGAAATTGATCAGCCGGCAGCACGGTGATTGGCTTGTGGACGCCGAAGGCCCGCCTCTACGGCGGCGCATCCCCGACTCCAGGGCCGGGGTCAGGGTTTATAATGATTGGCAGAATGGCCAGGGGGCAGCCAAGACCGCAGAGGAGTCGCCCACCAACTGTGCCACCCGCATTTGGAGGAGCTCCGGGTGCCAGAGGGCCTCCACAGGTGACACTCATAGGTGGGCGCTGGGCAGAGACCGTCTAAGCAGCCGTGGATGCCACGGTCAGACACTGACCGCCGGCGGCTGGGCTCATTCTTCACTCCCCCCCCCGCCCCCAACACACACACACACACACCCTCCAGCTCCAGTCGGGGACAAGCTGCTTGCACCGTGTGACGTCAAAGTATCCAACAGCCAGGTGATGAGCTTGGATTCTGGGGACAGCACATACGCCTTTTCTGCCAGGCTACAGCCTAGCTAAACTGTCACTAGGAAATCCAGCCCGTTCAGCTGGGGCTGTGCCCCTGCTGGCCCCTGGAGATCTTTCTCCGACTCTCAGACCCCCTGGATTCTATGGACTGACTTCCCATGAGAAGAAACTCGCAAAGGGGTTTTGGGGTTTCTCTCCTAGAGAAGGAAGACCGAGGGATTACTCGAACCTGGACATCTATGTTTCCCCCTCTCAGTAACAGGTCATTTAGGGAAGAAGGAGGGAAAAACCATTTGGTTTCCAGATAGAGGTAAACTTGTGACGTGGGACCCTTTAACTATAAAGGGGAAGAGAGGCCAACCCTAGAATGGATTTAGGATAGACCAAAAGCACCCCACTGCCATCTTGTCATTTCAGCCCACCACAGGGTCGGATTACCTCCACCCGGGTAGAGGTCTGAGGTTACAAAGGCGTAATTGTGGCCCCAGCCCATATGCCCTCTCCTCGTCCATGACCAGAGCACAGCCTGCCTCCGTGTGTGAATGAGTTTGTGTCTCCCGAAGATTTGTTGAGTAAGACTGTTACCTAGACCTCACCTAGTCCTCTTTCTTTTCCTAGACGTCTGGGCGTGGGATCGACTAAAGAGTCTGGTGTTTTATGCATGATTGACACTGTATCCTACCCGAAATTCTTAAGGGAACGTCATTTTGACTCTTACACATACACAAATTAAAAATAAAGGACACACGAAGAAAGAATTCCAGAGAAAGAATTAATAAATAGAACTAGGTATAAAATAATTTTATATGTAATATACATTATACATATATAATATATGTATATCTGTGTCTAATAACCATCTCTAGGGCAGGACAGAGGAAGAAAAAAGAAATTTACCTGTTAACTTATATATTAAAGGGAATAGCAAGTTGTACATAATAGATTTGTAGTTTCATGTGCAATTCTTTTTTTTATCATATGTTATGAAAATGTGTCTTTTATTCCACAAATTAAAAATCAAATACATTTTAAAAAAACATGTGACTTGTGTAAGCCAATGATTATTGGTAAAGTGGTCTTCAGGACTAAGGGGTGGATTGTGCTCATTGTAAACTTTCTAGCATTTGATGCAATAATGATAATGATAGGACTCCATATGGCATCACTTGGGCTAAGTGGTCCCAATGCCCATAAAGTCTTTGGGTGATGCCACGTTTGGACTTTTCCACTATTAATTGTTCGTCGGGCATCTTGACAGGATGACACTCTGGACCTCCTGCAGGGGTCTGAGCCTGTCCTCTCATCTGCTCCTGAGATAGCAGTAGATCCGACCCTAGTCTGTGGTCCTAATAAAGAAACTCCCTCTATGTGAGCCTCACCCAAGACTAGCACGGACAAGCGACCCTGACACGTACTGCACCAAATCTGGGTATTATTGGGAACGCCTCCTGCCGCCTCTGGCAGGGATTACTCGTTCTCAGCCACGCCCATTCTTAGGGTATGGTTCAGTGTTTCCACCCCACCTCTGCCGGGTGAGTTTCTGCCGTAGTGTTTGTATGTCGTGTGTTTTGTTTGCCAGCTAGCTGAGACAGAGCACTAAATTTTAGCAGCTTCGTGCCAGATTCCTGGAAAACTCGAGCTGCCGGCGGGTGGATGACTCAGCGGAGCTCCAAGAGACCGGCTGTCCAAAGTACAGGCACACCTCGGAGGTAGTGCAGATTCGGTCCAGACCGCAGGAATATCATCATAAACTGAGCCACACAACTTCTGGGGTTTCCCAGTGCATATAAAAGTTATGTTTACGCTATTCTATAGTCTATGATGTTTGGTGTTAACTCGTCATGACCCCTTTTGGGGTTTTCTTGGCAAAAATACTGGAGTGGTTTACCATTTCCTTCTCCAGCTCATTTTACAGTTGAGGACTGAAGCAAAGTGAAGTGACTTGCTCAACTTACACAGCTGGTAAGTGTCTGAGGCTGAATTTGAACTCACAAGGATGAGTCTTCCTAACTCCGGGACGGCACTGTATCCACCTCCTAGCTGCCACCTAGTAAGCGTGCAATAGTTGTCTAAAGAAAAATGCACATACCTTAAACATACATTATGGCTTTTAAAAAAAAATGATAACCATCACCTGAGCTTTCAGCAAGTCCTAATCTTTTAGCTGGTGGAGGGTCTCGAGCCATGCTACTGGCTGCTGGGTGGCAGTTGCTGAAGGTTGGAGTGTGGCAATTTCTTATAATCAGATCCCAATGACTTTGCCACATCAATCAGCTCCTCCATTCACTTGAGCCCTTATAGGACAATGTAGGATCATTAATGGGCTTAAATTCAGTATTGTCTTGTCTCAGGAAATGCTGGCAGGTTGGTGGGGCAGTCAGAACACATACACAGCATTTATCAACTACATTGGATGCTTTATGTGGGTGGGGTTTGTGGGGCCCCAAAACAATGACGACAGTAACATGAAAGATCACTGCTCACTGGTCACCTTAACAGACAGCACAATAATGAAAACGTTGGGACCAGTTCGAGCAGAGCATTCCCAGACTGTGACATGATGTGGGCCCCTGCCGTTGGGGAAATGGTGCTCATGGATTTGCTGGATACGGAGCCGTTTGTGGCCACCAATCTTCAGTTTGTAAAAACGCAGCCTTCCAAGGGCAATAAAGTGAAGGGCCTGTGGTCTGCTTGTGGTCTCTTCCCTCCCCCTCCCTCATTAGAATGGGAGCTCCTGGTGGGCTGAGTCTTTGGGTTCCTGGCACCCAGGAGGTACTTAATAAATGCTCACTGACTGACTGTATTGACATTGACTACTAGGTAGTTTCCCCCAAGTTCACAACCTAGAAATCAAGCTGTAGGCCTCCCATCTCTCCCCACTCTGCTCTCCACCACCCCTATCCAATGTGTTGCCTAGGCCTGTCCATCTCACCTCTGCAATATTTCTCTACAATTCCCCCTTCTCTCCTTTGACACTGTTCCCCCACTGGTGCAGGCCCAGACAATTGCAATGGGGGATGGGGGAGTGGGGGGCTGCCTCAAATCTCCTCCCGAAGTGATTTTCCTAAAGCACAGGTGTGACCATGTCACCCCCAAATAAATAAACTACAGTGGCTCCCTATGGTCTCAAGAATCAAACAGCAAATGTTCTGTTTGGCATTCGAAGCCCTTTGTAACCAGCCCCCTGCCAGTCCCCACCACACACTTTTTTTGATCTGGTGACACTGGTCTCCTGGCAGGTCCACAAACAAGGCCCTCTGTCTCTGGGCTTGGGAGCTTTTCTCTGGCTGGCCCTTCTGCCTGGCATGCTCCCCCTCCTCTCCTCTGACTACTGACCTCCCTTCCAGTCTCAGCCAAAACCCCACCATGTACAGAAGCCTTTCCCCACCCTTCTTAATTCTAGTGCCCTCCCTCTCTCCATTTCTTCCTATTTATTCTGGCCAAAGCTAGTTGTGTCCTCCATTAGACTCTGAGCTCCTTGAGGGCAGGCACTGGCTCTTGCCTCTTTTTGCATCCCCAGCATTTAACACAGTGCTTGGCACATAGTAGACACTTAACAAATGCTTAATGACTGACTGACTGATAGTTATTGAATGAAGGCCACAACCTTTTGGGTTGGGGGAACCCCTTTGTTTAAAGCCTCTTCCTTAAAAACTCCAGAAAGAAAATGCAAATGGCAGGGAAAGAGAGAAATCCTTGGGTCGTTGCTTCATCCAGATGGACAAGCCTGACTGGATCAAAGCCCCAGGAAGGTATGTGTATGTGTGTGTGTATGTGTGTGTGTGTTTGTGTGTTTCATGTAGCTCAGCCAAGAGCAGAAAACAAGTGTGGGAATGTGTTCATGTGGCCTGGCATAACCTTGCACAAGTCATTGACTCTGCCTCAGTTTCTTCACTTGTAGAATGAGAATAACAGCCCCTGACTCAAAGGGTTGTTGTGAGGGTCAAATGAGATAATGTAGGTCAAGAGCTGAGCACAGTGTCTGGTACACAGTGAGTGCTATAAAAACGTTAGCTATCATTATCACTATTATTATTATTATTATTATTATTATTATTATTATTATTATTATTATTATTATTACTGTTAGGATTACATGCCAGAGAATCAAGGCATGAGTGTCCACTGTCACTTGCTGTAAAAGGAGAGGCCAGGTGAAGCAAGAGTCAGAAGAGCAAAGCTGCTGTTTCCCTTACTTTTCCTCTTTCCTATGGTCCAAGCAAGAGTGTGTGTTTATTTTGTTCCTTTGGCTTCCTCTGTTTTTGGAAGTAATCTGATCAAAGGAGGTAATACTTGCAAGGCTCTTAGCGTGGGATTCTTGGGAGCTTCCCTGCTAGAGGGCGATCTGGCCAACTTCTGGAGCTGTCCTGAGGAAGGGGTTGGGGACTTACCCTGGCTTGGCTGACATTTGCAGAAGGAGATAAGACATTGAAAGAAAAAAATCAAAGTTGAAATCATGCTCATGGAGGACACCCACAGTTGGGGAGCACAATAAGGGTGATGAGTCCATGAGAAGTCAGAGAGGCTGGGGCATACCCAGGGAGAGCATTGACAACAGAGGGTGGTGGTGCCTTCAGGCTTCCCTGCCAGTCTCCTTAACGTTTTTCTGCCTGCAGCTAGGCCCTCCCCTTGCTCACTTCTCTTTCACAGCTTGGACACTGAGGGGGTTGGTAAAACTGCCCAACTCCCATTCGGCTAATCAGTCCCAGGTTTCCCGGGCATCTCTGTTATCTCCAGCCCACCCTTAGTCGACTTCTAGTCTCTGATCCAAGAACAGACCTAACAGTGAAGTGGGGTCAGGCTTTTGGGTGGCTGTTGAGAGGACTCTAGTCAGTGCCCTGGCTGGGGAAAAGCCAAAACTTGCAGGGAGGAGGAGGGAAAGTGCAGGGGACAGGTAGGGAGAGACAGAGGTGAGCTGAAGGCAGCCCAGCCCCGGCTGAGCAGGAGGCAGGGAGCTGCCTGTGTGGGACTGAAGAAAACAGGCCTCAGCAGGCAGCTCCAGCCTGGTGGAGGGGCTCCTCGCTCAAACAGAAGGCAAGGAAAGGAAGTCAGGCCCTGTTGAGGGTCCCCAACCAGCCCTGCTACCCCACTGGCTCTGCTCAGCCCGTGGAGATGGACAGTGTCCAGCATAGGTTCCCTGTGAAGCTCAGGAGGGCTCAACCAGCATCTGAGGAGAGGGACTGAGCAGTTGAGAAGCAGGTTGTACCTTGGAGGAGAAAAAACATGTCTGGCCTAGTGGGGTGTAGTCGCCTATCTATTCTACCTTGGTCTGCCCCTCTGACAATGGAGCTGATGGAGGCTCTTTGAAATCACCACAAGAGGCACACTGTCCGTTTAGCCTTGAGCCTGTGTGAGCCGAGCTCAGGGGGGCCAAAGCCCCTGGCTCCAGGCCCTGGGGAGGTTGGTGGAGGGCAGAGGTCCCTCCTGGCCTGGCCCTGGCTCTTCCAGCCTAGGGAGGTTGGGATCAGTGCTGGGATTAACAAAACTTATTGCCAATAAATTTTCAAACACATTTATCCCTTCAAATTCAACATGTGACTTTGTTGTTATTCAGTCATTTATGTTGTGTGTGACTCCGTGACCCCATTTGGGGTTTTCTTGGCAGAGATGCTGGAGTGGTTGGCCATTTCCTTCTCCAGCTCATTTTACAGATGAGGAAACTGAGGCAAACAGGGTGAAGTGATTTGCCCAAGGTCTCAAAGGTAGTAAATGTGCAAGGCCAGATTTAAACTCAGGTCTTCCTGACTCCAGGCCTAGCTCTCTATCCGCTGCCAAGTCAGTGAGTAAATAAAAAGTCAAAAGCAGTGCTGGTGAAATCATTAGCTGGTTAGGAGTTCAAGGAAACTGGCTTAATTTATGCATTTGGTTATTTCTGGACTAGTCTTTCCATGGATGAGATGACTAAGCTAAGAGAATTTAGGGTTAAGAAGGCAAGTGCCTCCCCCTTCTGATCCAAGCTTGGTGGGCGATGGGGCTGGGGGAAGGTGGGAGCTGTGCCTGGCCCAGCCTCCCACTCATGAACCAGCTGTGGTGGGTTATGGGGGTGGGGGAGGGTAGGAGCTGTGCCCCTGGCCCAGCCTCCCACTCATGAACCAGCTGTGGCACCTGAGACAAGTCATTCAAGCCTCTGACTCCACGCCTGCTTCACAGCCACGTGGCCTGAGCAGAGTGGAACAGCAGCCAGCCTGGGTCTGGCATCTGCAGGGTCTCTTTCTGCTCCAAGAGGCCAGAGCTCTACTCGCCTCCTGCCAGCAAGGCTCTGCTCCTGGGAGGTCCATACTTGAAGCCTCCTTAGCCACTAGCCTTAAGCCTCAGCACATGGCTGGCCAGCCATGCAGTCAACCCCATTAAGTACCCAAGATAGGGGTGGGAGGTAATGGGACCCAGGCTGGGAAGGATGGGAAGGATTTGTATTCCAGAGAAGACCCTGGCCTAGCCAGAGTATTGGGATTGGTTCTGGGCCTCGCCATCAAGAAAAGACTTTGCTAAAGCTGGAAATCATTGAGGACGTGACAACTAGGCTGCTCATGGGCCTTGGGCTGGGGTCAGATAAGGCAGGACCTTGGGGCAAGGGTGGTCCTTTGTCCCTCCTGATTCTCCTGGTGGTGGGGAGGAGGGGAGGTTAGGGCTGGGTGGAGGCCACAAGTGAGGCCCCAGACAGCCAAAAGGAAGGCCCTGGCTCAAGACAGAGGGGAGTGTAACAGACGGATAGCTGGGGAAACAGTGTCCTGGGACTGGAGCTAGGCAGAGCCACCACCTCTGTTTTACAGTAGCTTAGATTCATGCCCAGGCCTGCACAGGCTGGACTGACCAGCTGAAACCTGACAAGCATTATTCCTTCCCCTGGGAGCCTTGACTGCAGAGTCATTGCAATGACTTTTAACTCATCTCTCCCTGCCCCGCCCTTTCCCCCACTCACTCCAACATAACTAATTATTCTGTTTAGTGGCCTTGATTCTGCACCTGCATCCATATTGTAATTAGCAAAGAAAATAACTGATGGAAAAACATGTTTGGAAACTTCAGAGTGTCCCCCAAGGGAGGACAGAAGGGACTGCTCTGTGGGGGGGCTGGACTGGGATTTGGGGGTGCTCCCTCCCTCTCTCCTTCCCACGTCAATGAGCTCTCCAGGCATGTTACATCTAGTGGTGACAGCAGCTGCCTCACATGGGAGGTAGAGAATCCCCTGACTTTGACTCCAGTCACGGAAAGCCAAATCTCAGGAGAATTCTGGGAAGCCACAGCAGTGCCACACTTCATTGGCTTCATGGAGCTCCTTCAGTCCAGACTCCCCTGCCCCTGTGTGAAGACTCCCTCCCTCCCCCCAGATGCTGAGCAGAGAGATGGGGGCACAGGGTGGCCTAGGCCAGGGGTTCTTAACCAATCAGGACACTTTGGGACCCCCAGAACTCTGGAGATAAGGTTGAGGGTGCATAAGACCACCTCTTTATTTCACTAATCTCCAACTCAAAGTTAGCATTTCTTTCCATTTTTAAAAAATTATTTTAAAAGTCTGAGAAGGGGTCCATGGTCTCAGCAGATACCAAAAGGGTCCATAACACAAAAGAGAGGAAGAGCCCCTGATTCCAGGCAAAGCTACTCTGACATAAATCTCAAAGCTGTTTAAAAAGTCAAAATGCATCCAACCGAGTCAACATCTACCAAGTCCTTCCTGCCCCACTCAAACAGATCCTGCAGCTACCTGTCCGTGGTCTCAGGTAGAAGCCAATACCAGCCACCTCACACTTGAGCAAACACTGCTGCCAGTCCAATGTGGCCAGTCAGTCAGAAGAGCTGTGCCCCTGGCCCAGCCTCCCACTCATGAACCAGCTGTGGTAGGCTACAGGGCAGGGAGGGGGTGGTGGTGGAGGAGGGCGGGAACCCACACAGAGCCCGGTAGGTGATACAGAACACAGCCTTTGACAACCAGACAGGGGGAAGTCAGGATTTTGTGTCTTCCTGCACCACCCCCACCACGGGGCTCCCAGACAGGGGAGATCTGGCCAGTGGGCCAGAGAACACTTAGGGCTGGGGGAGTACCATGAACTTCTCTCTCCTCACGATGAGGGTCAATCACTGCATAGGAGATGTCCTCATCTTTGCTGTAATCATGGACTCAGCCCTCCCTTCCATGTACAAAAGAAAAGAAACCAGCCGAGCAGACTCAGCTGACCCTGCAGCAGGGGGCTCACCAAGCACCAGCAGGTGCAGAAACCTCCGATGTCCGCCAGCCGGGAGACGATTGGTGTCCCCCATGGATGAGCAGCTCTGGACCCCGAGGCTCCTAGGGGCAGGACTCCAGGGGCAGCTCCCTTCCCCCCGCCCCAATCTCAAAGGCCTCCCCCAGGCATAGGCACCTACTGATCTTGGGTTGCAGAAAGGTGGCAATGTACTTTCTAAGTACCGGCTGTGTGCCAGGCACCTTGGCAGCACTAACAAGGGTAGGGGAGGGTCAACATCAGGCTGTGTCTCTGTGCTGGCCCCCAGAGGGGCTCCAGCTGGCCTTGGCTTCTCTTCCTTCTCTCTTTGGCCTCTGGAGCTGATCCAGGGGCCCAGAGTCTCACCTAGGACATCCCAGTCTTCACATTCGGGGCACCCTGCCCACAATCTATTCCACAGAGGACAGGGTGGTTGATGTTGGCCCTGGCCTTAAGGGATCCTGCCCTCTCCGTGCTGGATGCCCACGAAGGTTGTGCAGGATGTCAGACTTACCTGATGAGTGTGGGAGACATCTTAGCACTGATGAGGCAGCCCGACAGGCCGCTGATCCCTATCTTGCCGGACTTGCTGCCGGTGCTTCTCAGCCAGTGTGGATCTGGGGGGAAGCAGAGATGTGTCTGCTGTGGGCTGATGAATGCTCTGAGCTTTCCTCCTCCCACTGGAGGCTCAGTTTCCAGCTCCCAGGAAAGAGGAGGAGAGCCCAGTCCAGAGTCCTGAAAAGAATCTTTGGCGGGCCTTTCTCTGGGGGTGGAAGCTCTCCAGGCTCTGTCCACATCCTGCTTTGAGTGTGGTCATGCAAACCCCATGACCACTTTTTCTGGAGAGTAAAAGTCATGGAACAGTTCTTCCTGCCTTCCCCCTCCCCCCATACTAAAACGCCCTTCTCTGCCCCGCCCAGGCCCATGTACTGTCTCCCCCTTTTAGAATGGCCTGGACAGTCTTTCTTCTACATTGGGCCTGGCATACAGTAAGCACTTCATAAATGTCTTCCCTCCTCATTTATTCAACAAACCTGTATTAAGCCTCTGCCCAGGGAAAGCAGTGCTGAAGCGGTCCCTGGTGAAGATGAGGAGATCAGCTGGGAAACTGGGTGGACCAGAGGAAATCCAGGTGGATGTCCCTACCTGTGAGGCCCAGGTGCATGATAAGGCCAGAGCCTGTGAACCTTGGTTAAGAAGTCATGTGGAGCCACAGTCCTGGGATGGGTGGGGTCTCACGAGCCTCTCAAGGGCCAGCCCCAAGCCTCTGATGCCATCCAGGGCCGGCCTTCTGATCTTTTACTGGGCTTAACTTATTGGGCCACAGACAGTCAAGGTGGCCACAGCAGCCTACAGCAGGTAGCCTCTCAGGTCCAGGGCGAAGGGCCACTGAGTCATGGGATTTGGAGCTGGAAAGGACCTTGGAGGTCTTCCAGGCTGACAGAGCAAGGCCAGCTAGCTCAGCTCCATCACTTTGGAGGGGGGACAGGGCAGGGACTGAGGCCCAGGAAGATTAAATCCCTTGCCCAGGGTCCCATGGCTAAGTGGAAGAGCCGGATTCTAATCTGTGAGTGGGGGGCAGCTCTGCTGACCAGCAGCAAAGTCTGCGAAAGGGTTCTTGAAAGGGTTCTTGACCGGAGACTGTGAGGCAAATACAAAACAGATGGGACTCCAAGTGTGATGGAAAACGGAGTCAACTTTATTAGAGCACAGCAGGCAGTTTTATATCTTTGACTCATGGGAACATACCCCAATGGAACAGTGGACAAAGCGACAAAGTTTACATGTCTTTACCAATATGCAACAAAGAGGATTTTTCTTATGTGAATACCAATCAAAGTATCAACAGGCACATGTCTTTGCAACATTGTCCTGGCTGTGTCCTTCTCCTGGGCTGTTCCCGTGAAAACGCCATGGACTTCTTGTTCCCGGAATGCCCCAATACTTGATACATGAACTAGCAATACTTGATACATGTTTGTGCTAGAGCTAGCTGTGCTTGAGCTAGCAACATTGTTTATGGCTGAGCTTGCCTAGCTGCCCTTCTTTCTGGGGAGTGGAGAACCGATCCAGGCGAAGGAGCAGGCTTCTCACCTGAGAGGGCTTATACAGCCATCAGGCTCAGAGTTCTACTCACCTGCGGTCCTCTACACTAACCCAGTTCCTCTGCCTGCAAACACACAATGCATTTAGAACCCTGAAAGAACACACAAGCTGACTGTCCTGGCTCTGGAGGTAATACCATTTGGACTCCAGGCCTTAGATCAGCAGGGGTCCGTTCCTGAATTTTGTGTCTTCTGTGACCATGTTGGAGTCTGGGGCTGCTGTTTTCCAGGAAAGAGCCCATGAGGCGAAGCCCTGATCTGGGGATGATCCATGAGGATCTGGTTCTGGTCCTCAGGCCCCTGTCCTAAACTGGTTTAGGGGCAGGTGTGCAAAGATAACATGTCACACCAGCCCAAGTCTATGGGCATCGCCATACTGAATATTCCCCACATCTAGAAGCCAGCACCAATCTTTTGTTCCCTCTGCCCAGAGTGGTGTGGGCTGCCCCAGGATGCTGCCATCCCCCCTCCCTGCAGGTCCCCAAGCTAGCCCTGTGGGTGGGGCAGGGGACCACTGGAGGCCCCAGCCTCCATCTCAGAGAGGCTGTGATTCAGCTCATGCTTCCTTCTATTAGCATGGATGGATGGGCTTTGCTCTTGTACCCTGTGGGAACTGTACCAGCTGTACATCAAAACCACAGCATGCATCCTCATCTGCAGGGTTCTGACCAGGTCACTGAAGGAAGAAGGGTGACTCACATGGTCACGGACATCTTCATCACGCATCAAGCTCTGAAAATGGAGGACCTTCATCCACTAGTTCTTTAAGGTTGGAAAGTCCTATACATATATTATTTCATTCTCATAAAACACAATCTTGTGTGGTAGGTGTGATTATTATTCCATTTTACAGATGAGCAAACCGAGGCAAATTTTCCCAGGTTCACAACAAGTAAATGAATGAAGCAGGTCTTCCTGGCTCCATATTCATCCCCCTAGTTATTGGGTAACTAATTGTCTAGGATGAGTCCCACTAAAGAGGAATTTTCCTAGACTCTAGTAGCAAGCTCCAGTATTATCCCTCTTGCGGAGGGTCCCACCCAGGGTAATAATATGAGTCTGGATAAATGTACAGGTCCTTGAGATACCAGAGAGAGAAGGGACCTTAATTTGGATGTTTATACAATCACCTGAGTCCTTTGTGTTTTCTGATGTGTTACATAAACCCCCATCCTATGTTTAATATCTTGTTAGCTTCATATCTTTTGCTTCTCAGCAAGAGTGAGTGTAAAACCCACCTATTCATTATTATCTAGCCATCAGCCTTGACTCTGTCCTTCCTTCTCCTCAGCCTTAGGGCCAGAGATAATGTCCTCCTCCCTGGGGGAGCTCATGCCCTCAGTTTTGGAACTCTGCCTAGGACCAGAGCTGTCTGGAGTTTGGTGAGTGAGTGAAAGCAAACCCACTCCACCCACTCCGATCCAACTAGCTGAAGATCATGTTTCATCTCCATCCCCATGTCATCTGCCTTGTGACTCACCTCCATTTCCCTTTGTTATCTCCTGCCATTCAAAGAAAAGTTCTTATGGTCTTGTAGGACCTTTGAATTTCTGTCCTGGTTGCTTTGCACATAATAGGTGCTTAATATTTGTTATACTGAATAAAGGCCCATAAACTATAGGATTGTAGGCAGTGGAGTACATTCCCAGGCATTTCCTACATGTGGGTATCTCCCAAGGTTGTCTTGGACTCACTTCTCTCTCATCTGCTGTCTCATCAGCTCCCATAGGTTCAATGATCATCTCTGTGCAGATGATTCCAATTCATTTATCCAGTCCTAACCTTTCTCCTCACCTCCAGCCTCCAATCACCAATTGCCTTTTAGACCTGTCAAACTGGATGTGTGGTGGACATCTCAAACTCAACACGTCCCAATCTAAACTTACCTTTGCCCTTCCCTTTCCCCCGCTTTCCTGTCACCATGGCAGGCACCACACCCTTCCAGTCACGTAGGCTTGAAATGCCATCACCCTCGACTTACTGCATGTATTGTCTGTTGCTATCTTGTAGCTTTTGTCATCTCTCTCCTATTCTCCTACCTAGACCTTTCCCTCCACTGACACAGCTCTCATGTCTTCCCTGTTTTACTGTCCTAAACCTCTCAATGGTCTCCCTGCTTTGTCGCTCCCCCATCCAATCCACCACCACCCAGGTACCAAAGTGACTTTCCTAAAGTTCAGATCTGACCATATCATACCATTTCCCTCCTGTTCAGTAAGCTCTGATGGCTCTTGATTCCCTCTAGGATTGAATATAAAATCCGTATGTCTCACAATCTGACCCCTCCCTACATTTCCAGTCTCTGCAAACTCTACAATTCAGCTGTCATGGTGACTTGTGGTTCCCTGCCCCCAACACTCCATCTCCTGACTCTAGCTGTCCTCTATGCCTGGAATGCTTTGGCCCCTCCTCTCCATGCTTCCTTCAAGAGACTGCTTATACATGTATATAGACAGACTCCACAGGCCTTCCCTTTGAGATTAGCTTTTAGTTACACTGTACATTTCTCATATGTGAATTAGGATTACAGTTAGTCTCTTCTATTAAAACGTGAACTTCTCAAATGTAGTCTTTGTCTTTTTTTGCACCCTTAGAACTTGGCACAGTGTCTGGAACGTTGTAAGCACCTAATAGTAAATGCCTTTTGACCAACTGGTAATTCCAGTATATTTAATCATTTGAACAATTGGGGGGGGGTAGTAGGGAAGGAATTGGCTGATAGTCACAGTAAGTAGACTAAAATTTCATGAACCCTGTCTTCTCAACCACTCTGAATGCAAGAACAGGCTGGGAAGATCATTTTGGTATAGCTTTCTTCTGTAAGGAAGGAAAACTCCCAATTCTCTAGTCCCTCCAAATCACTGATGACCAGTACCACTTGACGACTTTGCTGGATTGCACCTGGAAATTGAGGCTGCTGATGCTCTGCAGACCCCAATACTATGGAAGCCTATACATTCTCTCTGTAACTCAGAATCATGCACTGAGGCACCTTTGTTTACTGTTGTTGAAGTAAGCAAAGTGAACTGACTTTTGGCATAGGGGTGAAATCCTTCATCTCCTGTAGATCTAGAGAGAACTGGATGGGGAGGACATCTCTCTGGTACCCAACCCTGCTCCTTCCCCACATTGCCTAAAAAATCCAAAAATCCAGACCAGTCCATATGGACTCTCTGGAAAGCAAGGAAGATGTTCCCATTTATATACAAGTTTCCTACAAGAACAAGACAAGTTAGTAATCCTTAAAGCAACAGGCCATTTATTACAGCATATTTTAACTCTCACAACAGAGATTTTGAGATGTCCAGGGGTGGGGGCAACAAGGGAAAAGTACAACCAAGGCAGCATGCTAACACCTCCACTTCAGTGCCAGGGAAGGGTGTGACTACGGCAGCTCAATGACATGGGCATGACTCAACTGTGTTTCACACAGTGGGAACAGGTCCTTTCTGTATGGATCCATGAGAAGTCAAAAATTCCCCTTTTCCCCCCACTATAAGGAGGTACAAATGAGTCCATTCCTTTTGTCAATGGGAGCTGTCTAAGCTGCTCTGCCACATCTTAGGAAATAGTTTCTGAGCCCCTTTAGGTACTCTGCTTGTTTCTCATATGGTATTTGGATGAGTATTGTAGAAAGAGGGCTAGTTTTGGTGTCAGACACTCTGCTGTTTAATGTGTGACCTCATGACAGGTACTTAACATCCAGCCTTGAATTTCCTTGTCTGCATATGGAGGGGGTTGGACCACGTGGTCTCTGTGGCTCTTTATATGGTTCTTTACCATTGTCATTCCTCCTCTCCGCAGGCCAAGGGGCTAGCATTGAATATTGGTGTTTCCATGGGTCCAGTACATGCTCTCCCCATTGGAAGGCAGAGAAGGGAAAGGATTAAACATCTATACAGCAGCTACCAGGCATGTTAGCATGGCTGACATGTGCCAAGTGCTTTACAAACATCACCTCATTTGATCCTCACAACAACCCCTGGAGGAAGGTGCTCTTATCATCTCTATTTTATAGTAGAGCAAACATGCTAAGTGACTTGCTCAAGGTCATGCATCTCTTAGGTGTCCGAGGCTGGATTTAAATTCAGATCTTGACTCCAGGTCTAATACTCTATGCAACACCCCACCTGGCTGCCCTGAAGCACCCTGCAGAGCTGTATAAGGCAGGTGAGAACCAGGCAGCTGGGACCCACTGTTAACTACCACCTAGGTGGGCAGAGCAGGAGTGACATCTGTCACTCCCATTCAACCCCTTCATGTAGCAGCCATATCTGGACCACCCACAAGTGGCTCAGCAGCAGCAGACCTGGGATTAGGTCCTGACCTGCCGCTGGCCTGTATTCACTGCATCACCTGGATGGATCCTCTTCCCCGGAGAGATGGAGATAACATCTGCAGTACTTCCCTCACTGACTCATGAATTCCATTTTTACTCTACTCACAATTTGGCGTGTGCCAGGGCCTGGAAAAGGGAATGGGAAGCTAGTCACATGCACACGCAGATGGTGTTGGTGGTATGAACTAGTCTGGTTTTCTAGAAGTGGAATTGTCCAAGGAAAGTCTGGATGGTTCACATCCTTTGATCCAGTAATCCCAATGCTGGGCATAGACCCCAAGGAGGTCCAAGGCAGAAGGCGCCATAGATACCAAAATATGCACAGCAGCACTTTCTAGAGTAGCAAAAACTTGAAGACAACGTGGGTATTTGATTGGGGAAGAGCTAAACACACTGTGGTATATGAGTGTAAGGGAATAGTACGGTGATCTGAGAAACTAAAAATACATGGAATACAGAAACATAAGAATAACTGTTATGAATGGAAGCAGAATGAGAGGAACAAAGCATACAGTGACGACAGTAATGTAAATGTAAAAAAACAAACCCAAAAGAAAGGTGAATTCTGAAAAATCACAATCAACCTCTTCCCTTTCAGTAAAAATGCAGGGACCTGCAGGCATGGAATGAATGTCACTGTATATACTGTATATGTGTGTGTGTGTATAAATACGTACATATATACATGTATGCATACAAATATGTAAAACATGCTGTTTGAGTTATCATTGGTCTTGGGTTTTTCTTTGTTACAAGGGCTCAGCTGGGTTTGGAAATGACTGAAGAATGAGAAAACAAAAGACATGTATTAAAAACCAATTAAAGTCAGACACGCAGGAGTTATGATTCAGATATTGTACTGTCTCCGAATTCCCTAGAGACTGACAGTCCTCCTGTTTGGCTGTCCAATTACTCTGCCCCTCTCCCCCAAAGGCCTGTTTTCCCTGGAAAGCACCACATTCCCTGATGTGCTCTCCTCCATTACACATTCCCTGGTGCCCATAGTTGTAAAGTTTGAGAAACTTCCAGAGGACAGGTAAGTGCTGCTGGTCCTGTCCTTGTCACCCAAAGGTGCTTCAGCCAGGGCCAGAGACATATTAGACTTGTGTGATCAAGCAGCCTGAGCCTGAAGCTCTAGCAAAGATGGGGCAATGGAACAGTGGTCAACTCCTCCTTCCCACCGTGGGAGCTGGAGAGAATATTTGACTCTCCCAAGTGTGGCCTCCTCACAAAGTTCCCCACGCTCCCAAACTGCCTCTTGTTTCTGCCACCACCCCAACAACTTTCCTTTTTACAGTTGTCTCACGCAGTGTCCCTGAAGGGCCCTGAGGAAAGCACACTACCCTTCTCCACTGCTGTTCGATCCTCAGGCTGTCCTTCTATATATATAGGTGGTATTATGACTTAAAATAAGAACCATTAACTCAAAAGATCTTCCCTGAAAGCCTGAAATCTGAGTTGGAACCCAAAACATCACCAATGACAGATTCCTTCAGCCCAATTGACTCACATTGCCGGGAGAGATATGAGGCATCCCAATTTCAGTTACCCTAATTAGGAATGAAGATTAACTATGCCAATGCATTCTAAGATGCAGTGAAGAAATGGGATTGGGAGACGGAGATGTAATGTGAAAGTCTAGAGCAAGGAAGGATTCTGTGGAGAACTATGCACAAGGACACCAAAAACTTTGGGATGGAGAGTGCTCCAGGAACCCAGAATGACTGCTTCTGTCTCACTGGTTTCCTCTCCATAATCACTGTTAAATAACTGCCAGATCCCACATTTCCATGAAAAGGTGGACAAACACCACTGACCCTTGGGTGAATCAGGTTCTGTTTTTCTGGAACAACTTCCCACCAACCTACCTCTACATACCCCCAAATTATAAGATCCACATCCACACATATCTAATTTTCTTTTAGATCCCAATGAACAGCTATCAATCAGGTCTCATGAGGATGGGCCATTGAGAACTGTCAGATGCATATCAATAAAAACTATATGAAGGGGTGCTCACAATTAATAGAGCTGCTTATAAATATCTCAGTGGAAATTCTGGTTATCAGCATCTATTTCCTCTGTTCCCTCACTAAAATGTTTAAGGAACAGATTCCTTTTCTCCTGTCCAAGAAAGCTCAGAGCCTAAGAGCTGCTAGGTCTCACACCTATAAACCTCTTATTTGGACTCATATAAGTGTAATGCTCCCAGGTGTGTTGTAGAGAAGAGGCAAATGTCTGGGAAAACCTTTTTTCCCTCTCAACTCCCAAACGAAAAACTAGGTACCATGATTCTCAGCTACATGTTAACAAGTCTTAAGCTTCCTGGTATTAATACCAAGAGTTCGTCTCTTTTGTGAAGTCTCTGATGCCTGGACTAACCCACAAAACCTTTCCATATGCATCTTATTTGTAATATTTCTGTTAAGCATGAATTTTTGGATGCTAAATGGTTTTCCCATTAGGGGAAGGTTATCCCATAAACACTGAACTTTTAGAGTTTCTTTTCAGTGTGAATTCTCTGATGTTGAAGAAGCCCTCTTCCCTCATTGAAAGCCTTTCCACACTCACTACATTTGTATGGTTTCTCTCCAGTATGAATTCTCTGATGTACAGTAAAAGATGACCTATGAGTGAAGGCTTTTCCACATTCAAGACATCTATGGGGCTTCTCCCCAGTGTGGGTCCTTTTATGTCTCGCAAGTGATGAGCTGGAGCTGAAAGACTTCCCACATTCATTGCAGTTATATGGTTTCTCTCCAGTATGAATTCTCTGATGATTTGTAAGGCTTCCCTGTGCACTGAAGACTTTCCCACATCTATTACATTTATATGGCTTTTCTCCAGAATGAATTCTCTGATGTACAATAAGGGATGAGCTTTCACTGAAAGCTTTGGAACATTCACTACATTTATAGGGCTTCTCTCCAGTATGAGTTCTCATGTGTCGAGTGAGTTGCATACTATAAATGAAAGCTTTCCCACATTCATTACATTTATATGGTTTCTCTCCATTATGAATTTTTTGATGCTGAGCAAGACCTCCCTGCTGACTAAAGGCTTTCCCACATCCATTACATTTATAGGGCTTGTCTGCAGTATGAATTTTCTGATGTAGATCAAGGGATGAGTTGTTGCTAAAGATTTTTCCACATTCATTACATATATAGGGTTTCTCTTCAGTATGAGTTCTCTGATGTAGATTAAGAGATGACTGATCACTAAAAATTTTTCCACAGTCATTACATTTATATGGTTTCTCTTCCACATGTATTTGCTGATGCAGGTTAAGTGATGAGCCGTTACTGAAGGTTTTTCCACATTCACTACATTTATAGAGTTTCTCTCTAGAATGAATTATCTGATGTTGTGTAAGGCCTGAAGATTGGGTGAAGGCCTTACCACACATGTTACATTTATAAGGTTTAACTCCAGTGTGAATTCTCTGGTGCTGAGTAAGGTACATTCTCCGGCTGAAGGCTTTTCCACATTCACTACATTTATAGGGTTTCTCTCCATTATGAATTTTTTGATGTTCAGTAAGATGCCCTCTCTGGCTGAAGGCTTTCTCACACGTGTTACATTTGTAGGGTTTCTCTCCTGTATGAATTCTCAGATGTACAGTAAGGCCTGCACGACTAGTGAAAGGCTTCCCACATTCATAACATTCATAGGATTTCTTTCTACTATGACTTTTGGGATGTGGAATATGAGATGAGTTATTACTGAAGGCTTCTGAATAATCACTAGATGTTGAAGGTGCCTCTCTAGAATGAACTATCTGATGTTGAATAAGACATGTACACCGAGTACTACTCTTACCACATGTACTACATTTACAAGTTTTCACTCCATTATGAAGTCTCTGGTGTTTAGTAAGGTATATTCTCCGACTAAATGCTTTTCCACACTCACTACATTCATAGGGTTTTTCTCCACTATGAATCCTCTGATGAAGAGCTAGGGAAGAGCTACTTTGGAAGGCTTTACTACATTCAGTACATTTATAACATTTCCCCCCAGTTTTAATTCTCTGACATTGAGGAAGGTCTATACCATGGGGGATAGCTTTTTTACGTTCACGACGTTTATGAGGCTGCTCTGTAGTATGAATTCTATGATGTAGTGTAAGCCGTGAACGGCTACTGAAGGCTTTACTGCATTCATTACATTTGTAAGGCTTCTCCCCAGTATGAATTCTTTGGTGTTCAGTGAGGTGACCCCTTTGACTGAAAGCTTTCCCACATTCACTACATTTATAGGGCTTCTCTCCAGTATGAATTCTGTGATGGAGAGTGAGGTGTGAGTGGTTGCTAAAAGCTTTACCACATTCATTACATGTATATGGTTTCTCCCCACTGTGAGTTCTCCGATGTTCAGTAAGATGTCCTCTCTGAGTGAAAGCTTTTCCACACTCACTGCATTTGTAGGGCTTCTCTCCATTATGAATTTTCAGATGTTGAGTAAGGTGTCCCCTTTGACTGAAGGCTTTTTTACATACATTACATTTATAAGGTTTCTCTCCAGTATGAGTTCTCCGATGTACAATAAGACCTATACACTGTAGAAAAGCCTTCCCACATTCAAGACATTTATAGGGTTTTGATCCTGTGTGAATTCTTTGATGTACAGTAAGAACTGAGCTGTTACTAAAGGCTTTCCCACAGTCATTACATTTGTAGGGTTTTTCTCCAGTATGAATTCTGTGATGCAGAATAAGGGATGAGGTATTGCTGAAGGCTCTTCCACACTCATTACATTCATAGGGTTTTTCTCCATTGTGACTTTTATGATGCTCACTGAGATGCCCACTTTGGCTGAAGGCTTTTTCACATATGTGACATTTATAAGGTTTCTCTCCAGTATGAATTCTCTGATGTACCACAAGTCCTATGTACTGAAGGAAGGCCTTCCCACAATCATGACATTTATATGGTTTGGTTCCAGTGTGAATTCTCTGGTGGACAATAAGGACTGAGCTGTTGGTGAAGCCTTTCCCACATTCATAACATTTATATGGTTTTTCTCCAGTATGAAATCTGCGATGTAGAATAAGGGACGATTTATTGCTAAAGGTTTTTCCACATTCACTACATTTGTAGGGTTTTTCTCCATTATGAATTTTTTGATGTTCAGTAAGATGTCCACTCTGAGTGAATGCTTTTTCACATATATTACATTTATAGGGCTTCTCTCCAGTATGAATTCTCTGATGTTCAGTGAGATGTCCTCTTTGGCAAAAGGCTTTTTCACATACATTACATTTATAGGGCTTCTCTCCAGTATGAATTCTCTGATGTAGCATAAGGTAGGGAATCCGACTGAAGGTTTTCCCACATTCTGTACATGTATATGGTTTATCTCCAGGTCGAATTCTGTGATGTCGAGTAAGGTGTCGCCTCTGTTGAAAGGCTTTGCCAAATTCATCGAATGCATAGGGTTTTTCTCTAGTGGCTGCCCTGTGATATCGAATAAGGTCTGAATGGTAACTGAAGGCTTTGCTGCAAGCATTAATCATATGAAGTTTCCTTCCTGAGGAGATTCCATTATAATTATTCAGGTCTGAAGACAATTTAAAGCTATTTCCATGTGTATCATATTTAGGGAGGCTCTTTTCTGAAGGAACATTCCTTTGTATTTCAAGGACTGATCTTTGATGAAAATTTTTCCTAAATAAACATTCATGCTCTCTTGACTTCTTAGAAATCTTCTTTCCTTGCCTTAAGTCTCCCTTCTGGTTGTCCTGATGCCTGTTAAACCTCTGGCCATAACTGCCAACTTCTCCAAACTTAAACTCCTTGTGACGATCTCCTGAGAATCTTTCCTGGGATGATTTTCCCACCAAAACACCCTGCTTTAGAACTGTCTTCTTGGTCTTCAGACTACTATTTTGGTCTGTAAGAAAAAGAAAGAATGTAAATATCTTACTGCCAATGCTGTGAGAAAGGAAAGAGCTGCAAGAACTCATTGTTTGTTTCACAAACTTCCAAGGGTTATGAGACGCACTGAATACCTGGGCCTTACTCAACCTGGTATTTTTCCAGCCTATTTGGAGGATGCCAACATAGCATCTCTTACAGCAATGTGCTGGGGCAGGGGTTGGGAGGCAGTGGTGGGCAGGAGGAGGGAATTTTCTGACTGCTTGTGGAAGGAAAAGGAGCTTTTGTCTCTATTTTGGAAGGGATGGAAACCCATGGAAGCCCATGCCCAATGTATTTCCTTCACAAGGTACTTTGCCTGCTCTTGAATTTCTGAACCAATTTCTCTGCTGCCTTCTGAACAGAGGCAACATGATGTGTTTGCTAGTATTATATACTTCAGTTTGCAGAAAATAAAGACACAATAACAGAGAGATAAACATGGAATCAAGAGACCGTGAAGTCTCATTACAAAACATTAGCCAGGTGAAGTGAGCAGAGGACGAGCCCTGTCTGGTTCATCATGCTGGGAAGGCTTTGAGCATGGCCCTGGCCACAAATCATATCTGCTTCCTTAGGAGCAGCCAAGGTGGGTACAGAGCTCCTGACCACCAGCAGATTGTCCACTTGGGGATAAAAGAACAAAAGAGACCTCAGTTCTCCGTGGCTTCTTCCTTCTCTGCATTGGCAGTGGAAGAGTAAAGGAGCACAGAGGGTGTTAAGAATCAGAGTTGTAAGATGATCTACAAACAACAATTTAGCTAGTCATATTCTAAATGTGAGATCCTCATTCAATGACCAATAAGTAAACGTACTGCAGGAACTAAATCATACCAATCCTGATACTGTTGCTATAAAAGAAACCAGAGGATAAAAGGAAGTTGTGGACAAATGGAAAAATAGCCCACGGGGTCTCCTAGAACCGGGGTTCTTCATCTATTTCGTGTGTCATGGCTCCCTTTGGTAGTCTGGTGATGTCTATGGACCCCTTCTTAGACTCATGGTGTTTGTTTATATTACTGTCTTTGGAGTTTTTTGTTATTTTTGTTGTGTTGCTATTGTTTTCTTTTGGCTTTGGTTCTGATAAGAGGGCAGTGAAAGATCCATAACATATATGTATATACACACACATCTATACAAACAAATAAATACACATGTAATCAATCTTCAACTTTTGTGGGAGTGATGCTCCTCAAAAATGGCATGAAAGTTTAAAATAAAGCTATAGAAAATAGGGAGTTAGATTTCTATAACCATCAAAAATGATAAATCTCTCACTAGAGATCATTGAAAATATGCTATTCTGCATATAATTCTTCACAACAAAACATTAATTCTCATTATATGTACTTTTCCTAACATGGTAATTATAAAATAATCCATAAAATGCAATACAAAAAATAAAATTGGTAACATGTAAAACATTTTCTCTAGAATCATGTTTTTAAATGTAGATAAAAACACATAGGTTTATAGAAGAAACCAAATGTAATGAAATAGTTAATGAAATATTTTTTAAAAGCCAGGCTGACAGTTCCCAAATTAAGAATCCCCCTCCAAGAACAATTAAATAAGGGAGCTAGAAGAGTTGGTTTTATTGCGCATTCATAGGCAACAAAGAATATTTCTTGGGACATTTGGTCACCTCATACTGTAGTGCTCATATCTGCAAAAAGATTACCAGGAAAATAATTCCAATTTCTATGCAAATATCAGTTGCAAATTATGAGGAAGTGGAGTCTTCTATGAAGAACTCAACAAGCCACTCCAAATTAAACCAATACAAATATATACTTTGCTATTTAGTCATCTCTATGCAAGGGTGGTTATAGGGGAGGCAGCAAAAGAATATTAGAAAATATGTTTTCAAAGAAACAGAAGAGGCCAGGGGCCTCTGACCCACAAAGAAGCCTCATGCCTACGTAGCACGACTACTTTCTGTGAGAAAAAATCCTGGTGACCCTGAACATGGCAAGAAGGAAAATAAAGCTGATCACATGTGGCAGACATGAAACGACCCATTACTCATGTGGGTCACTCCAAAACCAGGTGTGCACAGTCAGATCACCAACTTCTTAGAGCAAAAATTACAACTGAAACAAAATTAGAAGAATAAGAGAGAGAAAAAGACGTGATGGGCAGTTAAAACAACTTTAATCTGACCTATTTTTAAAAGCTTTTGGAACCAAAAAATGGGCAACAGTTAGAGAAATGTACACCAACACAGACTAACAACACTTCCTAGATAAACATTTCCAAGATAAACCAGCTGCCACAATGAGGAACCCCATAAGCCTGGAAAGCACCAGAGCCAGCAAAGACTTGACCTCATTAGCAGGGTGAGAGACATGGCAGCTCAGGGTAACACTGGTTTAGAAGAAGAACTTCACCAAGGAAAGTTGTGAGGATTTAAGGATGAAACTGGAAGGAGAGCAACAGGAGAGGAAAAAGGAAAGGCCAATGTGAAATCTGATAACAAAATCTCTTCCCCATCAAGGACATTTGTCCTTGGAACACCATGGTCTCCCATGGGCTGAGAAGGCAGCAGAAACAGTGGTAAGACAAACATGTGAAGAGCTATTGGCCCTGCCCAATGGCACACAGAGGAGGTGTCCACTGGAGGTGACCAGATTGAGGGCAAGATAAAAATAGAGGGAAAAACTGGACATCATCACCAACTGCCCTCCCTATGTGGCTTCCCCATCCCTCCCAAACATGCCTTGAAGGTGTTCCTCAGGCAGCCTCTGCTAATCAATCATCAATAGCAGTGCTTGGCATTCGCTGTCAAACAACTGACTACAAAGAGTGAATAGGAAGCCCATTTTGCTGAATAACTATAAAAAATTCAAGTTGATAGAGCAAAATGCCAATGCTGGCCCCTCCTCCCATTCAAATGACCCAAGATCCTCTGCAAGATGTAACAGATAATTCCGTTCAGCAGCCCTCTGATTCCTCAGGTCTGATGAGGCACAATGTGCGAGCTGTGTGACTGCTGAATGCTTCTGCCACCATCTTGGGGGGGCATCCAGCACAGAGGCCCAATGGGAGAAGGTTTCCTAAAGATGGGAAGGTCCTTCAGATACTGGGGTTGTCACAGGACACTGTGTGGGTGGCAGCAAGCACCTCATATGCATGCATTTAATCAAGGCTGGTAGCTATCACAGACTCTCCTAAAAGAGATCCATAATCACTACAGAGTTCAGCCTAACGATGCACTCAGGAAAAGCCAACTCCATAAAGAATGCTCCTTGATCCAAGAGCTGCTCAGAGGGAGGGGAGAAGTGGTGAGAGGCTTGAGGAGAGGAGAAGCTGTGGAATGACTCTGTCAGGGAAGAATAAGAACACTGCGCTAGAGGCACGAGAGCCCAAGACCATGGACACCATGGATCTGTAGCAGACCCACTCAGTGGGCCTGGATGGCCTTCTCCAGCACAGATCATAGAGGGCTGGGTTTTGGAAAAGCGTGAGCAGTGGCGGAAGGGATTCTAGAACAGAGGATGGTCTAGACTACTTGGACAGTTGAGCCTACTCAGGAGAGTGACTGCAGGTCATGATAAGGATGGCTGAGTCAGTCACGGTGGTGGCCTCGGCTCCTGTGGGCTCAATCACCTCGATGCACATGACTCCATGATTGCTATTTCTGGCTGGAGCTTCGGTCCCTCATCACTAGTTCTGGACCAGATGCTCCAAAAGGTATGTATAATAGCATCTCATTCTTTTTTTTTTTTGCTTTAAATTTTTATGTATTAAATTTAACAGGAGAGTAATAGAATTGCTCTTTTGGCATCTGCATCTGAACTTTTGTTTTCTTCTACATATCTCTTAAGATGTTTTGTTAATGCCTCCCCCCTCTTTTTTTGGCATCCATCCTTCTTACTAACCCCTGCCACCGCCCCTCACCCCAAGAGCTCTGTTGTTAAAAATACAGCCATGCAAAACAAATGAATGCTTTGGCTGTGTCTGAAAATGTATGCCTTGTTTCATTCCTCTAGTTCATCGTCTCTTTGCTGAAGGTGAGATATACTTTAACACTAGTCTTCTGAACTCTGTTAAAGTTGTTTTCCTTTACATTATTGTGGTTCTTATTTTAATTTCTGGTGGTTGAGCTTATTTCATTAAGCATCACTGTATACAAGTCTTCCCAAGTTTCTCTGAATTTGTCATAGTCATCATTTGTTCAACAATTCCATAGCTGATGAGGGCTCACTTTGTTCCCAATTCTTTGCTACAGTGAAAAGTGCTGCTATAAACATTTTTTGTAACCAAGGATCCTTCCTTTCCCTCTGCCTTTTCCTTCTACCATCTTTAGGGTATAATCCTACTAGTGATATTGTCAAATCAAAGGATATGAACAGTTCAGTGATTTAGTATAATTCCAAATTGTAGCATCTCATTCTTGCTCTTCTGAAGTGGCCCAACCCAGTCTATCCTGCCATAGCTGCCAAAGACATTGTCTGCCCTATGCAAACCTCCCAACTGCCTTTCTAATCAACTATAAACTCCATCTCGGCATCTAAAGCCTTTTACAGCTAGAGGGTGACATAGAGCACAGAGCACTGGGCATAGAGTCAGGAAGACACATCTTCATGGGTTCAAATGCTTACTAGCTATTAAGATAAATCTTAGAGGCAGCTAGGTGGCACAGTGGATAAAGCTCCAGCCTTGAAGTCAGGAGGACCTGAATTCAAATCCAACCTCAGACACAACACTTATTAGCTGTGTGACCCTAGGCAAATCACTTAATCCTGCCTGCCTCACCAAAAAAAAAAAAAAGATAAATCTTAACTCTGTCCATCCGTCTCAGTTTCCTCATCTGTAAAATGAGCTGGAGAAGGAAATAGCAAATCCCTCTGTCTTTGCCAGGAAAACCCCAGATGGGGTCACAAAGCATCGGACACAATTAAAATGACTGAAATATAACTGGGCCCTAAACTCTCATTCCATCATCCTGCCCTTTCCACAGGGTAAGGTCCAGAAAAACCCTTCTGGATGACTCTTACAAGATCTTCCAGCTCCCGTCTGCGCTTCTGTCCCGGCAGGCCTCCTGCCTGGCATGCTCTCCCACTACTTCCTTGAAGGTGCAGCCCAAGGGTCGCTTCATGTTTACTTTCTGCTTGTAGACCTCCAAGTTTTCTCCTCTAACTGAAGGTAGGGAGAGGCTTTTTCTTTATTCTGTGCCTCCAGCACTGAACACAGAGTCTGGCACACAAGAGGTACTTGATAAGAGTCGCTGATTGACAGACGGGCTTTTCCAGAGCTCAGAAAAGTTTCAGAATTCTGGACAGGGAGACCTCACACTTAGGTGTGTGATGAGATGATGGGCACACTCATCAGGAGGGAATCTGGGGGACACCAACACGTATGTGGAAATCCCCAAGTCTGAGGGCAAGGGCTGGAGATGAGAGGAATGTTGAGTGAGGTAGTGAGGATGAGGAGCAAACCAAAGAGGAAGGAAACAGGCGGGGTGAGCCTGGGAGGGACCTCAGAGCAAGAAGTCTGTCTGCAGCGTGAGAGCTGGGGCGCCTGGTCCAGAGGCAAGCTCAGACACTATCCCAAAGGCACGGCCAAGGCACAGATTAAGGCAAGGCATACCTGAGCAAGCCTGAGGGGGCACGGGAGACATGGACAGATGGGGGAAAGGGCCCCTGAAAGGGAGGACACTGTGTAATCGACAAGATTATAAGCTGAAGACAGGTCTCATCTCTCAAAGCCTGGGACTGGTTGGGAACAAAGGTTCTTGGGATTTTTTTGGTTTGTTTTAAGAAGACAGGACTTGTATGTATATGTTAAACCACCTGGAAAAGGATCTGAAAAGGCTGTGGATAAGGACGCTAGAAAAGGAAGAGCTCTGTCTCAGGGAGAGCTGGTAGGGATGTCTGCTGCCCATGGCCCTGGTGAGAGTCCAGTTTCCAAACACCAAGACCACAGACCTCGCCTGGACGTGAACACAAAGGGAGAGAGGCTTAAGAACCCACTGCGGAGGTCAAGATGGAATCCAGAAGGGCCTCCCCACCCGCACTGCCAACAGCAGTGTTCTGCTGCTGTCCTCACCTGCACAAGGGCTTCTCGGCTCTTCCTCCAACAGCATCCATGGGCCTTCCCCACACTCCAGCTGGGAGATCAGCTCTGGCTTGGAAACCGGAAGCCCTGCTCATGGGGAGAGAAGTGGGAGCACCCTCTTGAGTCCATCCCAGCTCCCTCCTCTTCAGGGAAAGGCTGGCACTTTGGTAGTGCCTATGGGATGGGATGATGCGAGGCCTCTGCTGGGCACTGTCCTGGGACCTGAGGGAGCCAGTCTGGGGCTACACACCTGCTGCAGGAGCTTAATAAGCTCTGGTCATGGGGACTCTGGGGCACAATGCTCTACTTGGGGAACAGAATTCAGGCAGGGGCAGCCCAGGCAGGATACCTGTTTCTGGTGGCAGAGCTCCACCTGGCCACAGGGGCACAAACAGTCTCATGGATGGAAAAGGTCAGGCCCGAGGCCAAGGCCAGACTCAGCTAAGCACATGTGTGGACAGGCCATAGCTTGTGGTGAGCAAGGCCACAGTGATGCTGGGAGGGGCAGGTTCCAAGTGCCAGAAGGAAGCCAGGCTCCTTACCCAGGAAGACCAGATGTCGATAGTTCTCTAGCATGACCTCCCGGTACAGGGTCTTCTGAGCGGGGTCCAGGCATCTCCATTCCTCCCGGCTGAAGGCCACAGCCACATCCTGGAAGGTCAGTGATGCCTGAAACACCAAGCACACCTGTCACCCACAGTCCAGCCCCTGCCATGCACCGAGAAGCAGCAGGGAAGTGGCAGGCAAGAGAGAGGGGACTTAGCTCAGGTTCTCCCAAGCCCAACATTGATTGAGTTCCCAGAAGAAGAGCCCTCTTTATCCCTACATGACCCGAAGTGTGACCAAAGTCACAAAAACACTGACTTCTTACAAGCAGCTGTAGTTAGGTCAGACCCTCAGGGGCCTTCCACCAGTTAAGAAAAGGAGGTTTCCTTAGCCATAGAAGAGAAAGGCCATACACTAAGGAATGGTCGGGCAGAGGGCAGTTGCTGCCAATATTGGCCAAGGCTGACCCTTAGGTGATCAGCCCCACTCAGGCCTCCAGGAAGACCCTGCCCTACTTGAGCCTTCATCCTGAGCCAATCAAGTCATGGGGACGGCTTCTTAACCCTGTAGGAAAAGAACTAACTGGGATGGCAGGACACCCAGCACTACATCTCAGCACACCCTGAGCTGCCACACTCTCTCAATATAAATTCCATGGAGAGAAAAAGTAGCAGTCCCTAATCTAAAATGGTCTCCCCTGCAACAGCTTTGGTTTTCCACAAGCTATCCCCCCTCCTTTCCTGCTCTTGACACCTTCCAGCCACTCCAGCCCCTCCCCTCCATCCCCACCACCTTTCCTCCCTTTCCTGGCTATAAACTCTTGAGAGCACCATCCACGTTCTGACCTCATCATCCACCCATCTTCTTTTAATTACCAAATCCAACCGATGGCCTTTCCTTGGCTCTCATGCTCCTGGATCACTCTCTGCAGCCTCTGACAAGGCCCCACCTGCCTGGCCACCATTTCTCTGAATGTCCCCCCCCAGGTTCTGGCTTGGGCTCTCTTCTCTGCTCCCTCTAAACTACTTCACTTGGCCACCTCAGGGCTTGTGTTCAGGGAGAAGAGGGTCCAGGTTGGACTTGAGGTGAGAACTCTCCACAGACGAGGGGGAATGAGCAGGAGGTGGGGACAGACAGAGGAGGTTGGGGTGAGGGTGCCTGTGGGGGGTTCTGTTGGAGGGGCTGTGGAAGCAGAGGAGAATTTTGGCTGGGTATCAGCTTTTGACTCTCAGAGCGGCCTCAAGGGCAGTGCGCTTCCTCTCCTCGCAGGCCTTCAATAAAAGGCTGAATGTGTTAGGGTGGGGATTCCTTTCCCACATGGCCCTGGGGTCCCTTCCAGAGACCAGGGTCGGTAGGGGGGTCATCAGCATACAGATGGTATCCAAAGAATCATAGAGAGGGCCTGTGTAAACAAAGCACTCCCATTTCAGGGCAAGGCTTGCAGAGACTACTCCAAGAGGTTTCCCCTTTCTTATGTGGACATTCTATTCCCTTGAAGGGATTGTGAGAACGGTATGAGGCAAAGCCCTGTTCTCTCCAGGCTGCACCAGAAGCCTGCTTCCATTAGCACCCGACTCTCTCTGAGCTTCAATCTCTTCTTCCCTACTGGAAAGTGATACCTAGGATAACCAAGAAGAAAGACGTTGGAAGAACAAATTCAGGTGCCCGGCCCACATGAGCACCCTTGGGTTCTGAACAGACTGGCAGAAGTGGCTGCTGAGCCACTGTCTGTGATGTGTGAGAGACCACAGCCAACGGGACAGAGACCGCCGGAGGGCAGGAGGGCAAATGTCCCAATGTTCAAAAAAAAAAATAAGCAGGGGTGAAGAGGGGGAAGAGAACAGAGTTTACTGACGCTGGGCCAGGGAGCGTGACTCTGATTCCTAAGCCGGGGAACAAGTGATGTCCCATCAGCCTAGTGGCTAAACCAGCAGGTGAGGGGAGCTCTGTGGACAGGACCTCTCTGAACTCTGGCTGCAAGTGGGCTATGAGGGCTCTTGTTATTCCAGTGGACAAGGCGAACGAGGGATCAGGCACTAAGACATTCAGACCTGACTGGATGGCCAGAGGTCTCTAGTGGCACGTGTCTCTGCTTGGCCCTATCCTGATGGGCATGTTTTGATCAATCATTTGGGCGTAGGCAGTACACTCATCCAATCTCCTGATGACACAAAGCTGGGAGCAGTGGCTAGCACATTGGATGCCAGAGTCAGGATCTGAAAGGATCTTGGCAGGCTGCAGCAGGGCATTGATTCAACAAAATTCAACAGGGATAAATGTAAAGTCTTACGCACAGAAAAAAGTATAAGATGGGGAGGCCCAGTTAGAGAGCAGTAGTCCTGAAAAAGATCTGAGAGTTTTTGTGGACCACAAGCTCAGTGGGTCAGCAGGGGATAAGCAAGCCTCCCTGTGGAGGAGGGGCCAGGCTTGTTCCATCTGGAGCCTGTGGGCGGAGCCAGAAGGAATGGGGGTCAGCTGCCAGGAGGAGACGCTAAGGTGGATGTCAGGGAAAGCTGCTTAACAGCTTTTCCAAAGTGGAAGGGGTGGCAGTGAGAACCGGACAGAGGAGAAGCCCGTGGCTGGGATGTATCAGGTGGCTGCTGAGGCCCCTCTCAGCATTACTCACTGGTTCAGGCTCCTTCCTAGTTGCCCACAAACAGTCTTAGGTCTCCCCAGCCCCCCTCCACTGATCTGACAAGTCGCCAGGTGTCACCTTGTGTCACCGTCTCTTCCCCCATCTAACCAGGCTCCTCCACTTCTCCTCTCCCTCTGTTAGAAGCATCCCCCCCTCCCCAGAATTGCCAGCAATCTCTTAATTGTATTATCTAATGGCCTCTTCTCAAACCAAACCCTCCCCAGCATCCTGGCAGCTTCTGCTCCTTGATGTCCTCTCCTCCTGGTTCTCTGCCAACCTGTCTGGGCCAGCCCAGGACCACTGGTCATGGGGACCCTCTTTGAGAATCACATCACCTCCGTGAAGATGACTCCCTCCGTCCTCCTCCCAAGCTCCATCCCCACCATCACCAGCCACCTTTTGGGAATTTCAGATTGGACTCAATGTGTCCCAACAAAACTCATTCTCTTCTCCCCAAACTTTCCTCTTCCTGTTGGAGGCACCACCAGCCTCCCAGGCCCCAGGCTAGAAGCCTTGGTGTCACCCTTGACCACTTGCATACTCTCCCCACAGAGTTAATCCATCACCAGGTTGTCACTTCTACCTCCACATCTGTGTCTCCATTCACACCACAGCCCTTTGGTGTAGACTCATCACCTTACGCCTAGGCCATCACAAGACCTCTGGCCTCCACTAGGCCTCCAAAGTGATTTTCCTAATATGTGGCTCTGACCATGTCAGCCCTCTTTCTCAGTAAATTACTTCCTGGTTCAAATACAAAATGCTCTTTCTCATCTTTCCAGTCTTCTTCATTTGCTGCCCACCCCCACCATGCCCTCCAGCTTCACTGCCTGACTTGCATCTATCCTCATCTCCAGACTTTGGGTCTTTGCACGGGCTGCCCCTCATGCCTGGAATGCCTTCCCTTCTTATCTCTGACTCTTGGTTTCCTCAAATTCCCCAAATGATAAATGGTCAAAGTATAGGAACAGGTAGTTTTCAAAGGAAAAAATAAGTTACCAACAGCCATATGAAAAAAAAAAAAGACACCAAGTCACTAATAATTAGAGAAGTGCAAATTAGAGCAACTCAGGGTCTGCCTCCTGCTCATCTGATTGGCAGATGGCCAAAAAGGGCAATGATAAACATTGTTGGGGCTGTATGTGGGAGCCCTTTGCGAAGCTGCTGGGACTAGTAGCCCCAACATCATGACCCTGGGCCAGTAATACAGAAAGGCACGAGGCCCTTATCTACAAAGAGATTGATGGCGGCTCTTCTGGGCTGGCAAACAACTAGAAGCCCATGGTACCACCAGGCCCCATGCACTGGGAAAGGGAGAAGCCTGGAATGTCATGGGCACCAGCACCCAGGGAAGGAAGGGGCGCAGGGACAAACCACACACACAACAGCCACTATGGAGAGGACTCATGAGGAAGCCCAGGGAGGCAGAGGCAGCAGCTTGAAGGGATTTCACTGACTCTGCTTCTGACAAGGTTTGCTTTTCTCTTGTCCAATGGGGAAAGGAAGAGAAAAACAGTGCTTTTAATTGTATATACACACACACACATACATAGAGTACACACAAAGTGGATTCAAGGTAAACTATTGTTTTAAAAAGACATCTCGTGATTTAAGAAAAACGTGGAAAGACTTACATGAACTGATGCAAAGCAGTGAACAGAACCAGGAGAACACTGTACACAGCAACAGCATCATTGTAACAATGAAGAACTGGGAATGACTTAGCTCCTCTCAGCAATGCAATGATCCAAGACAACCCCAAAGGACTCATGATGAAATATGCTTGCTGCCTCCAGAGAAAGAATTGATATTGACTGAATACAGACTAAAGCTTACCATTTTTCACTTTCTTTCTTTCATTCTTTTTCTTTTGTGTCTTTTTGTACAAAATGATGAATATGGAAATGTTTTACATGATTGCACATATATAACCTATATTGAATTGCTTACCATGTTAGGGAAAGGAGAAGGGAAGGAGGAAGGAATAGAACTTGGAACTCAAAACTTAAAAAAAAAACATTAAAAATTTGTTTTAACATGTAATTCGGGGGAAAAAATAAAATATATATTAAAAAAAGACATCTTGAATCCCACCTTCTGCAGGAGGTTTTTCCTGGGCCTCTCCCCCACTGACTACCCTTCCCATCCTCTTCCCTCTCACCTCAGTGCCTAACTTCTCCCATTTACACCAGGGATTCTTACCCAGACGTATGGTGATAAATGTTTAACAATTAGCTCTCTGGTAGCAAGATGCACCTTTAAGTTTAATACCTGAACTATTTTCATTTTCTCCATCGCTTTCTTAAGTCTAGGCAAGCAACAAAACCATAAATCAAGCCCTGATTTGTAGCACTGGCTGATTTGTGAGAGGTCAATGCTCCCAGTGACAATTTAACAATTGGCTCCCCAGGCCAGTAAAAACTGGCTCCAGCACCCATCTGAATCTCCACTTTCTTTTGTGTCATGGAGCCCCTGGACAGCCGAGTGAAGGACGCCCACAGGCCCCTTCTCAGCATCAGGTCTTTCAACACAAAACTATACAGGACCCCAAAGAAAACCAACTTTACTGAAACACAAATTAAAATCTGATTGATACCACCTCCACCTTTACTTTTGCATAATGTCTCTCCAGTGTGAATATGAGCTCTTGGGGGTGTGGAGGATCATGTTTTGGCTTTCTTTGTATCCCCAGTGTTCACTTGACACAGTGCCTGGCACACAGTTCTTGTTGATCGAGTCACTGACTGCCACATTTCTCCACATTACACAGCACCAAAGCTGGGTGTGTACCACCGCCTAAAAACAACTTCATCCACAAATGCCGAAGAGAAGCGATGTCAGGGACATCCTGTTGTGGATCACACATGATAAAAATCACAAGAAGGGGAGTCTGACCTGAATGGAGACTAAGCAATCCGATCTTTAAGAATGAATGAAGGGGTCAAAGAGCAAATCACAGAAACAACAGAGAATGTTGTCAAAGAACACAACAAGGAAGCGGCACACCAGGAGTCAGAGCAGTCCTGACATAAAAACGTACGTCTCCAAATACTACCATCAATCAACAAGGGAAATAAGAGATCCGTGAAATGGATGCACAACAAATCAAAACCAATAAACTCAAAAAGAGAAATTATAAACATCAAAGAAGGGAGAAAATGTAAAATGAGAAATTAACATTAAAGTAGGGGACCTTTTTGAAGAGAGCAAGAGAAAAAAGACCATTTAGCTAACCCAATAAAAAAGGGAAAGTCAAATTTACAAAACCAAAAATGAAAAAAGGAGAAACAACCCCAGATATAGAAAAATCATTAAAAACTTTTTTCCCATTGTATGCAAACAAAAATAACTTTAAAAACAGAGAATTTAAACAATCCATTCTCAGAAAAAGAAAATGAACAAGCCCCTCCCCCCAAAAAACCCCCCAGGTCCAGATGGATTTACAATTGAATTGTGTCAAACATTTGAAGAATAGTGAACGCTGACATAGCATAAGTTAGTTCAATAAATTAAAAAAAAAGGCATCTCCCAGAGATCTAGGACACAAATATAGTCCTGATACCCAACATGGGGACTGAGAAAACAGAAAAAGAAAACTTGCAGACTAGCACGTATCATGAATACAAATGTAGAAATGTGGAATAAAATATCATCAAAGAAACTACAGCAACATATTAAAAGATTATTCACTGACCAAACAGGTCTCATATCAGAAATAGAGTTGGTTCAAAAAACTACAAGCATAATAGTTCCTACTAATAAAAACAATAAAAGTCACACAATTATATCAAGATACAGAAAGTTTTTGTTAAAACACTCATTAATGTTCAAAATTCTAGAATGCTTAAGGATAAACAAGACTTTTTCTCGAGATGGTAAAATACTGTTTATCTAAAACCAAGCAATGCCTGTATTGGAGAAACACCGGAGGCCTTTCCAATACGGACAGGGTTAAAACAGGTATTTCCTCCACCACCACTGCCACCACCGCTACTATGTGAAATAAAACTAACTCTAACAGACAAAAAAAAGAAAAAAAGGGTATATGAACATACGCAAGGACCAAAAACCAAAACTATCAGCATTTGTAGATATGACACTTTACTTGGAGAAACCTAGAGATTCAACTAAAAAAAACCCCAAAACCTAATTGAAACAATAGCTTCAACAAAGTAATATAAAATAAACTCACAAAAATGATTAACTTTCTTTATATTACTAAAAAATTAAAAAAATAAAAAACTCAGTAGGAGAGAGAAGAAAAAGGAATTCCATTTAAAATAACTCTAATATGTACAAAGTATGTGAGCTCTTTAGTGAGACAACTGGGGTTAAGTGACTTGCCCAGAGTCACATAGGTAGGACTTGCCAAGTATCTGAGGCCGGATTTGAACTCAGGTCTTCCTGACTCCAAGGCCAGAGCTCCATCCACTGCACCACCTAGCTGCCCATTAGAAAGCTGGCCCTACTCTGTGGACTGTGGGCTCTTAGAAATCAGCTCTGGGGAAAGGACTTAGCTTTTTTTGGCTTTTTTCCCCCCTTCAAATGCTTCTTAAAAATAAAGAAGATTTGACTAGATGGAGAAATCCTCATTGTTCCTGGCCGGGCTGTGCCAACAGCATACAAAGGCTATTGCCTAAATTTACAGATTTAGTGAAAAACCAAACAACTGAGGGTTACCACACAGGAGCATAGTTTATAAACCCTGACAAAATAATAAAATTCATCTAGGGGAAGACGGTCAAGAAAGTTCAAGGAAATATTAAAAAATGATAGGAACAAAGGAGGTTGAGAAACATCAGATTTCAAACTATTCTACAAAACAGTAACCTTTTTAGTGGTATGCCAAATTTAAGACATATGATTCAAAAATCAAGAAATGATTAAAAGTGTGCAAAAGAAAAAAACTCGGGACACAAAAGAGCAATTTGGTTATCATGATGTTAAATCGATTGTGCTTTTCAAAAAGAGCACAGACAAGTTTGTGATTTCTTAAGATAATTCTCTTTTTGATTGTTCTCTGAATAGTGAAATGTTCTTGCTTGTCCATGTTTCTCAAACTCCTCCTCCTCCTCCTCATCATCATCAAAGACCCTGGAAGGCATGTATGAAGTGCCTACTGTGTGTACAGTGTTAGGTGGGACCCTAAGGGCCCATGCATGGTCCCTGCCCTCATGGAGCTGACGGTCAATGACAGACCCCTGCTATCCAGTACTGCCAGACAGCCGCCTTGCCTTCTAATGATGGCTGACAGCATCACCACTCTGTGCCTTGGTTTCCCCCTTGGCTGGCTGACCCCGCAAGCATCCTCCCGGCTGCAGAGATGTGTGGACTCTGCAACCACCTCACTTTGGGGCTTGAGGACCCCAAGGGGACCCACACTCCACCAAGGACTGTCCACTCACCAGGGAGCCGGGGGCCGCCGGGAGCCTAGAGGTCACTCCCTCCTCAGGCTGACCTCTGCTCATCTCTTGGGGGAGGGCAGAGTCTGGGGGAGAAGAAGGGGATCAGCACTCGGCCCTGCCCAGACCCTTCCCTCACTGCCCCCACCCAGCAGGCCTGTCATGCTCACCTCTGTCCATTGTCCCACTTGCCACGGTGACCTCTCCTGGGTCCTCCTTTCTGGGGGCTTCTGACTGGACACAGATCCTGCCCCCCCCCCCAGCCTCAGATTCTGATCCTCGTCCTCAGCCACTGCCCGGGAGCTCTGCGGAAAGGTCTCACCTGGTTAGATCGGCCCCCCAGCTTGGCCCCATGGGGGACTCCAACAAGGTCAAGAGAGCTGGACCCTCCCCAAGAGCTGCACTCCAACCCAGCCCCAGCCTCAGTCCCCAGCAAAGTGAGAGAGACAGGGAGGAGAGAGAGACAGAGACACAGAGAGAGACAGATAGAGACGGGAGGAAAGGAAGGAGAGAGACTGACAGAGAGAGACAGAGAAGAGACAGAAAGACACACACTGACAGAGGAGAGAAGACAGACAGAAAGGTGAGAGACACACAAAGAGATAGAGATAGAGAGAGGAGAGGGAGAGAGACAGAGAGACATAGAAGAGACAGAGAGAGATAGAGAGGAGACAGAGAGAGGAGAGGAGGAGAAGGGGAGACAGAGAGAGAGAGAGAGACAGAGAGAGACAGGAGGAAAGGAGGAGAGAGATAGAGACAGAGAAGAGACCGAAAGACACACTGACAGAGGAGAGAAGAGAGATAGAAAGGTGAGAGAGAGACACACACAAAGAGATCGAGGTAGAGAGAGGAGAGGGAGAGAGACAGAGAGACATAGAAAAGACAGACAGAGATAGAGAGGAGACAGAGAGAGGAGAGGAGAAGGGGAGAAAGAGAGAGAGAGACAGATAGAGACAGGAGGAAAGGAGGAGAGAGACAGAAAGAGAGACAGAGAAGAGACAGAAAGACACACACTGACAGAGGAGAGGAGAGAGACAGAAAAAGGTGAGAGAGAGATAGAGACAGAGAGAGGAGAGAGGGACAGAGAGAAGAGAGGAGAAGGGGAGAGAGACAACACACACAGATAGAGACAGAGAAAGGAGAGGGAGAGAGACACAGAGAGGAGAAAGAGACAGGGAGGAGAGAGAGACACAGAGTGAGATAGAGAGAGAGAGAGAGAGACAGGGAGAAAGAAACAGAGACAGGGAGATAGAGAGGAGACAGAGACACACTGACAGAGGAGAGGAGAGAGACAGAGAAAGGAGAGAGAAGAGACAGAAACAGAGAGACAGAGACACACAGAGACAGAGAGATACAGAGGGAGGGAGATAGAGCCCAAGCACAGAAAGCCAGAGACAGAGACACAGTGGATAGATGGCTGGGCCTAAAGTCCAGAAGCCCTGAGCTCAAATCCAGCCTCAGGAACGTACTAGCCTGTATGATCCTGGGTAAGTCACTTCCCTCTTGCCTGCCTCAGTTTCCTCATCTGTAAAATGGGGATAACAGCCCTTCCCTCCCAGGGCTGTTTGTGAGGACCCTCTGAGCACACAGAAGGGGCTCTGTTGGCCACAACTGTCGTTAGAGACAGACCCAGAGACAGACCTCTCGTAGAGACAGAGAGACAGAGCCCCAAGGGGAGACAGAGGGGGAACAAGGGAGGCAGAGAGAACCCGAGAGATGCCCTAAGGCTCCCAAAGAAAGAGACACAAACCAAAGACGCACCTCCAGACCCGGGAGCGCGCGCACGCGCACATGGACGCGCGTGCGCCACCGGGCACGCGCCCCTCGGCCATCCACGCTCCCCGAAACTCCTGGGCCAAGGGGAAATTGCGCAAGCGCGCTGAAAGTACTCAATGACCATTCCCACAATGCCGTGGGCTCTGCACTACCTGACCCCGCACGGCCTCCTGGGAAATGGAGTCCAGCTAATGGGAAGAAGGAAACCGTTTGCCCAGAACGCCTGCGCAATGCTTCTCTTCTAGGGGGCCTGTGGGAGCCCACGTGACCGTGGAGGAAAGGAAGGAAAAAGAGGCGGGGGGCCGAAAGACGTCCTCCAGGGAGGGGCCGGCAGAGCAGCCTCGGGAGGGGGCGGGGCTTCCGAAGGAGGGCAGCCACTTCTCCAGGGGACACCAAACTCTCCTAGAAGTCCCCACGTGAGGGCCTCCCTCTGATTGGCAGATCTTAGCCGTGAGCCCTGACCCCAGGGTTTGTCCGTGGGCCATTGCTCAGCCCTGAAGACCCTTGCATTCTTTGTATTCATTATTTCTTACAGATCGACATAATGACAGCCGGACAGAATAGGCAGATAGAGAGAGGCTGATGGCTGGATGATGGGTGGATGGTACATGATAGGTAGATAGAGGGTGGAGAGAGAGAGAGATGGTGGATGGATAGGTAGGTAGATATAAGATTGAGGGACGGATGGATGATATTGATGGATGGATAGCTATGGATGGATGACTGGAACATGGATGGATGGATAGATGAATGTAGCCAGATAGAGATAGATGTTGATGGATAGATGATGAATGGATGATTAATGGCTAGATAGATAATTGATAGATATAGATAGATGGTTGATGGATATAGATAGATGGTTAATGGATGGATAGATATAGAGTCTTCCAACACATCTTCTGGGTAGACGTTATCTTTCTAAGACCAAACACGTCTAAGAAGGGTGGAGGTACCATTATGTGGTGAAAAGAACACCTAGCCTGGCATCCAGAGGCTGGGGTTAGAGTTGTACCCTACCGCTCCCTAGCTGTGTGATCTTGGACAAGTCATCTTGTCATCTCTGAGACTTTCCATCAAGTGGGGCCCAGGATGCTTGGGCTAACTACTTTATGGATTGCCAAATTACATCAAACAGG
Source organism: Phascolarctos cinereus (assembly GCF_003287225.1). Lineage (NCBI taxonomy): Eukaryota > Metazoa > Chordata > Mammalia > Diprotodontia > Phascolarctidae > Phascolarctos > Phascolarctos cinereus. The sequence continues at coordinate 295,178,709 of NW_027555514.1, forward strand.
CCTCAAATGCTCTTATGCTCTGGGCACTTTGCCTGGCACCTTGTTTGAATCAAATAAGAGAATGTCACCCTCAAAAGCTCCATGAACATAAGCTTTATTAGGCTCATGGAAGGGCCTCCCGCCTTTGGAAGTGCACCACTTGGGTCTGTTTTTAGATCTGAATTATAAGGCTCATCCAAGAATTTGGCTCTAGTTCTAAGTGGCCATTTCTCATGGTATTTAGAATTTAAGTCAAGACTGGAAATTAACTGTGCTACTGGGTAATTAGTCAACAAGCATTTCTTAAGCATCTGTTGGTTACACGTCAGATACCTTGTTAGCTGCTGGCAACACAAAGACACAAATAAAATAATCTGTATGCACCAGGGACTTAAGTTGTACATGCCAAAGTATTAAGTGGATACAGAATGACTAAGGGTGATTTTGGATAACGGGGCACTCCTCTCCTTCCCACCAAGCCTTCTGAACCTCTCGCTCTTAATAGTGTCAAGAAGGAGAAAACAACACACACACACACACACATACACACACACACACACACACACACTTTTTGCGACACATTTATCTGTGTCTTATCAAAGCCGTATTTATGTGTAATAAAAACAATGAGTACCTATGGGGATTAGACTTGCCTTTGTAATCCAGTTTTGAATTGGCAGTTATCTTTTGTATGGTGGGTAGTAGTAGGAGTGTATGGGGTATTCAGGGAGGATGAGTAGCTCTGGTGGGAGAGCTGCAGAGCCCTTTTCAGGGATGCTCATCCATCTTTGGTGTTCATCTGTCACCCAACTCTCATGTGTGGCTCCAAGAAGCTGTAGGGTGGGCAGTGGCCATCCCCTGGTAAAACCATCTCTGCAATCCAGTTTAACCAGGTTGAGGGGAATCAATGGTCCTCCATCCAGTTGGTGATTTGGGGGGATGGTGTCCATCCCACATGTGTGAAGGTTTCCCCCGGCAGACTGGCCAGATGGGAACAATTTGTTCCAATGGCCATGAAGGCAGCTGACATAGGTGCTGTGGGAATCCTTAAATCTTGGTTAGCCACCAAAGTGGAGGGAGTGTTGGACCATGCTTTTCTGTTTGCAGAAAGCCAGTTTCTGGCTGCACTCAGTGCAGTCTCTGAAGCTGAGATGCAACAAAGTATGGATTGATTCTCTGCTGCTTGTGCTAATTTTGGCCTAACAGTTAACACCAAGAAAACACAGGTACTTCATCAGCCATCACCACATCATCCATACGTGGAACCATCGGTGACAGCAAATGAAGAAGTTTTGAATGCTGTGGATAAGTTCACTTACCTTGGTAGTGTACTTTCCAAGGATGTACACATGATGAGGTTGACCCATGCATTGCCGGAGCTGGCTCAGTGTTTGGGAGGCTCCGAAGGAAAGTGTGGGAGAGAAGAGACTGACCACCAGACTGAAGGTCTACAGAGCCATTGTGCTGACCTCATTGTTTATGCCTGTGAAGCCTGGACCTTCTGGACACCAGCACCGTGTCCCGTCTGGCATCTGAAGCCCACTGTTGCTGCCAGTTTTGATGGGGCAGCTGTATAGATGGTGGCACCTGGCTGGGGTTGCTGGTTGTGTATCATGGTTCAGGCCTCAGCTAGTCTTCTTTGCACAAGGACCAATCAGGACTTGGTTCCATCTTCTGCTGGGCTCTGGGAAGCTGTAACAGGGCGCTAGAAAGCGCATTTGTGTCAGGCCTCCTCCTGCTGCTCTCAGGTGCTCTGTAGGCAGTTTTCTGCTGTGGCTTCCAGTGTTCTGTGGCACTGACTTCATGCCGTCTCCCTAAACAGTGACTAAAGTGCTGTTTCTATGCTTCACTTCTGTTCTTATAAACCAAGGCTAGGATCTGGTTTCAGGTGCCTGACCATGGGGCAGGCACCACCTTGTGATGGCCCTGTCCAGAAAACTGGCTGCCTTCTAGCTGGCACAGCAAATAGAGCTTTGGACTTGGATTGAAGAAAACCTGAGCTCAATTCTGGCCTCAGAAACTCAGCAGCTGTGGGACCCTGGGCAAATCATTGAACCTGTCTGCCTCAGTTTCCTCTTCTGTAAAATGGGGGTAATAATAGCACCTCCCAAGGTTGATGTGAGGATAGACTGGAATGAGATATTTCTAGAGCACTTAGCACACTGGCTGGTACATAGTTGGCATGTAATAAATACTTGTTTCCTTCCTCTCTCCACCTTCCTGGCATCCTATAAACTTCTACCCTTTTATGGACATCTTTTTAAAAAAAAATTATTTTGAATTATCAACAATCACTTCCATAAGCTGTTGAGTTTTAATTTTTTCTCCCCCTCTCTCCCTCCCTCCCCAAGATGGCGCACAATCTGATATAGGCTATACCTATACATTCCTATTAAATATATCTTCACATTAGTGATGTTGCAAGGAAGAATTAGAGACAATAGGAGGAATCACCAGAAAGAGGAAACAAAACACAACAGAAGAAAAAAAAATAGCAAATAGTATGTTTCGATCTGCATTCAAACTCCATAGTTCTTTCTTTGGATGTTGAAGGGTTAATGTATAAGATCTTCCCTACCCATAGCCCAAGCCAAGGGACAAGGAACTTCCCTAACTTATTGTTCTGGGATTTGTTCCAACCCAGACCCACCTTGGGGTACTATTCCTTAAAAACAAGTCTTGAGGTAAACATCCAGGGACTTGGCCAGTTCCTGGGTGTTGATCTGAGACATTTTTGACATAAAAATTGTTCTTGAGGTCGGAGAGTTTTGGCCAAAACTCTCAGGTCCTTAGGATTAATCACTCATTCCCTGGCTCCCTGCCTTCTTTGTGTAAGGATGATAAAAAGGGTCTTTCTTGGAAAGTGACTTTGGAATCTCCCTCAGAGAGGACGCTCTGCTGTAGGGACTTTCCCAACCGAGACCCTGACGGCTGTGATACAGGACTCCCCCCGCCAGATGTTCAGGAGTTGGTGGTTCCTTGGATTGGTGATGTATTTCTTCTTCATCTATCTTTCTGTTAATAGTCTTTGCTTCTAAGATTGTATAATCATATGCAATCACATTTATGTGCATGTATGTTTATGATTATCATTATTAAATCATTTATAAGGTACGAAAAGTGTGAACATGTCTTTGTGGGTATAGACCAGAACCTGTGAAACAAATTATAAGTGTGGTAGCCCGTAACACCTTACTGTTACAAATGTGGATAGCATTTTCCATCACGAGGCCTCTGGAGATGTCTTAGAGCCTTGTATTGCTGAGAAGGGTTAAGTTTATCAATATTAGTTATGGACATCTGTTTACACAGTTCTGGACTGGACAGAGGAGCTTACTTCTGCTTCCTTTGGGATTTCATTGGTAATTCTGTGACATGTTTCATCTTTTTCGTAGTTAACTATCAGAAAGCTGGGTTTTTCTACAACTTTTCACATTTTTACCTTGACTGGAAGTCTCTTTTGGACATTTCTCATCATGATATTCAATTACCTTAAACATAGCTTAATGTAATTTACTGAGCCATCCCCTAATTGGTGGGTACTCACCTTGCCTCCAGATCTTTGTTATAAGAAGTGCTGTCACTATTTCTGTATATATGAATTTTCTAACTATCTCTTGGATCCCTTTGGGGTAAAAATCTAGTACTGGTATTGCTGGGACAAAGGGTATGTGAGTTGGACATTTTGTTTATAGTACCAGATGGACTTTGAGAATATCATTGAAAAACTTCATAGCTCTGCCAACTGAGCATTAGCACACAAGATCAACACAAGGGATGGGAATCACATTGGTGCCCATAATGCCTCCACAATATCATACAAGTGCTGTTTCATTTTTTACATTCCCAGCACATAGCCCACGGGTTGGCACATAGCAGTCATCTAATTAATGCTTATTGGTTGATCTTTTCCAATCTGATAGGTATGTCATGGCACAACCTCAGAGTAATCTGAATTTGCATTTCCCTTACTGTTATCAATGTGGAGCACTTTCCATATAGTTAACAGCTTGCCCATCTTTTCTGAAACCTAAGTTTGTACCACTTTACTAAGGAATTGTTCTTGAACATTTGTATTCATTCCCTGTTCTGCTATCTCCCATAGTAGATCTTTATCAGAGAAACTTGCTTCAAAGGTATTTTTCCAAGGCAACTATTCCCCTTTTAATTCTACATGCATTGATTTTATTTGTGTGGATTTTGGGGAGAGTAATCTAAATTGTACACTTATTTTCTGTGAGCCTCTCTAGTCCTTCTTTGTTCAAAACTGCTTCCAGTTTTTACAATTACAAATATTGCTCTTGTCAAAATCTCTGATTAGACAGCTCTGTTTGGTAGTTTTTTTTTTTAACACTTGTAAGGTATATTCTAAACAATGGAATTTTGGGATTAAAGTCTTCCCCATATAATTATTTTTCTGATGTTTACTCCAAGATTGATTTACAAAAAGATGCTGAGTTTTCACCCTCAATGAACATTCCCATTTCTCCCCAGACCCATCAGCAGTGTCAGTGCTTTTATTTATTTATTTACTAATTTCAAGAATACTTCAATAACATTTTTATTTGTTACTTTTTAATACAGGAACTAAACATTTCTCATGTGATTGTTTCCTCACCAGAAAATCATGTTATATCCTTGGCCGCTACTCTAACGTAGACTAGGAGTCACCTTTGTAAGTTTTAAATAATTCTTTATTACATATATTATGTGTCATTTGCCTCCTATGTGTTATTTTTTCCCAATATTTTTTCTTTTCATTAGTTTTGTTGTAAATATATTTATGTTTTGATGTCATGTAGCACATATAACTTGTTCCTAAAACTGAGATAAGTACAAAATTCCATTTTCCTTTCCTTTTTATAGTGCATTTTACACAAAATCTTAAGGTGATAATCTAGGGTGAACTCAGAGGTATATGATGTAAGAAATGGTTCTAAATCTATTTTCTGTAAAATTGTTTATTAATTTTCTCAAGGACATTTGTTAAATAATGAATCTTTCCACTAAGTTTTTATTTTCTATAGGCTTATTGATGTTAAACTTTCATTTATATTTTGTTGCAACTGATAACTATTTTGTTCCTTCCTCTCTCCTCCCTCCTCCACTCCTTCCCATCCTGCCCCATCCATTACCAGGGTATTTTAATGGAAAAAAAAAAACAACAACCACGTTTTAATGTGTGGGAGTGGACATCTACTTTAAATTTTTAGGGTTTCTTTTTGGTGTTAATTTCCTGATGGTGAATAAAAATTGTACACTAGATATACAATGGGTAAAATCTTTACTTTACCATATATAGTATATTCATTAGGATCAAGTGGGAAAATTTGCATAAAGCACAGTGCAAAACTTAAGGCACTATAAAAATATTAGTTATCACAGGCATTATTACAAGATTTCTCACTGTGAACTCTTTGATGTTGAGTAAGATATAATTTTCGGCTGAAAGCTTTTCCACATTCACATTTATAGGGTTTCTCCCCAGTATGAGTTTTCTGATGTCGAGAAAGGTCTCCCCTCTGGCTGAAGGCTTTTTCACATATATTACATTTATAGGGCTTTTCTCCAATATGAATTTTCTGATGTTCAGTAAGACTTCCTCTCTGGGTGAAAGCTTTCCCACATTCCCTACATTTATAAGGTTTCTCTCCAGAATGAATTATTTGATGTTCAGTAAGATGATGTCTCTGGATGAAGGCTTTTCTGCATATGCTACATTTATGGGGTTTCTCCCCAGTATGAATTTTCTGATGCTCATTAAGTTTTCCCCTTCTGGGGAAAGCTTTTCCACATTCACTACATATATAGGGTTTCTCCCCAGAATGAATTTTCTGATGTTCAGTAAGGGATCTCCTCTATAAGGTTTCTCTCCAGAATGAATTTTCAGGTGTTTAGTGAGGCTTCGTGGATGACTAAAGTCTTTGTCACAAATGTTGCATTTATATGGATTTTTCCCAACAATGAATTCTCTGATGTTCAATAAGGCTTCCCCTTTGTGTGAAAGCTTTTCCACATTCACATTTATATGGCTTCTCTCCAGAATGGATTTTCTGATGTTCAGAAAGAGTTCCTCTCTTGAGTGAAAGCTTTTCTGCATTCACTATATTTATATGGTTTCTCTCCAGAATGAATTCTGTGATGTTCAGTGAGGCTTCGTGGATGACTGAAGGCTTTTCCACATATGTTACATTTATAAGGTTTCTCTCCAGAATGAATTTTCTGATGTTCAGTAAGGATTCCCCTCTGGGTAAAAGCTTTTCCACATCCACTGCATTTATATGGTTTTTCTCCAGAATGAATCTTCAGATGTTTAGTGAGGCTTTGTAGATGACTGAAGGCTTTTCCACGTAATTTACATTTATATGGCTTCTCCCCAGTATGTATTCTCTGATGTTCTGTAAGGTGTCCCCTCTGGAAGAAATGTTTTCTGCAATCATTACATTTATAGGCTTTATCTCCATTATGAATTTTCTGATGTCGAGAAAGGCCTCCTCTCCAGCTGAATGCTTTCTTACATATATCACAATTATAAGGTTTCTCTCCAGTGTGAATTATTCGATTACAATAAGGCCTGAATGACTAGTGAAAGACTTCCCACATTCAAGACAATCGCAGGGTTTCTCTCCACTATGAATTCTGTGATGCTCAATTAGACATCATCTCTGGATGAAGGATTTTCCACATTCACTACATTTATGGGGTTTGTCTCCATTATGAATTCACTGATATTCAGTAAGATGTCCTTGTTGGCTACAAGCTTTTTCACATACATTACATTTATATGGTCTCTCTCCAGTATGAATCTCCTGATGTTCAGTAAGGTTTCCCCTCTGTGTGAAAGCTTTTCCACATTCACCACATTTATAAGGTTTTTCTCCAAAATGAGTTTTCTGATGTACAAAAAGGTTTCTGTGATTGCTGAAGAGCTTCCCACATCTGTGACATTCATAGAATTTCTGTCCACTATGAATTATGTGACACAGAATAAGGGATGAACTATTGCTTAAGGAATTCCCATAGTCAGTACAATCGCAGAGTTTATTCCCATTGTGAATTTCCTGATGTAGAATAACATGTGTCAATTGTCTAAAGGTTCTTCCACAATCTCTACAGGCATGTTTCCCTGCAGGATGACTTCTATGGTGTTGAGTAAGGTCTGATGGAAAGCTCTGCCAAATCCAATATATGTATAAGGTTTTGCTTTAGTACTTATTTTGTGATCCTGAATAAGATCTTTGTAGTCACTAAAGGCTTTATTGCATTCATTGTCCTTGTGAGATTTCTTTCCTGAGATTCCATTATGACTACTCAGGTCTGAAGATGGCTTGACATTATTTCCATGTGCACCATATTTATAGAGCCTCCTTTTGGAAAATACATTCCTGTGTAAACTGAAGACGAACTGTGAACTGAAACTTGCCCTAAATTTGTTACATTCATGTCTTCTTGCCTCATTATGAATTTTTTCCTGAGTTCCTGGCTTCAAATCTCTTGCCTTGTTGCACTGATGTCTATCAAACTTGATATCACAACTGCAAGTTTCTTCAGGCTTAGTTTCCCAGGGACCAACTTTTCTAAGTCTGTCCTTGCATGATTCTTCCACAGAAATGCCTTTCTTTTCAATTATCTTCTGGGTCTCCAGCCTAGTTTCAAATTCTGAGTAGAAAAGAAAGGAGAAAAAAGAGAAAGAAAGGAAAGGAAATGCCTTCCATTTCCTGGGTAGGAAGAAAGGAAACTGATTCTAGTTAGTCCTCATTGTTTTTCAAGAATATTTTCCATGTGTGCAAGGACACTGAGAGATACTAAACACCAGAGCCTTGCATTTTTCAAGAAGATTTGGAGGTTTCCAATATACTCTCTCTCTTCTGAGGTGTCAGGAAGAGCAAACGAGGCTGCTCTGGGGTTGGATGGGTCCCACAGGACTAGCATTAGTAAAAGGAAATCAGCTCTGTGAGGGAGCTTGTTAGAGAAATGGGATGGAAGTTGAGTAAGGTATTCTCCTGTCCCTTCTTTGGAAACAAATGCTGAGGGAGAACTTCTCTCTAGACTCCTGCCCCATGAAACTGCTCTCTCCAAGTGCTTAGTCGACTCTTCAGTTCTGGAACCATTCATTCTCCGGCCTTCTGGAGAGTGGCAAGGTTGTTTGTCTATCATTTCTTCCAGTGTTTACAATATAAAGGCACAATGATCAAAAACAAGTTCATTCAAATGGCTGTAAAGTATAAACTAAGTTCTTTCCTCCCAAATGATGAAATAACAAAAGGACTTAAGAATTAGAAGAGCTGAATCACTGAAGGAGGGTCATAAGAGGAATAAAGTAAGCAGAGGATCATTGACAAGCAGAACTCTACAATGAGAAGCAGGCTTTACTAGAGTTCAGCCCTGACCACTGAACACCTGTACTATCACTCCTAATTAGGCTCCCTACTTACAGTTTTTTCTCTCAAAACCACTCAGAACATAATCATTCAATTAATCTAGCTTCAACAGTGATTGCTTCACATCACTAACATTTCAAAAGCCTCCACTTATTTACTTCTCTTTGACTTATGGGTTGTTCTAATTCTCTGGGAAAGCAGCTGAGCTTCCCTCACCACACCACCCTTCTCCTATTAGGACACTAGCCTGTGTATCAGCCTGAAGGTGCCTCAAGAGGCTTGTGACTAAGCTCATGGAATCACACCCTCAGAGTCAGAAGGGATATTCACCCAGTCAGTCCCATTTCTGAGCAAGAAGAGCTTCTAGGACCTTCCTGACCAGACTTCCAGGGACAGGTAAATCACTACCTAACCTAGCAGCAAATTTGACATTGAGACAGTTCTAATTCATACAAAGCTTTTCCATGGATCAAACTGAAATTTGCCTCTTCCAGCCACAAGTTTGTCCTGTGTGGTCAAATAAGTACAATCTTTTCCTCCTTATCATGGCCTTCAAAGACATGAAGGCAGACCTCAATGTTCTTTCCTCTAAATTAATCTTTCTATGGCAGGTTCACCAGTCCCCATGCCATCCTGGGCCCTCTCCTCTTGTGATATTCCACTTACCAACATCTTTTCCAAAATGGGCACATTCCTGAAAGGAGCAGAGATCAAAGTGGAGCAGGGCCAGCCCCCTCCTTATTCCGGGCTTTGAACAAGGGAGTCCCCCTGCCCCCCCAGTCTGGAATCTGCTCCCTGCTCACCCTTCCCTCAGGGAATCAGAGGTTCCTTTCAAAGCCCAGCACAGCTGCCACCTTCTTCCTGAGGCCCAGATGACAATGCTCTCTCCCTCCCTGCCCTCTCTCTTTCCTCCCTTTCTTGCTCTCTCTCAGAACTGCCTTGGGTCTGGGTCCGGGCCCATGTGGCATACACCAGGACCTGATTCATTTCTGGTCTTTGTAACTCCACTGCCTCACACTGGGCTTGCACGGAGAACAGACTTATGTTTGTTCACTGGTTTCTGCTGGGTTTCTGTCTGTGCAGACCCTGATCTTGTCTGCTGCTCTGGCTGCCCTGTCACACTGCTGACTCATTGCGCCCGGAACTCACTCACACCCAGATCTGTTCTGGTCACAGCTGCTCCTGCCTCAGCTTGTTCCCCGAGTCTAAGCAGAGGACTTTACACCAGCTTAGGACCCACCAACACTGAGGGGAGAGACACGGCCGTGGAGTGGAAGCAAGGGAGGATCAGCACTGGAGGGGAAACCGAGGAAACAAAGGTGAGCTATCCCCAAGGACATACACAATACTCTGAGTCGCTGATCACTAGAGAAATGTGAGTCAGAGCTGGAATGAGCAGAGTGTGGAGAGGCCCCAAGTCGGGCACATCCGGCTCAGCCAATACTCCTTCTGCACCTGCACATGCAAGGCCCTGGGATGGGTGCTGGAGACGAAAACCAAAGGAAAGCCCAACTGCGCCCTTCTCCCTGGCTGCTGCCCATCTCCTCACTTTCCTGGCCTCCGTTAGGTCTGAGATAAAATCCTGCCTCCTATGGAAGAGCCCCACGATTTTAGTGCCTTCCCTGCTGGCTATTCCCCAATTGTCCTGTATACAGAGTGGCTGTACAAAGGGGTTTGTGTGTGGTGTCCCACTAGACTGGAAGCTCCAGGAGAGCAGGACTGTCTTTTGCCCTTCTTTGTATCCTGAGTCCTCAGTTCCTGGCACATGATCAATGCATAAGTGTTTATTGACCAAATGACTGAAAGCCAGTCTGGCCCACAGCCCCTTATGTTCTCCTGGGATGGGGAGAGATAATGGTCTGATAGAGCCGGGGGTGAGGGGACAGAGAGGCAGACAAGCGCCTGGGAGTATCTGTGGAAGGAGGAGAACACTGTTGGCTAGGGAGGTCGGGAAAGGCTTTGTGGATTCCCAGAAGAAGGTAAGCTTTGTGAGGGCAGGGACTGCTTCCTTTCAGCCCTCCTAGTTCTAGCACCCAGGGCAGTGCTTAGCACCCATCTGGCACTTGTGGAATAGAACCGAACTACCCCATGGAGCCTGAGCTGTGCACTCAAGAAGAGACAAGGAATGGGAAAGGCTGGGATGGCATTTTGTCATTGGGGAACAGTCAGCAGCCCAGGGCCAAAGAAAGAGCACGGCCTTGCAGGCAGGAAGGTGTGGGGTTCAGAGTCATCACTTAGCTGTTGTGGGACCCTGGCCAACACCCTTCACTTCTTAGAGGTGCTTCCATTTCTTCGTCTGTAAAATGGGGATAAAAACATCTGGGGGACCAGGGTAGATGTGAGGCTCCAATAAGAGGAGGCAGGCAGAGCCCCCTGAGTGTGGGCCGACTTTACACCTCACAGATTGGGAGTAGGGAGGGAACATGGAACAGGCTGAGGAGGCTCTCAGTGCCAGCCTGGGAGAGGCCAGGACTCCCCGCCTGCCTGCTGTCCTCACCTGCACGGGGGCTTCTCGGCTCTTCCTCCAACAGCATCCATGGGCCTTCCCCACACTCCAGCTGGGAGATCAACTCTGGCTTGGAAACCGGAAGCCCTGCTCATGGGAAGAGAAGTGGGAGCACCCTCTTGAGTCCATCCCAGCTCCCTCCCCACAGCCACCATCCTGGAAGGTCAGTGATGCCTGAAACACCAAGCACACCTGTCACCCACAGTCTAGCCCCTGCCATGTCCTGAGAAGCCGCGGGGAAGCGAGGACTCAGAGTTAATGTTCCAGAGGGTCTCAAGCCTGACGGAGACTGGATATAGAGGATGGGTCTCTCTTGTTCACCGTTTTTGTGACCGATCCCTTTGGCAGTCTGGGAAATCCTTTAGACCCTTCTCGGAAAGTTAGTTTTTTGTTTCTAATTATAAGTGAAAGGAAACACTACATTTCTGCTAGAAAGTAAGAAAAGTAGAGGCGTAATGATTTATTTCCAGCCCAAGTTCACAAACTCTGTTGGTTAAGAACCTGTTCTGAGCCAGAGCAGCTGAACACGGAGGTAAATGACCTAAGAGGGCCAGTGTGAAGCACTCAGACTTTTGCGGCGCCCTGCCCAAACAAAATAACATCTAGAACTCAGAAGTTAGGGGGCCCAACTAGGCAGGGCCGAACGAATGTGGGATGTGAAGGGGGCTCGAAACAATGTGTCTGGAGGGAGGCAAACCCAAGGGGGTGAGGCCAAGAGAAAGGACACTGTTCTGAAAAGGAATCCAAGTTCTCTCTCTTCTCCTCCCCCTCTTGCCTGGAGGAGCCACAGGACTGGGCCTGGAGTCCTGGAGATCTCAATTCAAATGCAGTCCAGGACATGTCCCAGCTGTGTGATCCTGGGCCAGCCATTCACCTCTGCCTCAGTTTCCTCAACTCTGAAATGGGAAAAATCATACCACCTTCCTCCCAGGGTTGTGGTGAGGATCAACTTAGGTGACACCTGTAAAGTGCTCCCAAAATTAAAAAAAGAATCCTTGATAAAAACAGGCAAAGTCAAACAACACGCATTCCTCCGCTGCTGCTGTGCCAAAGATCCACGTCTCGTTCTGCCTCCTGAGTCCTTTGGCTCCTGGAATATCTCAGAGAAGGAGGCAGCACCAAGGGGCACACCTGGGAAAGCTGCTGTCGCTGCCTCATCTCTGGAGGGAGGCGTGTGACTTTGGACACAGCCCAGGGGTGGCTGGCTTTGCCTGACGACCAGGACTTGTTTAAAGGAGGGCATGAGATGCCCGAGAGCACTGCAAATCTGAGGTCACAGAAGTGCCCGGGGTCATCTGTAATCATCCCTTTGGTCGTTCTCTGAATAGTGAAATGTTCTTGCTTGCATCATCATCATCATCAAAGACTCTGGAAGGCACATATGAAGAGCCTACTGTGTGCACAGTGTTAGGTGGGATGCTAAGGGGCCGTGCATGGTCCCTGCCCTCATGGAGCTGACGGTCAATGACAGATCCCTGCTATCCAGTACTGCCAGACGGCCCCCTTGTCTTCTAATGGCGGCTGACAGCGTCACCACTCTGTGCCTTGATTTCCCCCTTGGCTGGCTGACCCTCCAAGTACCCTCCCAGCTACAAGGATATGTGGACTCTGCAACCATCCCACTTTGGGGCAGGGGCTCAAAGATCCCAAGGGGACTTACACTCCACCGAGGACTGTCCACTCACCAGGGAGCTGGGGGCCTCCGGGGGCCCAGAGGTCACTCCTTCCTCAGGCTGACCTCTGCTCATCTCTTGGGGGAGGGCAGAGTCTGGGGGAGAAGAAGGGCATCAGCACTCGGCTCTGCCCAGACCCTTCCCTCACTGCCCCCACCCAGCAGGCCTGTCATGCTCACCTCTGTCTATTGTCCCACTCTCCATGGTGACCTCGCCAGGGTCCTCCTTTCTGGGGGCTTTTGACTGGACACACGTCTTGCTGCACCCACCCCAGGTCTCAGATTCTGCTCCTCGTCTTCAGCCACTGCCTGGGAGCTCTGGGGCAAGGTCTTACCTGGTCAGATCAGCATCCCCCTCCCCAGCTTGGCCCCCTGCAGGACTCCAACAAGGTCAAGAGAGCTGGACCCTCCCTATGGGCTACACTCCACCCCAGCCCAGCCTCAGCCCCCAGCAGGGTGAGAGAGACAGGAAGGAGAGAGAGACAGAGACACAGTGAGAGATAGAGACAGAGAGAGGAAAGGGAGAGACAGGAGGAGAGGAGGAGAGGGAGAGAGACAGAGAAGAGACAAAGAGACACATACAGACAGAGGGAGAGGAGAGAGACAGAGAAGCGAGAGAGAGTCACACAGCAAGAGACAGAGGAAGACAGAGAAACAGACAGGGAGAAACACACAGGAGAGCAGAGAGGCAGAGAAAGGAGAGAAAGAAGAGAAAGAAACAGAGAGATACAGAGAAGAGACACAGAGAGGAGAGACAGTGAGAGACAAGGAGAGGAGAGGAGGAGAGACAGAGAAGAGACAGAAACAGAGAGAGACATACACAGAAAGGAGAGACACAGAGGAGAGAGACAGAGAAGGAGAGGAGAGGAGGAGAGAGAGACAGAGACAGAGAGGAGAAACAGAGAAGAGACAGAAACAGAGAGAGACACACACAGAGAGAAGAGAGACACAGAGAAGAGAGACACCGAGACAGAGAGAGGAGAGCTACATACAGAGAGACAAAGGCAGAGGACAGACAGAAAGAGAAGAGAGGGAGACAGAGAAAAGAGAGACACAGAGACAGTAGATAGATGGCTGGGGCTAAAGTCCAGAAGCCCTGAGTTCAAGTCCTGCCTCAGGCACACACTAGCTGTATGACTCTGGGTAAGTCACTTCCCTCCTGCCTGTCTCAGTTTCCTCATCTGTAAAATGGGGATAACAGCCCCTCCCTCCAAGGGCTGTTTGTGAGGACCCTCTGAGCACACAGTAGGAGCTCTGTTGGCCACAACTAGAGACAGACCCAGAGACAGACGCAGAGACAGAGACAGACACCCCCCCCCAACTTTGAGTTACGTTACAGAGACAGAGAGACCTGCGCAGCACAGAAACAAACCTCCAGACCCAAGCGCGCACACGTGCACACACACACGCACGAGCACAAGGCGCGCGCATGCGCCTCCCTCCCGTCCTCGCTCCGCGCTCCCGCTGTCAAGGTCCCGGAACTTAAAGCTCCGGGCCACAAGGGAACTGCGCCTGCACGCAGAGAGCATTCAACGACCACTCCCACAATGCCGAGGGGTCTGCACCCCCTCATCCCGCAGGCCTCCTGGGAAGTGGAGTCCAGACGCCGGGAGAATGGGGCCCGTTTGTGCAATTCATGCTGGGAAATGTAGTTCGGCGGCGGCTCGGGGCGCATGCGCAATGCTCACAGGAGCCTCCTCTTGGGGGAGCCCACGTGACCGCGCGTCGGCTACTGATGGGGAGCCGAGGTGCGTGTCTCCCACCTGCGGAGCCAAGTGGATGGACCCCGAGCTTTGCCCTCCTTGGTCCCTTCACCCAAAGAGGCTTTTCCGGATAGATTCTGTTTCTTACGTCACTGCAGTTCTCCGCCCCTCCCCGGCTCCCCGCCCCCACTGGAGGCCTGCTGAACCTAGGCCGTTGGGCGCCATTTTGGGCTTCCCGGGCCGAGGCTGTGGGCCCGGTGTCGCCCCCGTCCTGCCTTTTCCGTCGCCATCCCCCATAGGCGGTACCTGCCCCGGCAGGATCTTGGGCACCTTCTTATCCATAGCTTCGTGGGCGTGGAAGCGCAGGCAGGGAGGCTCTGGTTCAAAGGCCTTGGCGTTTCGGTCACTTTATTTTCCTAATTCCACAGCTCCACCAACTATGTGTTAGTGTGCCTGTCGTTCCGCAATCCCTCCAGCAGGGCCTGGTGCCATTTTGGGTCTTTTTTGCCAGTTTGCAGGGTGTGGGGTGTTGTTTTGATTTGCATTTCTCTTACCAAAAAACGTTCTTTTTTCAGGTAGTTGTGAATACTTTGCAGTTATTCTTTTGGGAATTGTTTGTTCATATATTTTGACCCTTTATCTCATGGGGAATGGTTATTAGTCGTATATATTTATTAATTGCTTGTATATCATGGATACTATATTGAGGTTTAGGCATTTAGGGCTGCTGGGACCCCGAAATTATGACACATGGGTCCTGCCTCAAAGAATTCCACCAGAGCCTTGGTTCAGCCAAAAACAAGATTTATTAAAGATCTGCCATATTAGCCAGACTCTTAAGGAATCTGAGCATCAATGAACTATTGGCTAGATTGTAAGAATCTGAGCGCCTTAATGGGGAGCTTGGGCCAGCAACGGTGAAAGGCCAGTTGGTGGGATCATAGCCTCAGACAAACACCATAGATTTTGGGAAAGTCCAGGGATTTTTCCTTTTTGGGGTGCACATCTCATCCTCATCGATACCAAACCATTGTCAAAGAAATGAGGTACAAAGATTCTTTTCCCCCATTCCACCAGTTTCATTTTGTTTCTATATGTATTAATGTTGTTTGTGCAGAAACTTCACAGTTTCAAGTAATCAGACATATCTTTTGTAACTATCTTTTCTTTGTCATAGCTGTAAGAGGTATATGATCTGTTTCTCTTCTAATTTTTTTATAGTATGATCTTTAAGGTCACATACCATTTGGAATGTATTGTAGATTATGATGTAAGGTATTGGGCTAAGCCTAATTTCTGCTGGTCTGCATTCCAATTTTCTCAGCAATTTTTATCATAGGGAGTTTTTTCCTAGGCACTTCATATTTTTCAATTTAGCAAACACTGGGTCATTGATTTCTGTTGTTTATGAATCTTTCTTGGCTAGTCTGTTCCATTGATCAGTTTTTCTTTCGTAACCAATACCTGATGGTTTTGATGACTACTGTTTTATGATAGAGCTTGGGGTCTGGATGCGCTAGTTTCCCCTCCTCCCTACTTCTTTTCATATTTTTCCTCGGTATTCTTGATCTTTTGTTTTTCCAAATGAATTTTATTATTTTATCAAGTTCTGTAAGACATCTCCTTGTAACTTGATTGGTATAGTATTAAAAGGGCAGCTTGGTGGCACAGTGCATACTCATCTTCCTGAGTTCAAATCTGCTCTCAAACACTTCCTGGCTGTGTGACCCTGGGCAAGTCACGTAACCCTGTTTGCCTCAGTTCCTTATCTGTAAAATGAACTGGAGAAAGAAACGACAAACCACTCTTTGCCAAGAAAACCCCAAATGGGGTCACAAAGAGTTGGATGCAACTGAACAATAACAGTAGCATTAAAATGTAAATTAATTTTGGTAGTATTGTCATTTTTATGTTATTGGCATGGCCTAGTCATGAACACTGAATATTCCTTCAGCTATTTAAGTTGTACTTTATTTCTTCAAGAAGTATTTTGTAATTGAATATATATATATATACACACAAGTCTTTTGTGTGCTTTGGGAGGTTGATCCCCAGCTTTTATGTATTGTATAATTATTTGAAATGGAATTTCTCTTTTATTGCTTTTTGGTTTTTGCTGTCTTTGTTATAAAATCAGTGCTTTTGATTTTTCAGGATTTATTTTGTGGCCCATCTCAGCTCCTATGTCTCTTTAAAGATTGTTTTACTCAGGTTCTCCTTAATTTGTAAGAAGTAGAATTGCAGGGCCACAAAGATGGCCCATATTGTTTATGGAAACTTTGGGCTTAATAGAGGACCCTGTGTCATTTGAAGTACTTCCTGGATTGGATTTAATTCCTGGATCCTTTCCCTCCCAGGGTTTTCATGCAGTTGTTCCCTATTGGTTTTGCTTCTCTCAGCCCTCTCCTTTAGCATCTTTCCTGGATCTGGAGCCATATGCTGCCTTCTCTCTATCTACTTTCTCCAAACCCTCTCTCTTGCTGATCATCTCCTACATGCACGTCTAAATATACAAATCCAGACCTCCTTTCTTGAGCATCAGTCCAGTATCGTCAACTGCTTGCTGTACATCTGCATTGTATGTCCCATAGACATCATAAACCCAACATGTTCAATATAGAATTTGTTTTTTCTCAAACTCTACTCTTCTCCTCGTTAGCCTATTCTGTTGAGGATACCACCAACCTTCCAGTCCCCCACGGATGCAATCTCAGCCTCTCTCTCACATCCAGTCACTTGCCAACCTTTTTCTGCCTATCTATAGCTAGCCAGCATTTATTTAAATAGATAACATTTGCAAATCACTTTACATGTTATCGTAGTTGATCTTCATGATACCTACTGGGCAGTGCGGTGATTTTCCCCGTTTTACAGAGGAGACAGGCTGAGAGTTGAAGTGACTTGCCCGGGGTCACCTAGCTAATAGGTAAGTGTCTGAGGCAGGGCTTACGCTCAGGTTTTCCTGACTGCAAGGCAAGCACTCTACTATCATGAAACCTAGCTGCCTTTGAAAAATATCACACCCTCTTTCTCCCGCTCAAATGTCTACTACCATGGTTCAGGGGCTCACCTGGACTATTGCCTCTTAATTATTCTATCTGCCTCTTTCCTTTTTTTTTTTTTTTTGCCTTTTTGGTGAGGCAGTCAGGGTTCAATGACTTGCCCAGGGTCACATAGCTAGTAAGTGTCATGTGTCTGAGGCCAGATTTGAAATCAAGTCCTCCTGACTTCAAGCTGGAGCTTTATCTACTGCGCCACCTAGCTGCCCCTTATCTGCCCCTTTCCAATCTACCATCACACCTACCAAATTGATATTTCTAAACCACAGTCTAAACATATGACTTCTTCACTCTAAACACTTCAGGGCTAACCAGAGTTTCTGCATTAAAATTAAAACTCTTTGAGTTTTATATTTAAAAAATTGCATTAACTTCTTTGTTTTTGTATTTTTTAAGTTTTACAACATATCCCTCCTCCCATATCCCTTTTCAAAGAGCCAGCCCTTATAGCAAATAAAAAAGAGAATCGAAGTTCAGTTAAACTAGACAATGTATTGAAAAAAGGTTGATGTTATGTTCTACATCCCTTGTCTCTACTCCTGCATAAAAATGGGAGAAGGGACTTCTCGTGTTTCTTCTTTGGGGCTCTCTTGGTTATCATGATTTCACAGCATTCTGTTTCGGTTGTTTTGCTGTTATTTTCATTTACATAGTTGTAGTTGTATATATTGCTTCCTGCTTCTTACTTCACTTTGCATCAGTTCATATAAGTTTTCCATGATTCTCTCAATTCATAATAGTCAACATGTCTACAGTGAGGTAATATTTCCTTACATGAATGGATCACAGCTTGTTTAGCAATTCCCTACTCAGTGCATTGGGGTACCAAGGAGAGCAGGTCACAGCCTTCTGTTCTGATTGATTCATTGCTCTTCCTATTGACAGTGGCATAGTGATTAGACTACATGATGAAATGGTTGTGTCTACACTGCCTCTCTCTTGGGTTTGCTTCTTTACTCTGCATCAGTTCATGAGTCTTCGATGTGTTGGTCACATCCATTGTCTCTTCTGTCCTTTTGACATCCCCTTACATTTAGAAGCCACCACTTAGTCATTTCCCAACACGTGGGGCCTGGCACATAGTAAGTGCTTAATAAAATGCCACAGGTTCCCCACCCCTACTCTAGGCTGTTTCTAAAGCCTCTTCCTTCAGGAGCCCTTTTAAATTTTGACAACTTCATTCTCTTCATTCCTGACTCCATCCCTTCCCTGAAACACCAGAGGAGGAAATAAAGTTCAGAGACATTCACCTGCCCATCAATCCAGGCTGAAGGTCCATGCAGTGTTACAATGAAGAGACCAGGTATGTTTTCTCCTCTCTGGAGCCATCTCATTCATTCTAGTTATGTAGTGCTCTGTTTTGGTTTCATTGTTCTTTCCTTATACTTTGTTGTCATCTGCGCATGTGTCCTTTTCTTGGACCTCCTTACTTCATTTGGCCTCAATTCGTGCCTTCCTCTGCTTATATGAATTCTTCAGTTGTTATTTTATACTAGCTATTCTCCAACTGATAAAAAATGACATTGCTTCCAGTTCTCTTTTTTAATCATAAAGTGCTGTTGTCAATACTTCCACGGACCCCTTCTCTCTGTGACTTCCTAGGGCATCTGCCTGTGTAGTGCGAATATGTGGACATTTGAATCCCATTCTTAACGTCATCCCATATTGCTTTTCAGAATGGTTAGATCATTTCATAGGCCCAACATCGTGTTTCTTTCTGTCTTCCTACAATGCTCTAACAATGCTCTTCCCATTTTTTTGTCAGCTTGGTTGATTTGCTAGGTGTGAAGTGAAACCTCAGAGGGGTTTTGATTTGCTTTTCTCTCATTAGTGACATGGAACAATGTTTCATCTCATTAAGAGAGCAGTTTTTTTTTAAAGTTGTTTATTTGCTTCCTTTGGCCATTAACCTACTGGGGATTGGATCCACAAGAGGCTGCTCATACTTCTGTTAGATGTTGGCATTTCCCCTGTTTTTTATTCTAAATGTGTGTGTGTGCACGCACATGCGTATTTATTTCACTGGGTTGTAGAGCCAGAGAGATAATATACCTCAGAGGCTTCATTTTACAGATGGGGAACTGACATGAAGTGAGTTGCCCAAGGCCACACAGGCAGTAAGCATAAGAGTCTGAATTTGAATCCAGTTCCTCTGGCCCTGGAGCCAGTCAGCTTCCTATCATGCCCATTTTTCTATGTACGTGGTATTTCCTCTAGGGGAATGTAAGTCGCTTGAAGGGAGAAACTGGTTTTCATTTTGTCACAGTGCCAGTAAAATGTACCCTTCCACGCAGATACCAAATTATTATTATTATTTTTTCTTTCATCATTTTATGGTTGTGTAAAACCCCATTTGAGGTTTTCTTGGCAAAGATACTGGAGTAGTTTGCCATTTTCTTCTCCAGCTCATTTTACAGATGAGGAAACTAAGGCAAACAGGGTTAATTGACTTGCCCAGGGTCTGAGCTAGTATCTGAGGCTAGATTTGAACTCAGGAAGGGGTGTCTTCCTGACTCCAAATCCAAGGGGATCATTGTTCTGTGAAGTTTGGATTCAGTCAAAGGACCGTACTTAAGGATCTAGAAGGTCCTCACCCCTGGTTAGGGTTAATGATCAAAGAGGATGAATACTTTTGAATATTTCAATAGAAATATGTCTTGAGTTTACAGTTGACCAGGCTGAAAGGAGAATCCTTAGGGCAGGAGTTCTAATTTCCAGGGGTCCATAAACTTCCATGAGGGAAAAAAAAATTGCATCATTTGTATTTTCACTAAGCTTAGCTTTTTCTCCAATTAGGATTTTTTATATCATATCATTCCAGAAAGGGGTCTGTAGGTTTCACCAGACTACTAGAGGGGTTTATGACACAGAAAAGGTGTAAAACCCTGTCTTAATGGGACTAGCTAAAGACTATTTGAATGTTTTTAAGATGATACTTTAATTTTAATTTTCACGGGTTAAGTGAATGTAGTTCTGCTGGGGGGCACAGCATCAGGAAGTCAGGAAAGCCTGGAGTCAGGAAGATTTAAGTTCAAATCCAGTCTCAGACACTTATTAGTTGTGTGACTCTGGGTTAATCACTTCATCTTCACATTCATCAGTTTCCTCAACTGTAAAATGAGGATCATAACCACACTTCTACAGTTGTGGTGAAGACCACATGAGGTATTTGTGAAGTGTGTAGCCTGGCACATGGTAGGCATTTAATAAATGCTTGCTTCCTCCCTCCCCACTCTGGGCCAAGCAGAGGGGACAGTGTCCGGACAGGCCAGTGGCGGCTGTTCAGGAGGAGAGGTAGCTGGTTTAGCAGTAGGGCACATAAGATGCTCTTGCTGGAAGGGAGTTACTACTCACTTCACCTGTTTCCTAATCTGTGAAATGAAGGGGCTGGAA
Source organism: Phascolarctos cinereus (assembly GCF_003287225.1). NCBI lineage: Eukaryota > Metazoa > Chordata > Mammalia > Diprotodontia > Phascolarctidae > Phascolarctos > Phascolarctos cinereus. The sequence continues at coordinate 295,199,402 of NW_027555514.1, forward strand.
TAGATGGGACTAGAAGTTCCCTTCCAGCACTATAATCAATGACCCTATGATTCCTAATGTGACTATTCTGATGTACTTCAGAGATTGGCTAGGGCTAGGCTTTCTCATTACCTCCATTGGCGTTCTCTTGCTGGCATATTCTCATTTCAGTAAGTTGCCTGCTGCCGAGGGAGGCCTTTTCCCATCTATTACATTTATGAGATTTGTCTACATTATGACTTTTCTGATGCAGCACAAGGATGAGCTGTCACCCCAGGTTTTTGCATATACAATTTCTAGGGTTTTTTTCTTTAATGACAGTGGCTTATTCACATACCTTGCAGTTTTAGAGTTTGTCTCAGACGGATTCTTTTTGAATTATTAAACTTAATGAGAAATATTAATACAACTAAATAAATTTGCACAGAAATCTTTCACATTTAATTTTAAAATAATTTTATTGATAGTTTGCATTTATATCACATTTTCCAATGTTTTCCTTCCCAGAGAGCCACCCCTTATAACAAAGAGAAAAGGAAAAAGAAATAATTCAGCAAAACCAACCAACATTATCAAAACCCGCCAGATTTTACATACACTATTTCACACCCATACTACCCCAACTCTGCAAAGTGGTGGGTGTGTTGAAAGAAATAATCCGTAATTATGTCAATATTGATTATCCTGCTGACTTATTTTAACATATAAGACTTAGATAGCTTTTAGATTAAGAGATAAGTAATCATTGTAGTCAGAGATTTAAGTTCCTCATTTTGGTAGAGCTGAGCAGTTGAGCTAAGCTCCTGCAGAACTGAGCTGGAATGAACATTTCCCCATTTCACAGAGGGCCAAGTTTCCTTTTGTAGTTGGCTAAGTTAGCACTCTCATCTGTGCTTACTGCAAGTAACATCACTTTTGAGTTAGCACAATAATCCCATGATATCAAGACTGGCTGATGTAAAATTGTAACCAGATGGGCAATAGTGCCTAGCTAGTCTCAGATTGTTCCACAATGTACCTAGCTTAACCTCAAGTCAAGTGTCATGCACCATCCAATCAGAATTCAATCAAGTTTCCCAAGAATATGTAATACTTCATTCCTTTTTTTATGATTATAAAAATAAGCTCTGTAAACCTCATTTGTCTATGGCTACTGAGGAGCCACTGACCTCACTTATTGGCAACTGTTAACTTTGCTAATAAATTGATTGTGTGCAGAACTTTTTGCCTCAGTTTCTCTTTATCACAGATTTCCATCATGGCAGTGTATGAAAGAGTATATAAGTCTCAAATCACTTCTTTGGAGCCAAGCTTAGTCATTATAATTTCACAGCATTAATTTTTTATCATTTTGCTGTTGGGTTATTTCCATTTCCATTGTTGTAGTTATTGTGAAGCTGTTCTTTTCCCAGTTCTGTTTAGTTAACTTTGTATCAGCTCATTTAAGTTTTCACGTGCACCTCCATATTCAACATGTTTATCACTTCTTACAGAACAGTGATACTACACAGTCACTTATATGGAAAGAATCTGAATATGCAGAAGTCCAATAAGTTTTCAGTTACTCCACAAGTCTCTCTTACATTCTTGTTCTTTCATTTCAATCACTCTTACATGGTAGTAGCTATTGCGACCTTTATTTTGTTTGTTGTGGTTACATTCTGTACTTTGTCATAAAGACCCTCATCTACATTTCATCATATTCCTCAAAGTTGCCTATTTTAATTACATAATGGGATTTCATCATATGAATGTCTCACAATTTAACACTTGCTTTCAGTTCTTTTTATTATAAATATGAAATATTAAAATCATAGACCAGATAGCTGTTTTGTTTCTGATAACACTTTTAGAGTATATAGTTAACCAATGCAATGATCAACAAGTGTTTTGTGTTTTTTTGTGACATTTACTGTGTACTGAGGAACTGTTTTCTAAAGTCTCTTTCTACCACCAATATCTCTCTTCAATTCCACAAGCAGTTTCTAATCATTTTTTTGATAATTTGATGAGTATCTCAATGATACTTCAATGTATATAATTTTGATTGAGACTGAACACTTTCTGTGTTATTAGCAATTTGTTTCCTCATTTGAAAATGATCTCTTCATACCCACTGACCATTTCCCTATTGTGGACTAAGAGCTACCTTTGTAGATTTTTAGTAGTTCTTTTCATATTTATCATATTTGATATCAACACTTTTCACAACTGCTCTTTTACTTTGGTTATATTACTTTCATACTTTTCCATTTTTTTTGTCCTTAAATACATCTTAGCTTGACCCTTCTAATTCCTCCAAATTCTTTAATACCTTTTCTTAATTGTACAGTTGAAATAATTGCATAACCCCATTTTCTTTCCCCTCCCCTGCCTTTTTAGTTCATTTTACATATATATGAGGCTACAAATCAGGGGGAACTTCTTTTGCTAGTTTGTATTTTTGATAAGTTTATAAAACATTAATATTTTGTCTCTATTTTGTTAGATAGACAGTATCCCTATTCTGTCTCCTTACCCTCCTGCCAGTACTAGAATATTCTGATTAAAAGAAGTTTGTAATATGTTTTAATGTCTGGGAGTACATGTCTACTTTAAATTTCTAGGGTTTATTTCTAGTATGAATTTTCTGATGCTGAATAAGTGTTGTACACCGAGTGAAGGCCTTACCACATGTAGTACATTCATAAGGTTTCTCACCACTATGTATTCTCTGATGTTGAGTTAGGTATAGTTTCCTGCCAAAAGCTTTTCCACATTCACTACATTGATAGGGTTTTTCTCCACTATGAATTCTCTGATGGAGAGTAAGACAATGGCCATTTCGGAAGGCTTTACTACATTCATTACATGGATAGCACTTTTCCCCGCTATGAACCGTTTGATGACGGCTAAGGTACAGATTGCGGCTGAAGGCTTTTCCACATTCACTACATTTATAAGGTTTCTCTACAGAATGAATTTTCTGGTGTTCACTGAGGCTCCCTGGACGACTAAAGGCCTGTCCACATTCATTACATTTATAAGGTTTCTCTCCCGTATGTATTCTGTAATGAAGAGTGACCTGTGAGCTGTTGCTAAAGGCTTTACCACAATCTTTACATTTATATGGTTTCTCCCCACTATGGACTCTCTGGTGTTCAGTAAGGTGTCCCCTCTGGGTGAAAGCTTTTCCACAGTCACTACACTTATAGGGTTTCTCTCCATTATGAATTTTCTGGTGTCGAGAAAGGTCTCCCCGCTGGCTGAAGGCTTTTTCACATATGTCACATTTATATGGTTTTTCTCCAGTATGAATTCTCTGATGTAAACTAAGGCCTATACCTTGGAGGAAGGCCTTCCCACACTCAAGACATACATGGGATTTCACACCAGTGTGAATTTTCTGATGTACATTGAGTGCAGAGCTATTGCTGAAGGCTTTCTCACATTCACTGCATTTATATGGTTTCTCTCCAGTATGAATTCTCTCATGCCGAGTAAGGTATGTAATTTGGCTGAAGGCCTTCCCACATTCAGTACATTTATGAGGTTTATCTCCATTATGAATTCTGTAATGTTCAGTAAGACGTCCTTTCTGGATGAAGGCTTTTTCACATAGATTACATTTATAGGGCTTCTCTCCAGTGTGAATTCTTTCATGCATATTGAGCTGTGAGCTGATGCTAAAGGCTTTACCACATTTGTTACATTTATAAGGTTTCTCACCACTATGAATTCTTTGATGTTTAGTAAGGTCTCCCTTCTGGCTGAAAGCTTTTCCACATTCATTACAATCATAAGGTTTCTCTCCATTATGAATTTTTTGATGTCGAAAAAGGTCTCCCCTCTGGCTAAAGGCCTTCTTGCATATATTGCAATTATACGGTTTCTCTCTAGTATGAATTCTCTGATGTTCAGAAAGATGACCCTTCTGGCTGAAGGCTTTTTCACATATGTTACATTTATAGGGTTTCTCACCAGTATGAATTCTTTGATGTACAATGAGGCCTGCATGATTACTGAAAGGCTTCCCACATTCATGACATTCATAGGGTTTCTCTCCACTATGAATTCTGTGATGCAGAATAAGGGATGAGCTATTGCTGAATGCTTTTCCACATTCATTACATTTATAGGGTTTTTCTCCATTATGAATTCGCTGATGTGCAGTAAGATGTCCTTGCTGGCTAAAAGCTTTTTCACATACATTACACTTATAAGGTTTCTCTCCTGTATGAACTTTCTGGTGTCTAGAAAGGTCCCCTTTCTGGCTGAAGGCTTTTTTACATATGTTACACTGAAAGGGTTTCTCTCCAGTATGAATTCTCAAATGTACAAATAGTCCTGTTCGATTGCTGAAGAGCTTCCTACATTCATGACATTCATAGGGTTTCTCTCCACTATGAATTATGTGATGTAGAATAAGTGATGAACTATTGGTGAAGGCTTTTCCACAGTCACTACATTTATAGGGTCTCTCCCCATCATGAATTCCCTGATGCTGAATAAGGTGTGTGATCTGGCTGAAGGTTTTCCCACAATCTCTACAGATATATGGTTTACCAGAAGAATGACTTCTATGACATTGAGTAAGGTGTCGCCGCTGGTGGGAAGCATTGCCAAATTCAGTACATGCATAGGATTTCTCTTTAGCAGCTCTTCCTGGATCTCCGTTAAGGTCTGAGGAATCACTGAGGGCTTTACTACATCTGCTGTCCTTATGAGATTTCTTTCCTGAGGAGACTCCACTGTGATCACTCAGTTCTGAAGAAAGTATGAAGTTATTTCTATGTGTATCATACTTAGAAAGACTCTTTTCTAAAGAAACATTGTTTTGTGTATCAAGGATTGACTTCTGATTGAAACTTTTCACAAATTGATTCCCTTTATGGCCTCTGTCCTTATTAAAATTTGTATCCTGACTTCCTTGCATCAGATCTCTTGCTTGGTTATTGGCTTTATGCCTGTCAGAGTTTTTACAGTTTCCAACTTCTCCAAATTTACAGTCCCTGGGACCACCCTTTGTGAGTCTTTCCTGGGATATGTCTTTCAGGGAAATGCACTGTATAGGGATTGTCTTCTTGGTCTCTGACTGAGTCTCCCAATCTGAAATACAAAGAGAAGGGAAAGAAAAGAGAAGAGGAGAAAGGAAAGAACAGAGGAAAGAAAATAATTTTTTCCTATTTTCTAGGTGGGGAGAAAGGTGTCAAGGATCCATTTCAAAGTGTATGAGAATACTGAAATATGCCAAACACCAAGAATCAACTTTGTGTTTTTCTGTAAAATCTAGGTTTCCAGTATAGCACCTCCCCTCCACTCAAGGGGAAGAGTGAGGTTGGGGGTTGGGTGGCTCCAGTAGGATTAGGGTTTGAAGAAGGAAATAAGCTCCTGTCTCTACTCTGGACACAGATACTGAGGGGGAATGTCTTCTGGGTAGATTCTAACCCTGTCTATTTGCTCACCTAAGGGCTATTACCCTCAAATGTAGGATTTTTCTTCTTTGTGAAAGAGACAGTGTTCTTTGTCTGGGTGTCATGTCTTTCAGCGTAGAGAGCATAAAAACAACAGAGAGCTAGCACATTCAAAGGCAGGTGAAGATTCATTTCAAATGAAGTAATAAAAGGAAGAGATGAATGATTAAGGAAGGGTCACGAGGAGGAACAGAGTAAGTAGAGGGGATGGGGGACAGCAGCAAGACAGGCCAAGGAGCAGGCAAGAATGGAGACTCTGGTATCACAATACCACCCTGCTCATTCCTGTTAAAACAGACTCCTACCTAGTCTTCCTCCCTAGGTTTCTCACTCTGATTTGCTAAGAACACAGTGATTGGATTAATGTCTACACCATGCATTCAGACCCTGTAACTGTACTGCTCTACACTTCACTCATCCATTTCCTATTCTGAGGTCTTGCCTTCCCAAACATCATGAATTTAAGGGGTCAGTACATGGGTATCATGCTGCTAATTCAGAATGGTTTGTGTGGTAGGTAGCCAAAAGCCCTCACTGAACAAAGCATAGGACTCCCCATCCCAGAGAACTCAGCTCCAGAACAGGTAAGGCCAAGATCCAGCCTGCTCCTGCGACAAGGTCAAATCTTCTGGGGGGCCCAGCTCCTCCTGTCACAGAGAGTCCCACGATAGCCTGAATGGCCATGTAGGCTGCCCCCTCCTCCCACAAAAGCATGAATCAAGGAAGCCCAAGAGGTGATGTCACGTGAGATACGGGGCATGCGAGATGTTCCAGGCAACTATGGTTACTGAAACATGCATGCCCACCAAAGAGCAAATGGTGGTGTTGCAGACACTATGCCCACTTATCGAGTTTAACAGACACAGCCTGATGACTAGAGGCAGTGGCTGGAGTTCTAGTCAGGAAGATACGAATTCAGATCCTGCCTCAGACATGGCCTAGCTGTGAGGCCCTGGAAAGTCCCTCTTCTGTCATGATAGAATAGCTATCACTGACTAGCAAAGTGCTTTACACACGTTACCTCATTTGATACTCACCCTGAGAGGAAGGTATTCTTACTATGCTCATCTTACAGATGAGGAAAAGCGACTACCCAGGTCTATCTGCTACCCTGCCCTGCTTGGTTATGTAAAACGAAGCCAGCCCAATCTAGGATCCTATGAGGCCTCTTTGTGGAGCTGGACTCACGGTTCACAGAACCAGAGTCTTTCTGCGTGGGACGGGACATCTATTTGGTGGAGCCATCTCCTGGGCTGGAATCGTCCCTATGATGTCCAATGACAATGAAGCGTGCTAAATTTAGACTGCTCCCCTCTGTAGCAAGATTTTTTACATTTTAAACTGAAATCTCCTTCTTCCAACAATAAGGACCAGTTCTGTCCTATCCCATGTAGCCAAGCCAAACCAAACGACTCCCTTCCCTTCCAGGGCATGCAGACGGCTTTCCACCTCCTCTTCTCCAAAGCCAACAACCCCAGCTCCTAGAACAAATCTGCAGAGGGTGCAGCTGCCAGTCCCCAGGCCAGCCTGGGACCCCTTCTCTCCAGATGCTCCACACACTGGTCTTTTACAAAACGGGGCACAGAAGGACCAAACAGGGCAGAGTGGAGCCCAGCAGGGCTCTCCTCAGACATCTTATTTCATTACCTCATTTCCCACCAACCTGCACTCATTTTGGACTTGGTTTTGCTTCTTCACTAAGCCCCCAGGAAACTTGTCATTGGGAAATTTCATCATCTTTCAAGATCCATTCCCCCTTTGTCCCTCTGACTAGAGGGGGAGCCATAAACGCCATTTCAGGAGAAGGTAAAGACTCACAGCTTGGCCTTCTTTGGTGTACTGTCTTCATCTCCGGGCAGGCACTTTCCTTTTCTGTATTTTTATTGCTAGTAACTGGCACAGGGCCTGGCACTTAGGTGCTTAATAAACGTTTACTGCTGCTTGACTAGGCCCCCTCCTTATTCTGGGCCTTTGAACAAGGGAGCCCCCTGCCCCGCCCAGTGTGGAATCTGCTCCCTGCTCACCCTTCCCTCAGGGAATCAGAGGTTCCTTTCAAAGCCCAGCACAGCTGCCAACTTCTTCCTGAGGCCTTGCTGGAGACCCCCAGATGACACTGACCGCCTTGGTCTGGGTCTGAGCCCACGTGACATACACCAGGACCTGATCTATGTGACTCCACTGCCTCACACTGGGCTTGCACAGAGAACAGACTTATGTTTGTTGACTGGGTCCTGCTGGGCTTCTGTCTGTGCAGACCCTGATCCCATCTGCTGCTCTGGCTGCCCTGTCACACTGCTGACTCATTGTGCCTGGAGCCCCCTCACGCCCACATCACAAATCGAGGGAGACTTCCCTCGTGTCTGGGATCAAGCTTAGGATCAAGTGAGAAAACAAAGGCAGTACACTTTGCACACCTCAGGGTGCTATGAAAATGCTAGTGACCACTACCATCTTCCTTCCTCCTTTGTCTCTATCCTCATCATTCCCATCATCCCCATCATCCTCATCAGTCTCAAGATTACCTTCCTCCTCCTCACTATCATCTTCCTTTTCCTGACCACCTCCTCTTCCTTATCATCACCATTACCATCCTCCTCACCATCATCATCTTAATTCTCACCATCCTCCTCCTCACTATCACCTTCCTCATCTTCACCATCCTCATCCTTATCATCACCATCACCATCCTCCTCACCGTCATCATCCTAATTCTCATCATCCTCCCCCTCATCCTTATCACCATCATCATCCTCATCCTTACCACCCACAGTGTCAGTGACGGAAGTGGGCAGAAGGTTCAGCCTGGATTTATGGCAAAGGTCACTGGTGCCCCTAGGACTGCTGTCTATAGAGTCATGGTCCAACACTGTAAGAAGAAGGGTGAAGCCAGGAGATGGGCACAAGTGTATCTCAGTACAGTTCATCCAATGTTTTCTAAGCACTTGCCACATGCAGGTGTGACAGGTGCTGGGGACAAAGAGACAAAGCCAGTCTCTGGCCCACAGCCCCTTATGTTCTCCTGGGATGGGGAGAGATAATAGAGCAGGGAGTGATGGGGGTAGAGAGGGAGACAAGCACCTGGGAGTATCTGTGGAAGGAGGAGAACACTGTTGGCTAGGGAGGTCGGGAAAGGCTTTGTGGATTCCCAGAAGAAGGTAAGCTTTGTGAGGGCAGGGACTGCTTCCTTTCAGCCCTCCTAGTTCTAGCACCCAGGGCAGTGCTTAGCACCCATCTGGCACTTGTGGAATAGAACCAAACTGACCCCATGGAGCCTGAGCTGTGCACTCAAGGAAGAGAAAAGGAATGGGAAAGGCTGGGATGGCATTTTGTCATTGGGGAACAGTCAGCAGCCCAGGGCCAAAGAAAGAGCACGGCCTTGCAGGCAGGAAGGTGTGGGGTTCAGAGTCGTCACTTAGCTGTTGTGGGACCCTGGCCAACACCCTTCACCTCTTAGAGGTGCTTCCATTTCTTCGTCTGTAAAATGGGGATAAAAACATCTGGGGGACCAGGGTAGATGTGAGGCTCCAATAAGAGGAGGCAGGCAGAGCCCCCTGAGTGTGGGCCGACTTTATACCTCACATATTGGGAGTAGGGAAGGAATATGGAACAGGCTGAGGAGGCCCTCAGTGCTAGCCTGGGAGAGGCCAGGACTCCCTGCCTGCCTGCTGTCCTCACCTGCACAGGGGCTTCTCGGCTCTTCCTCCAACAGCATCCATGGGCCTTCCCCACACTCCAGCTGGGAGATCAGCTCTGGCTTGGAAACCGGAAGCCCTGCTCAGGGGGAGAGAAGTGGGAGCACCCTCTTGAGTCCATCCCAGCTCCCTCCTCTTCAGGGAGAGGCTGGCACTTTGGCAGTGCCCATGGGGTGGGATGAGGCAAGGCCTCTGCTGGGCACTGTCCTGGGACCTGAGGGAGCCAGTCTGGGACTACACACCTGCTGTAGGTGCTCAATAAGTGCTGGTTATGGGGATTCTGGGGCTGAATTTGGGAAACCTATTTCTACTTGCAGAGCTTTTCCTAGGAAAAGGGGCATAAACTGCCTCTCTGAAGGTCGGCCAAGTCCAAAATGAGGTGAGCAGCCCTTCAAATAGCCCACAACACTTAGCAAGTGAGGACATCCCCTCCCTGGGGAGGGCAGACTGTGAGCCCCCACGGAAGCTCTGGATCTTACCCAGGGAGACAAAGTTCTCATAGTTCTCCAGCATGACCTGCCGGTACAGGCTCTTCTGGGCCTGGGTCAGCTGCCTCCATTCCCTCTGGGTAAAGTCCACAGTCACATCCTGGAATGTCACGGACTCCTGAAACAGCCAATACGTTTCTGCTTTCACTTGGTCCAGAGGGAGAGGGGCAAACTGTGTGGGACGGATGATTCTGAACTGTAGTATCTGCTCACTCTTTCTCCATCCCAACCCTTCTTGGCCCCTCAGCCATTCTGGGTCCTCTGGGTCACCTCCTTCTACAGTCTTTGCTTCCTGTGATTATTTCTTGGTTCTCCTCCTGCCCATCTGACCACTCTGCTCCTTGGCCCTTCACTAAAGACATACTCTCTTTATGCCCCCACCATCCCTGGTGGGTTTAACTATTAGTTTGTTCACAGTAGTTTGCATGTCTTCTCCCCACTGGAGTGTGAGCTCCTGGTTTCTGCCCTTCTAAGTGATCCCAGTGCTTAGGACAGAGCCTGGTAGACGTGATGCACTTAAGGGATGCTTGTTGGCTAGACCTGAATATTCTCCTGATGTCAGCTGGAGCAGTAGGTCACTCCTGACCCAAGTGACAATGGAGTTGTAACGGGACCCCAAGAGAGGACAAAAAGGCGCATGAGGAGCCAGCCTCAGAGGCAGGTCAAAGATATCAAGTGCCTACTGTGCACACAATGCTGGGGGAACACCAGGAGGCCACGTTCTCTGCCTCTGCAGAGTTTAGCATCTACCAGTGGGATGCTTTCACCTGCAGTGATGGTGGAAGGGGAAGATGCGGACTGAAGGCTCCAGGACACACTCGAGTGGGGGATCAGACAGCCTCTCCCCAAAGAGGGAGCATGGGAGCTGGGCCAACAGGGATAGGAGAAGGGCGAGGCAGGGAAGGTGGCCTTGAACCTGGAATGGGTGACTGTGGGTGGCAGACAGTCTGGAAACCAGCCAGGCCGAGGGGCCTGCTTTTGATGGTGTGATCTACAAGATACACAATTACACAGATATCTAAGAAGAGAACCATTCCCCAATGGAGAGGGGGCCAAAGACATGACAGCACCGGCATAAAAAGAACTGCAAGTAAATCACAAGCCAATCACCAATAATATAAGAAATGTGAATCAAACAACCCCCAGGCTTAACCTGAATTGGTACAGACCATCCTGGGAACCAATTTGGTGTTTGGCTAAGAAAGGGACAAGAAGTCTATTGACTCATGAGACCCAGAGATCTCATGGTCCAAGAGGTCAAAGGGAGAGCAGGGGTCCCATCTACACCAGAATATTCATAAGCTGGAGACAACTAGAAACAAAGCAGACACCCATTGATTGGAGAATGGCTCAACAAACTGAGGCCCAAGAGAGTAAAGAGAAGCCAGGGAAGGCTTTGAGAACCAGACTCAAGGTCTCTGAGGAAAGAACAGCCACTACCATGAGCAGCCTGGTTCTGGGGAAGGGGGCAGGGCTGGGGGGAGGGTCAGTCCCCCTCCCCTCTCCTCCTAGTTCATCATTACAAAAGGTGGCTCCTGATCTGAGAGGTGGAGGGCGGGGGGGGGGGGGCAGAGGGGCAGAAAGGCCTCAACCACAACAACAGTTATTCCAGTGGCTGGGTGAGAGGTGGTGAGGGCTTGGGGACACAAAGAGACCTCATCTCAACTAGAGTTATCATTTGTGTATTTGGGTACGTATGTGTGTGTGACTGTGTGTACATGTCTGCGTACGTGTGTGTAACTGAGTGTGCGTAAATGAGTGTGACTGTGCACGTGTGTACTTGTGTGTGCACGTCGACGTACATGTGACTGTGTGCATGTGTGTGATTGTGTGTACGGGAATGTGCTGCATACACGTGTGATTGTGCATAGGTGTCTATGTATATGTGACCTGAGTGTGGATGTGACTGGATGCATGTGTGTAAAATTGCACATATATCACCACATACATGGGTGATTCTGTGTGCATGTGATTCTGTGTACTTGTGTGTACACATCTATGCATGTATGTGCAACGGAGTGTACGTAAATGAGTGTGACTGTGCGTGTGTGTAATTGTATGTATGTCTATGTGTGTGACGTGTGTATGTGTGACTTGTATGTGTGTGCATGTGCACACATATCTCTTTGGCTATTGATCCCTTCTAGCCCTCCACTCACCGATGAACTCACAGGGGACTTGGAGTTGGAGGAAGGGAGGGAGGAAAGGAAGGAGGGAGAGAGAGAAGGAGAGAGGGAGGAAGGAGGAAGCGAGGAAGGGGGGGAGAGGGAGGGAGGAAGAACGGAGAGAGAGGGAAGGAAGGAAGGAGAAAGAGAAGGAGGAAGAGAGGGAGGGAAGAAGGAAAGAGGGAAGGAAGGAAGAAATCAAGGAGGGAGAGAGGGAGTGAAGGAGGGAAGGAAGACTCCTGAGGTCAGAGCAGGCAACAGATAAAGTCTGGGTTCCAGACCGGGAGACCCAGGTTCTGGTCTTGATCTGTCATTGGGGGTTTCGGTCTCCCCCTCCGCTGGCTGACTCCCAAGCACCCTCCTGGCTGCGGGGATGGGTGGACTCTGCAAGTATCCCACTTGGGGGCAGGGGCTCGAGGACCGCAGGGGGATCCACACTCTACCGAGGACCGTCCACTCACCAAGCCGGGGGCTGCCGGGAGCCCAGAGATCGCTCCCTCCTTGTGCCGACCTCCGCTCATCTCTCGGGGGAGGGCAGAGTCTGCGGGAGAAGAAGGGGGTGAGGAGGGAACCCCCCCAGTCCCCACCCCTGCCCAGGTCCCTCCTGCCCAGACCCTTCCCTTGCTGCCCCTGGAGTCCCTGCAGAGGTGGGGGGCTGGAGGGGGCCCCAGCAGCTGCCCGCGGGGATCTGGACAGCCTAGGAGCCCCTGCCTGGCTCCCGGGATCTGGGCCCCGAAGCTCACTCACTATCTGCAGCTAAAGGGAAGTCACTCACATTTTCTGCTGAACGAGGAAGGCAATGAGGATGGGAAGCAGGTGTCATTCTCACCTGGGTCCTCAGACATCCTCCGTGGTCGTCCCTGCTCTGGTGCCCGGGGTCCGTGCTGTCCTCTCCGCCCAGGTGGCCAAGCTGGGGCGAAGGCCATCCTGCTGAGTGCGGCCAGGCAGATGGGAGGGTCACCCCTTCTGGTGCAGGAGCCTGAGGAGAGAGCCAGAGACACCCCCACCCGCCCTCTTTACAGATGTTGGTGGTCGGCCTGCAGAGTGCCCACCAAGGGTGGAGGAGGAAAAAGTGGTGGAAAGGTCAGGTGGCCCTGGGTTCAAGTCCCACCCTCCCTCCTTCCCTTTCCTGGGACGTGGGCACATGCACCCGACAGCCCGGTCATCACGTAAGGCACATAAGAGTGAACCAGGCACACCAGCCACGGTGCGCCCAGGTGTGGGCGCCGGGAAGTTCAAGGGCAGCGGCCTTCCCCTGCACCCCAGAGAGTGAGACCTGGGTGGGGTGGGGGTAGAGACAGAGAGAGATACCGAGGCACAGGGGCAGAGAGGGGGAAACAGGGAGAGACACAGAGATAGAGATATACAGAGACACAGAAACAGATGGGGAGACAGAAAGAGGCACAGAGATAGCGACAGAGGCACAGAGGCAGAGGAGACTGATATACAGAGACACAGAGAGATGAGGACACAGATGGGGAGAGACAGCAGAAGCAGAGAGATATCGAGGCGCAGAGATAGTGACGGGGAGACAGAGAGATGAGGAGCCAGACCCGGCAGTGGAGATAAGGCTGCGCAGGGACGGGGCACGAGCACACACTTACATACCCACGCTGGCACGCGCAGGTAGTGACCTGGGCAATCCGGATAGCACGCATGCGCACGGCTTCGGACACGCGTCTCGCCCACCCCAGCTGGGCTTGCGCAGACCAAACCCCGGAACTACCTTTCCCACAATACAGCGGGAGGCACGGATATGAGAGGTCGCCCGGCTCGGGGAATTCTGGGAATGGGGTGCTTGTCGTTCTGGTCCGAGACTCGCGACCTCCTTCCTCCACGTCCCGCGCTGGGCCCCACGTGACCCAAGCCAGTTTCCCCCCCCCCCCGGCCCCAGCCCTCCAGGGGTCCGTGTGGCTCCTGAGACCCCTAATATCCTGAGGGGGTGCGTTGGACATTGTACTGTCGTCTCCCCCCCCGCCCCCCCGCCTCTTGGCCCGGCTCTGGCCCAGCCGCCCAGGCCTCTCTTCCCCCTTCCCTCGAGGCCCCCTCTTTCCTCCCAAGTTGATTCGGAGAAGTTGGGGGGGGCTCCCCAAAGCCGGCGTGGCGTGGCCGTCCTCGGGAGCTCGGGTCTCTGCCCTGTGCTCAGGAAGGGAAGGAAACAAGCCGTCGATCCATCCACACTGCCTAGGCGCCTACTCTGTGCCAGGTTGGGCTAAGCGTGGGGGATCCAGAGGCAGGCCAGGGCCAGGCCTGCCCTCCAGGAGCTTCCAGTCTAACGCCGTCCAGGGCCGGTTCCAGATGGCCTCAGTGGGAGAGGATTCCAGCGGGCAGGCGCGCCTTCGGGAGCTTTCCAGGGCCCGTGCAGGCAGATGGCCCCTGTGTCCACCCCGCTCCCCTCCAGTCTCGAGGTCCAGGCAGAGAAGGACAGGGCCTAGCGCCCCCCACCCCCCGCAGCTCGCTTCTTAGACCCCGGAGGGTCCGAAGGCGGCTCTGGACCAAAGTACGCCCCCCCCCCCCCGCAAGTCGGACTCCTTTCCTGACCCGTTCTGCAGTGCAGCTCCTCACATCTACAAGTGGATCAGGAGCTGCCTCCTCCAACTGCAGCTCCAGGCTGAGCTTACCCTCCCCAGCTACTCTCCTCCTCTGGGTTCCAGGGGCACTCCGGGCTTGGGAAGCCTTTCCCTAATGACCTTGGAGGTGTCTTTCCTCAGCTGTTAACTGCCAGGGATCAGTGTCCAGTTCCATTTCACTTACTGACATCAAATAGATTTCACAAAGAGATATTGGCTGTGAACTATAAACGTTTCCCTTTCCCCTCCATACCTGACGGCACACTCACCCATCTGCCATTTTGGTGGCTGGATGCACGGGCTCAAACTTAATGCAGGCTCTACATATCATTTGCCACGTCAGGCACCCTCACATATGTGACATGATTGATGATTCCGAGGTGCACAGCTCTTCATTCTGAGCTGTCTCAGGTACTGCTGGGTTGGGCCTCTCAGGTCATTCTGTTCGACTGGATGGTCACAAAACACATGCAAAGAAGCAAAACAGAGATTCCCATAGGGCCAGAGGCCTCTGAGCATCTCTCTCATCCCTGGCAGCATCTCCGAAGGAAAGAGAACAAAGCAAAAATTTCACCTTTGGGGGTCAGTGCCTTTTGAATGCCCTCCAGCTGTGGCTATTCACCTCACCAGCTTCAAAAAGTAGCCCTCAGGAGTTAAGACATTAGTTCACAATCAGTTTTCTTACAAGGAATATGGACCCAATTTTTAACAGATGGAAAAACTGAGGTACTGTATGACCCACCAATTAGTAAAGGGATTCCTGAGGAGTCAGAGGAAAGGCCTAGGTATCTGATTCCATAGCTTGTGCTCAGGACACTGCCAGAAAATCATTTCACATATAATGGGGGAAAGACTAGGGATCTCTGGGAACACTTTGCAGTGGCTACAAAAGAATGAAGACCTACCCCAAGAATGTTGGACACAGCCTGCTGGGTACTTCTCCCCATATCTCCCTTCCTCTCCGTCCCCACCACTCCATAGAGGATGCAGGGCTCATACCATCAGGGATGGAGTAGGATAATTAGACTCTCTCTGTCTCTAAGTAGAAGCTCTAACAATTGGCTCCCAAAGGCCTCCAAACCTGACAGTGATTCCCTTAGGGCTGAAGGCCCAGGTGTGTGCACCCCACTTTTCCGAGTCCCACATGGGGCCATTGCAACCCTTAACTGTGTCTTCTCTGCTTCTGTGAATTTACCACCATCTGGATCAGAGGAGAGGAAATAGCACAGTGAGAAGCCTTAGAGATATTGCCTTAGATAAACAAAGACCAGTTAGATAAGTGAAGGATCCCGGCCTGGAGAGGCTTCTTAAGTCAAGTCCACAAGCCTTTATTAAGTACTTCCTTAATACCTATGGTACCATGCTAAGCATTAGGGGCATAAAGGCGTCCACCCAAACCTCCCCAACCGCAGCACCGGCCCTCGAGGAGCAATCCAATCCAGTAAGGGAGACAGTGAGCAAACACTTAGGTATGAACAAGCTAGAGGTGGGGATTTGGAAATAACTGAAGGGGGGGGCAGGCACTAATGACTTGGGGAGTCAGAACAGGCCTCTAGGACAAGGCTGTGCTTGAGCAGAGCCTTGAAGAGAGCTAGGGGTCCCAGGAGGTTGTGTTAAGGAAGAAGGGCACTCCAGATACGGGAATATGGTCTGTCCAAAGGCATGTAGATGAGATGAGCAAATAGCAGCTGAGGCATTGGGGTTCAGGGAAAGTCACGCTGAGTTCAGAATTGGAAGATAAAATCCTGCCTCGGCTACTTCCTTCTGGGACCTGGGTCAATGACTCTGCCTGGATGAGGCTCAGTTTCTTCATCTGTAAAAACCAGTTAGACTTACTCTCTGACTTCTGAAGGCCCTTTCAGTCTCTGATCAGAAGTCGGCCAGTTTGGTCAGAGGGTGTCAGGGAGAGTGTGTGATGGTCCTGCAAAGATTGGCCAAAGCCAGGACATTAAGGACTGTAAGTGCCAAGCAGAGGATAGTGTGTTCGAGGTAGTGGAGAGCTTCTGAAGCCTTGTGAAGAGACCAAGGCTTTAGGGCATCAGTTTGGCAGCTGAATAGAAGATGGATCAGAAGGGAGGGACTGGTGGTGATTGCTGTATTTCAGGGCAGGGCTGACATAGGCTCACACAGGTCAGTGTCTTCCCTCTCATTGCTCAGAGGCAGGGTGAAGGAAGGAATGAAGAGGAAGGGGCATCCCTCAGGCAGGTGCAGATGGGGGGAGCCAAGAAAAAGCCATCAGCTCTGCCCTCAAGGGGCTTGCTGTCGACCTCAGCAAAGACTCCTCAGTGACTATCCCCATTCAGAAAGTGCCCAGTCCTAAACCCAGTCACCCTGAGAGTGGAGGAGGCACTCAGAGCAGAAGAAGGGCATCGGGGTCCGAGGGTCCAGGAGAGATTTCCTGGCAGAAGGGGGTTTAGCTGGCATTGGGAAAATGAATCATAACAGTCTGAAGATCTGGGTTCAAGTCCTTGCCCTACTCCGACTCCAGACATAAGGGGTCTGGAGGAGCACGTCCCTTCCCTGGGCCTCAGGTTCCTCACCTGTCAAAGGGGGATAATAATAGTCCCTATGTCCCAGGGTTGTTGTGAGGGTGGAGTGAGATAACCACGTGTAAAGTGTTTTGCAAACCTCAGATATTAGCTGTTATTCTCTACAAGCATATATTGAGTTCCCACTGTGTGCCAAGCACTTGGATTAGGCACTGGGGAGACAAATTCAGACAGACCCCTCCTCGGAGGTCAGCCATACTATAGGAGAGGCCATGTGAGGATTCTTTGTCATCTTTCATATGAAGGTCCAGTGAACCACCCAGGGTCACACCACCAAGGAACATCCAAGTCAGGTTTTGGATCTAGGTCTTTCTGACTGGGTCTTGGGCTGATGGAGTAGGGTTCCATGGCTATTTCTGCATCAGTTCAAAGCTTACTATTTCTCAGTGACTGAAGTTTAAACATCCTTGTCCCCCTTTTACAAATGAAGGTGCTGAGCTGAAGCTCAGAGAAACTTGTCTGGCCTCAACAGCACAACTTGGGCTTGAGCCCAGGTCTTCTGATGCTTCCCAAGATGCCCCCCTAATCTAACTAGATGTGCCTATGGGGAGATAGGAAGGAACTGGAAATGAGCCATGAGCCTGGTCTGAAGCGCAGGGTCACTGAGTTTGGGGTGGAGGGAAGCAGGAAGAGTAGAGATGCTGGAGAAGAGCTGAGGGTGGAGGCCCTTGAGGGGCCAACTAAGGCCCTGAACTCTACAGAACTCATGGACACATGAATGCGTGTGAGGAGGACTTGGGCAAGGTCAGGGCTGCTCTTCCCAAAGGAGGCCAGGAGCAGAGCAGGAGAGCACGTTCTGTTCAGATGCTTTCAGAGTAGTTCAGGTGAGAGGTCATAGGCCTGAGCTGGCAGAGTGGGGAGGACGAGAAGGAAGAAGACACTGATGGAGATGTGACAGGGGAGGAGTAAGAAGCCAGGAGGAAGCAGTGGCCCACAAAGCTGGAGGCTGTGGGGGTCAGCTGGGTGTCCCTTACTAAAACAGAGTCCATCAGGAAGGGAGCTTGGTAAACAGGCAAGAGGTATAGCATGTGTTGGCTCCCATAAACAGACACAGAAGTGCATCAGGCATTCATGTTAACCACAACCTCCCCTCAGAAGGGATGACAAGTAGCAACGTCCTGTGTTTAGACTTCCCACGGAAGTCAAAGGTATTGTGGGGGCTGATGATCAGGCAAACTTCTTCCCATGAGACCTGCACTCAGACCAGACATTTAGGCAATATGGCCAGAAGCAATGAGAAGAGCCATAATGGAGGAAGACCCAGCTGGGAGGCCAGAGATGGAGCCAGTGACTGGGGAGTCATTCACCCAGAAGCAAGAAGTGAATTAATTGGAATGTTTGGGATCTAGCTGGTTGATCTCACTGCACTGCGCCCACATTCGTTGTAGCAAAATTAAACAAAGATAATTTCTTGTAACATCCAAACCAGCATAAAGACACCCCCATTTTTCAAGAAAGGAAGGAAGAGAGAAGCCAAATATGTGCGGAGGGAGGAGATGTCAGTAGGTCAGTCAGCAAAGATAGGTCAGGGAGGAGAGTGAGGACTGAGATAAGGGCACTGGGCCTGGGTACCAGCAACTGTGGGAGGAGTATTTTCAGGACAGTGGTGGGATGAGAGAGGTAGGAGAAGAGAGTGAGGGTAGAGAGAAAGGGAGAGGGGAGAGGCGGAGAAAAATAGAGGGTCTGAGAGAGACAGAGAGGATGTCCAAGGGTGGACAAGTGTGTACAAATAAGTGTGTGGTCTGTATGTGAAGGAGTGCCTTCCAAGACATGTAAAGGATGGGATCTTTGCCTCTGTAGGTCCTGACAAAGGACAGAGCTGGACTGGTGTCCATTGGTCTTCTCCATCCCGATCCACTGATTCTGAGGGGCTATTCGTTGGGAGGGAAGGCCCTGCCCCCCTCCCCCAGGTTGGTTCTGTTGCTCTCATCCCTTCATTTCTGTCACTCTTCCCCTCAGGGTCATAAGCAGAATAAATTGGACCAGTGCTTCTGAGTTCCTCCTCCTGGGGCTCTCTGAGAAGCCCGTTCACCAGCCGTTGCTCTTTGGCCTGTTTCTCTCCATGTACCTTGTCACAGTGACTGGCAATGCTCTGATTGTCCTGGCTATCACCTCCGATGCTCGCCTCCACACTCCCATGTATTTCTTCTTTACCAACCTCTCCTTGACTGACATAGCCTCTATCTCTATCACGGTTCCCAAGATGCTGGAAAATATTTGGACTGAGAATCAGACCATCTCCTACATTGAGTGCTTGACCCAGCTTTATTTCTCCATTGTCTTTGTCACGGTAGATAACTTCCTCTTGGCCACCATGGCCTATGACCGTTACGTGGCCATCTGCCGGCCTCTCCACTATACCACAGCTGTGAGCCCAGGTCTTTGTGCTCTGCTGGCCGCCATGTCTTGGGGCCTCACCAACTTGGTCGCTTTGGTTCACGTTTTGTTGCTAGCCCAGCTGCAGTTCTGTAGGGGCAACACTGTTCCCCACTTCTTCTGCGACATGCCCCTGCTGCTACAGCTGGCCTGCTCTGACACTCACCTCAACCAGCTCTTGATCTTGGTCTTGGGAGGCTCTGCCATCCTTCTGCCATTTGGACTCATCCTGGCATCCTACGTCCACATCATCATGGCGATCTTCAAGATCCCAGCAGCCAATGGCCGATGGAAGGCTTTTTCTACCTGTGGCTCCCATCTAACTGTAGTCATTCTGTTCTATGGGACCATCGTTGGTGTTTACTTCCTGCCTTCCTCGACACACTTTGCTGGAGGGGACAAAGTAGCTGCTGTGATGTTTATCGTGGTGACTCCCATGCTTAATCCCTTCATATACAGCCTTAGGAACCAGGACATAAAGAGGGCCCTGGGGAAACTGAGTTTCCGGAGGAGGCCATTTTCCTTGGTCAGGAAATGCTGTGAGCTGAGCAACTGCTAGACCTGGAGCATGCCCATCAGCAGGGGACAGCTTCTCTGAAGCAGCATCTCCAGGTGATAGAATCTAGGCCTGCTAGCCCTAGAAGCTGCTGTAGAGATATCTTGGTTTGATCCTCCCCTGCCAGAAGATCTGTGTTCTCTAATCTCCCTGGGCCTTTCCTTCACAAAGGCAATCCTCTTCCTTTTCCTCTCTGATAGATTCTCTATCCTCTCACCCCTCAAATATTCCAAACTTTCTCATGTCTTCTTAAGCCTGCCACCCACTCAGCTGAGGACTGTGCCTCAGATAACATTGAAAAAATGAAGGGACTATGTATTTGAGGCTATGCCAGTCTAACACTGTGGCCTTTTATGCCAGGATTATTGAACTTGTAGATGAGGAGAATGCTGTGGATGAAATTTACCTAGGCTTTAGCCAGGCTTTTGATAAAGTATTTCATACTTTTCTAGTGGAGAAGATGGAGAGATGTGGAGTAGGAGATAACATTATTCAAGTTGGATGGCTGGACTCCCAGAGTTGCAAATGGTTCAATGTCAGTGTGGCAGGAGGTCTCTAGGGGAGTGCCACAGGGATCTGGGTGTGGTCCTGCACTCTTCAGTATTTGTATCAATGACACTGATATTATGTTCATACATTTGCAGTTGACACAAAGCAAATTGGGACACTAAATGATAGAGTGAAGATCCAAAAGGTCCTTGGCAGGCTAGAATATTGGACTACATTTGAAATCACAAAATTCAGTAGGAATAAATATAAAGTCTTGCATTCAGATACAAAAGCATCAACTTCAGAAGTACCAGATGGCAGAGGCACAATTAAACAAACATCAGTTGTTCTGTAAAAGATCCAGGGATGTCAGTGGACTACAAGCTTGACACGAGTCAGCATTGTGATGTGGTAGTCAAAATAGCTAGTGCAATCTTAGGCTGCAGCACCCATAAGAGTCCCATGGTGTTCCACCCTTTTCAGACCTTATTTCTTTCTCCTTCTGTTCCTGATTTCCCCTGCCCCTCAAGACCACACCTCCTCTAGTGCTGCCTCATCATGGGATTTCCCTCAGTGTCTGGGGCCTCTGTGGCCTGAAATAGCCTCTAGTCCCCTTGGCCCACTATTCCTGAATATCATCTGCAAGACTTGCCCCCATTGGTGAGTTGCTCCTGGAGCCTTCATTTTGTGGAGGATCAAAGGCCAACCTCCCTTCATACTCCTCCTGGCCTCATTCCTGACTTCTCCTAGGCTTCAAAGTCATGCCCCCATGTAGCCAGGTTCTTTCATCTCCCATTCTCCTCCCTCTCTGCTTTTCAATTCCCTTTCATATATAGTTTTTTCTCATTAGAATGTAAGCTCTTTGAAGATAGGGACTTTCCTTCTTCTGGCCTGTATTTGGATCCCCAGCAACTAGCAAAGTGGCTGTCATCCAGAAAGCACTTAATAAATTCTTATTTCCTTCCATTCTTCCTTCTCAATGTTATGGTTTAAGAAGGGCACTGATGCGCTAGAATATCCAGAGGAGGGCAGTCAGGATGGTGAAAGGCTTTCAATCTTTCTTGAGCAAGGACTGGTTGAAGAATTTAGAAGGGAAGACTTGAAGGAGGAAAGGACAGCGGTTTTCAGAGATGTGAAGGGCATGCATTTGGAGCAGGAATTAGCCTCGTTCTAGCTATCACCAGAGGCTGGGACCAGGAGCCCTGGAGGAAAGTGGGAAAGAGGGAGAGAAGACTGCAGCAGATTTTCAGATATTTAAAATCTCCTCGCAGAACAGAACTCTGCCACCGGGTTCACTGTGACTGTTATTGCCCAGCCCTTTTCAGTTGTGTCTTACTCTTCATGGTCCTATTTGGGGTTTTCTTGGCAGAGATGCTGGAGTGGTTTGCTGTTTCCTTCTCCAGCTCATTTTACACATGAGAAAGTGAGGCAAACGGGGTGAAGTGACTTGCCCAGGGTCCAGCAGAGAAGCAGTAGGAACTGTAAGGAGAGGCCACAATGGCATTTTGTTGGGGGTCGCAGATGACAACGAGGCCTCTGGACCCAGTTGGAGGCTTTTGACATGTGGAGATGCTATCTGCAGACAGCCAATCTGTTCCACTATTGAATATGAGGGTAAAGAGGTTGGTGTGGGGAGGACACCAGAGGGAGGTGACCACTGAAATTCAGTCCTGGAAGCTCAATCCACAAGGGTCATGGGCTCCCTTGGTGTCTCAGTTCCCTTTGTCCCCTAAAAATCATGAAAGATTTTGGGCAATGTTCACCAGCCTCAGGTCCTGGTCTGTTTTGGTGTTTCTGTATGGGGTCAGGGTTAAGGAGTGGGGTCCATCAGACACTGTCTTCCCTGAAGATCATCAAGGAGGGGTCCTTCCTTAAATGTCGGCCTAAGGGTGCTGAACCCTCAACATTAAGCGGGAGGCCAGGGCTTGTGCCTGTCTCTGGGAGCACAGCAGGCTCTGGCCACTTGGCTATCCCTGGAGATCAGGAGAAAGGGGCTGATGGTTGGGAAACATAGCACCAGAAATGCAGACACATT
Source organism: Phascolarctos cinereus (assembly GCF_003287225.1). Taxonomy (NCBI): domain Eukaryota; kingdom Metazoa; phylum Chordata; class Mammalia; order Diprotodontia; family Phascolarctidae; genus Phascolarctos; species Phascolarctos cinereus. Next base: position 295,221,754 of record NW_027555514.1, read on the forward strand.
CACCAGCCATGAACTGGAATGAAGAAAGTAGTTTTGGTAGACGGCAAAAATTCCATTGGCAAAGTAAAAGGAGACAAAAGTGCTCACCACCAGCAGGATGGACCCAGTGACCCGGATCTCTGGGGAGGCTCGGGGACAGCAGCTGGTCCTGTGCAGGTGCTGGACTTGCTGGTGGTGTTTCCTCAGGAGAATCACCTTGTAGCCACTTGTACATATCATCAGTGCCACACAGAACACATCTCTGAAGGTGGTTAACCACACAAAATTGCTACTTGGTTCTTTCCAGGTACAGAAAATGAGGTCATCTGATACTGTGAAATTGGTGTTGTGTCTCTGTGGGCCTGTAATGCCTATAGCTGTGCCAACTTCTATGAGCAGGCTGAACAGCCAGCAGAAGATGCAAGAAGAGATAACGTACTTGGGGGCTCTGGCTTTGACTCCTTCCCATGGAGAGCTGACGGGACTGATGACAATTGCCTGGAAGCCACTTAACAGGCAAGTGCTACAGAGAGAAAGACACCGGCTAACTCTGTGAAGGTAAAAATCAATTTTACACCAGGTGTCATCCAGGAAATCTTTCACCCCAAATGCAGACATTGTCATTGGGATGCCCCTGGAGAGCAGGAAAATGAAGTTGGCTAAAGTCAGCTGGCCCATGATTTGGTCTGTGGGCCTCAGCTTGCGGCTAGTGAAGATAAAAAAGCACAGGAGGATGGAGTTCCCCAGCACCCCAAGTCCTGTCTGAGAAAGGTAAAGAGTTCCCAGGATCACATCATGTGGAATCATTCCTTCAGTGTTTAAGGGAGAAGAATGATGGCCAGAGTCAGGGGGACCTTGATAGAAAAGAAGAAGTAAAAAATATCAGTGTAGCAAATGTCTTGAGGTGACTCTTCTACTTACCACTCTCACTGGCAAATTCAAGTTGTGTCCCTAGAATATGGCTACTACATCCCCTCAACAGATCCAGGAGTAATCCTGAGATACTGGAAGTGAGGTTGTCTTTGTGATGTCATAGGTCATGAGCCCCCACCAGTGGGTTTCTTTCCATGGTTATCAGTTGATATCATTTAATCTTCTGACATGTAGCTTTTAGAAAAGCTTCTATCTATCTATTTATTAAAGTTTTTTTTTGTTTTTATCATCAACTTAACCTACTATGAACAAAATAGACATGGACATATGCATGGTAGAACATGGCAGAGGCAACTAGGCAGCTCAGTGGAGAGAACATTGGGCTTGGAGTCAGGAAGACTTGAGTTCAAATCTCTCCTCAGACACTTACTGGCAGTGTGACCTCTGCCTCAGTTCTCTCACCTGTAAAATGGGGATAGTAATTGCGCCTACCTCCCAGGGGTGGTTGTAAAGATCACATGAGGTAATATTTGTAAAATGCAGGCACAGTACCTGGCAAATAGTAGGCACGTAATAAATGCTTGTTTCTTTTCTTTCTTCCTTCTAGTCAACTTGCTTTTCTTTTAAAATACATAATACAGTCAATAAAGGGTTTTTTTACTAAGGTGGCAAGTAAGAACAGTAGGTACAAAAGATCCCCCTAAATGTCAATGACAGTATCCCATGTCTTCATACAGGGTCCAGGGGAAAATATGCTGAAGCTTAGAGAGCCCATATGGCAAGGGCTTAACACACAGCCCCTAGAAATTCTTGAGGTATGGTGTGGTTTTCTGCTGGGCTCCTTGTGGAGCTCTGACTCTGCATCTAGTCTGTCCTTGGCACTTAATACAGGCTCTGCCATAGGCTGATCTGGGTCTGCTGCTGGGATGCTGATGGGAAGATGGGAAGTATGCAAGACACACCTTGGTCCATGGCATGGGAGTGTGGAGGGAAGCACGGTGAGGCTGAATCTCCTCCTCCTCCTCTTCACTCTTTCTAGTCTCACTTTCTACCACTAGCTGATCACTTAACTTCAAATCTCTCAATCAATCAATAAACATTTAGTAAGCACCTACTATACGCCAGGTAAGAGCTGGGAACGCGAAAAAAGAGAAAAGATAGTTCTTGCCCTCAAGGAGATTACAATCCAATGGGGGAGACAATATCAAAACATACACAAAGCAAGTTCTATACAGGATAAATAGGAAATTAACTGAGAGAAGGCCCTGGAATTAAGAGGGGTTGGGGAAGGCTTCTTGTAGAAGTGGAGAATTTAGTTGGGTTGTAAAGGAAGCTAGGGAGGTGAGTGGTCAAAGAGGAGGAGGGAAAGTGTTCCAGGCATGGGGGACAGCCAAAGAAAATGCTTGGAGCCAAGGGATGGAGGGTCTTGTTCATGGATCAGCCAGGAGACCAACGTCCTTGGATCGAAGACAACATGTCAGGGAGAAAGATGTGAGAAGATTGGAAAGGTAGGAGGGGGCAGGTTAAGGGGGGCTTTGTATGGTAAGTAAAGCATTTTATATCTACTCCTGGAGGCACCAGTGAGTATGTCAATAGATGCTGAAAAAAGATTTTTATCAAAATCTAATACCTGCATTTGTTAAAAATTTTAGAGGACATAGAAATAGCTGGATCTTTACTTAACATAGTAAATTCTATCTATAAAACATTTTATGCTACAGAGAAAACTTAGAAGCTTTTCCAATAAGATGAAGGGTAAAACAAGAATGTCCATTATCATCATTAGCATTTAACATACTTCTAGAAATGCTAGCTATAGCAGTAAGTTAAGAAAGAGGAACATAGGGAATAAGCATATACAAAAAGAAAGAGAATCCATCCTTTGATGGATGATATGATGATTTACTCAGAAAAGTCCAAAGAGTCAAAAGTAATTAAAATAATAAATGCACTAAATTATATGATACAAAACCAATACAGGTAGATCTTCAGCAGTCCTGTATGTCATCAAAATCCAATGAGAAAAACTAGAAAGAGAAATTCTATTCAGAATGACTACAGAAGCTATAAAACATTTGGGAACATGTACCAACATGCACGCAGGAGCTATATGGCTCCAAATATACAAGACTTTTCAGAAACAAAGACAGATGTGAATAATTGGAGAAACATTAACTATCTATGGTCAGGTCAACCTATATTACAAAAATGATAATAATACATAGATTAATGAATTTTTTTTTCTGTGCTGTCCCAAATGACCAAAGGAACTAGAAAAAGAATGAAATTCATGTTTCAAATTAAACAACTCAAAGGAAATAATGAGAAAAGTGGGAAGAAAGGGGATCTATCAGTACCAGATCTCAAACTCTACTACAACACTATAATCATTAAAACAACTTCGTATTGGTTAAAATACCAAAAGGTCACTTGGCACAACAGATTAGGTATACATCATGCTGAAGCAAACACAGTAGCATAGGGTTCAAGCAACTCTAAGTTCCCAGTTCCTGGGGGAAGGACTTATTTGACAAAAATTACTCAGAAAACTGAAAAGCAGTCTGGCAGAAATTAGGAGCAGATTTCATGGAAGTGCGAGCTGCAGAGTGGTTTCCTTTGGTGACAGAAGAAGATATAATCTCATGTGCTTATCAACATAAGTGTTCACCAAGAGAATACAGAAAGGCACCAGACCCATCCCCGTGAGAATGAGGGGAAGATACTAAATGGAATAGACATCTAGGCATGTCAAGTCTCCTCATATTGAGAACTGAGATGATTGTTAAGGTGCACAAACTCAGCTGACATCACCTATTAGAAATGATTGTCAGGCACTCCTGCCAGACCAGTGAGTCTATTTAAGCCTGTTTTGCACTACCTTTCATTGCCTGCTACATTAGCCAGACTAGCCCAACCCTTGTGAGAATGTCAGTGCCATGTAGGAGAGACTGGGGAAGTGAACAATAGGCAAGGTTTGGAGGAACTAGGAGGGTCTTGACTTGGATGGTCTTGGACTTGGACAACCCTCCTTTGTTGGGGACCCTAGTTGTATACCTGAGAGAGCATGTGGTCAGCTAAAAGGTGTGTCTGCATTTCCTTGAGAGTCCTATGTTGTCTGTAGTTAAGTCTGATGCTAATTCAGAGTACATCAAAGATGTGATCTGAGCCTTTTGATTCTGCCCCAGAGAGGCAAACTGGGTTTCTCATAATTTAACTCAATGCTATTTCATTGGGATAGACTAGTAACATTTGTGACAAGTTGTGCTAATCAGATGCCAGATCTGGCTGTCTTCAGATTACCTAGACACCAGCAGACCTTCTGAAGGATTAGTAGGCTCCATTTCTGTAACTCAGCTAAATAATTCCTATAACCTGCTTATTCCAAAGCTACACCATGTTTAACTGCCTTTCACCATAATCTCAAACTATGTCTCAAATCCTTGACCTTTACCACTACTTGCTGAAGGACAGGAACAGTGAATTGTTTAGGGAACCTTGATTCACAGGGACAGTGGTTCTGTTTCCATTAGCTAGTGGACTGGTCAGGGTATGGGCCTGAGGAAAGGACATTGGGATCAGCCCACAATATGGAAAACCCAGATTTAGTAGAAACCTTCCACCAGTGCTATTCCACCAAGTCTTTGTCCTTGACATTTGGAGATATATTCTTCATCTGCCAGAGATGGATGGTCCACAACTGTACATTCTACACATTTATGCTAGGTCAGTAGACCATCTGGTGGACTTAACCCCCAATAATGCCAACATTTTGGTGTTGGGTGGGGAGGGAAGTAGTGTCACCAGTAACCACACTTGAACTGAATGTTTTTGGAGACAAGTTAGTCAAGATAAGTGATCATCTCTTCAATACTACCAGCCTTTTGCTTCCAGATCATAAAGGGACATCCCTTCTCTGTCATGGATAGCATGTTTCCTTATTGGTTCTCTGGAGTTATGGATGGCCATTGTATCGATCAATGTTCTCACAGTTTTCTATTTGCTTGTTTTTACAGTGTGATTGGTTTTATAGAAATTGTTCTCCTAGTTCTGCCCATTTCATTCACCAACAGTTTCTACAAGTCTTACAGACTGTCCACTTTTATAATATTGATTCTCTAACCCACGTTGTTCTGGTTCTGCTCTTTCATGCTGTATCAGTTCCTGTAAGTAATTTCAAGGCTTCTCTGAAGTCAACTATTTCCTCATTTCTCACAGCACAATAATTCTCCATTACATTAAAACATGACCATTCCCCAATTGATATGCATCCCCTCAAATTTTCAGGGTTTATTTTGTTATTAAAAAACTGCCATAAACATTTTTATAACCTTTTCCTCTTTCTGTGATCTCTTTTGGCTAAAAACAAGCAGTTCACTAAAATGAATAAACATTTCAGTTATGTCTTAGGATGTGTATGTACAACATTCCACACCTATAGCTGCTCACCTCTTCAAAGAAGGTTAGGAGGTGCATTTTCTCAACTGTTTTCTAGGTCCAGCCCTGGTCATTATAATTACAATGTTCAGTTTCTATGTTTTGATCTTTTCCTTCACTTTGCCACAGTTATTATGTATATTGCTTTCCTGGTTCTGTTGACTTCACTCTCCATTGGTTCATATAAATGTTCCCACACTTCTCTGATTTCATCGTTATTGTTTCTTAAAATGCAGTAGTATTTTATTTTGGTAATGTACCACCATTTAGTTATCCATTCCCCAACTGACAGGAATCTATTGTCTTTCCAATTCTTTGTTTCCTCAAAAGTGTTGCTGTAAATATTTTGTTGTGTATGAGACCTTTCTTTCTGTCTTTGACCACCGTGAGTTATCTGCCTAAAAGTAGGACCTCTGAGTGAGAGGGCCTACTCATTTTAGTATCTTTCAACAACAACTCCAAATTGCTTTCTGGAGTGGTTGTACTGATTCCCTAATCCATCAACAATATATCAGTACACCTACCTTCTGATTGCTCCTCCAACACTCAATATTTCCACATTTTGCCTCCTCAACAATGTAGTAGGTTTAAATATAATTTTAGAGTTTCAGTGTTCAATTCTCATATTATTAGTAACATATGACAGTCTTTTATGTACCCATGAATAGTTTTCAGTTTTCTTTTGTGAATTGTTTGTACCCTTTGATCACTTATACATTGGGAATGGAACTTTTTATTATAGGTTCATGTGAATTTCCAATACATTTTAGATGTCTCCACTCCTAAGGAATATTTGATACAAAGGTTACCCTCCCACATTTACAGCTTCCATTTTAGTAGAAAAGACATGATTTTCTTCATGCAAGAGATGTTCAATTTCATTTGGTCAAACTTATCTTGTTTGCCTTTTATGATTGCCTCATTCCTTCGGTTCAGAACTCTCTTTCTAGACATGGATGTAAAAGGTATCAGGTCATGTTAGTATGAACTTTCATTTTCAAGTTGTGTATCTGTTTTGATTTTATTCTGTGATATGAGTTATAAGGTATTACTCTAAAAATAATTTCTACCACACTATTTTTAAGTTTTTCCAGAAGTTCATATCAAATGAAGGAAGTTTCCAAATAATTCATGTTTTCCTGTTTTTTGAACATAGGGCTATCAAGTTAAATAACTTAAATGCCTCTGGTTAGCCTTTAAAACCTTTACAGCATGGACTTAACTGTCCTTCGAGTCTTCTTATGCATTGCTCCTCTTCATCCCTCTGTGGTGCAGCCAAAATGGCTCATTTTCTGTTCCTCATTGCATCTCCACCCTATGAACTTTATACAGGCTATATCTCATACCTGAAGTGACCAACTTCCTCACCTCTGCTCTTAAAATCCCTGACTTCCTTCAAAACTCAGCTTAAAGGCCAACATGCACATTAAGCTTTTCCTGATCTTTCCAGGGCCTCCTCCTCCCCAAATAACTTTTTTTTTGCTTTGTGTGGATTTTTACATGTAAGTGTTTCCTTCTGTAATGAAGTGTAAGCCCCATGAGGGGAGGAACTGCTTCATCAGTTTTCTTCATAACCCTCAGAGACTGCCTAATGGATAGTAACTTTTGAAGGAGTGCTTGCCAACTGATTTTTCTTTCTGATTCTTCCTACTCATGGCTTAACCCAGAGCCCCCTGGCAGTTTGGGCTGTGGAGCAGAAGAGAATGATGCACTCATGGGCCATGAAATATTTAAGAAAGAGAAGTTTACTGAACCCTGAAAAGGATAGAGAAGGATATAGTTTACTTGTTCAAATGTGTGTTGCCCTCCTTTGCCTCCCCTCATGGTGGCAAAGCTGTACCACAGACATCCATCCCACAGAACAGTGGGATGTCTAACTCTAAAGATGCTCCTGAAGTTCCACAGAAGAATTGCTCCTAGATGGACTCGGAAGTCATGCCAGTGGCTGAGATACTATCTGTAAAGCACTTAGTATGGTGCCTGGCATCTTGTAAGCATTGGATAAAGCTTGTTTCCATTCCCCTATGAATGGTTTAGGTCTCTGTGGTATGGAACCCCAAGATTCTGAGGATCACCTATTTGTTCTCTGTAAGAGAAATCAGCACAGTCTATGTGATACAAATGTTATTCCTACTACATCTTACTCCTTGGTGGCAAGATCTCAAAATCTTCCATTGCTGTTCAGTCACATCCAGCTTCTTGTGATCACATTTGGGATCCTGGCAGAGGTACAGTAGTGGTTTTGCTATTTCCTTCCATAGCTCATTTTACAGATGAGGAAACTGAGGCAAACAGGGTAGAGTGAGTTGTTCAGGTTCACAGAGCTAGTAAGTGTGTTACACCAGATTTGACCTCAGGTCTTCCTGACTCAAATCCCAGAGTTCTATCTGGTGCATCACCTAGCTTGCCCCTTGAAATCTTCTGGGATCATCAAAACACTTAGATGACTTTAAGGCTCTACAGAAACAACTCTGACCTCAGGGATATGAGAAGCCACATAGGCAGAGGAAATGAGTACAAATAAAAGATTGACACACATATCAGACAATGTGAAAGTCCTCTAAAATGGCACAGTGCATTCTGTGGGGGTAACATCACGGGCAGTGCACAGTGGGTCTCCCAACGTAAAGCAGCAATGATGAGCAGGACCACAGAGCAGATGATGACGCCTCCAGCACAGCCACCAATCCCCATCCTGGGTCAGGATTCTCTGTAGCAAGATAGCTAAGAGGTCATGGGTTGAGTGCAGCCTCTCCGTGGGCCTAAATAACAGCAAGCTTTGGCCTGAACTACCTCCCACTCAGTGTTCCCCTGTCTTTCAGCCTGAACTTTCCCTGTATTTTCCCAACAATCCCACTCTTTGATTCCACAAATCCTTCTCAGGATGAGTTATATGAATCATCCCAGGGGAAAGGAGACTTGACAATTGCTGGGATGTAGACATAGAAGGGGAGTGGGAGCTGCTGGGAGCACTCCAGGAGGGCAGAGACCCTGAGGCCTGGGTGACTCTCTACAGGGCACAGAATAAAGAAGGGTAAGAGAAGACCCAGTGGAACTCTGTCTCAGAACAGCCCAGCTGTAAGCCATTCTGGAGGCTGGGTGCAGGGAATCCCAGGACTTCCTCACCCTTCCTAGATGGGCACCATGTAACAGGGACACAACTTCTGGGAGGTAGGATTCCTAATGTTAGCACTCAGGGTCATGACTGTGGTGAAGCTTTTTAAAAATGAGGAGCCAATCTCCTTTCCTCTCCCTCTGCCAGAGCCACAACCTGTTGGTGAGCATGACCGGCAACTCTAGCTAATCCTAATATCTGGGAGCTACTCTGCTGAGGCCTGTCCTGCTATGGTGGCCATTGTCCTGTCTTCAGAGTCTGGTTTAGAATGGGGCCTGTACCCACTCCTAGTGCCTGCTTCCAGGACCCATGATGCTGCTCACTTTCTTGGGGCCTACACTGCTGCCAGGACCCCCTTCCATTGTCTCTATGTGAGTGTTCCAGACTACATCGAGAACCATTTATGTTCTCCCTACCCATTGCATTCTCCCAAATGGACCCTGGGAATGGTCCTGGAGTTTCTTAAGTGTGATCTCTTACCCTTTGCTCCTCTGATGGGGGGGCCACCTGAACCAGGGCCTCTGCCACAATAGCTTCATGTGTCTTGGTCAACATTCTGTCATCAATGTAGTGGTGGACATGATGCCCTCAAGAAGTAAGCCATATCAGAAACTGCTTACCAGACTGTGACAATATAAAGGAGAACTCAAGTAGGGCTGGTGTGGGAGAGTCAAGGTGAACTGAACTCCTTGCCAGGTGAAAGCCAATTGCTCCTGACTAGTCCCAGCCTTGAGAATGGATTTAAAAAGAAGCATTCATGAAACCACTGGCCCTATGCCCCTTATCTGGCACATTGCCAAGGCCAGGACTGCTGCTGGTATTGGGTGACAAGCACCCACACAGCTAACGCAGAAGAGCTCCTTGTATTCCTTATCAAGTGGTCGACATTTCCAGATTCACCATAGAAATTGGGGTACCCTAGTGGACCCACCGGAGATCCCCTGATATGATAATAACCTGGCTAGCATTATTCAGGAGCCTTTTGTATCCATGTTGGTGTGGGTGAGGTCTTTAGAGGATGCCTTTGGCTCAGGTGAGGCTGAAGGTGCCCTTGCATGATTTTGTTAGCACTTGCTAGACTGTTGCTCATTCAGGTAGAGGTTGTGACCTTGATGGATACTGAGATTTCCGCTCCCAACCTCAGTACTGTGCCTCTTCTGCTAGTCCATTGGACTCTACCTGGGAGGGCTTGGCTCTTGAGGCTTGCCTCCACTGCTGGTGCCCACCTACCTCTTGGGTAAATGAAACATGTAAACTGGACCTTGGTGGGGTATGGGAGCATTAGTCCAGTGACTAGGGCCAGATACCGTTAAGTCCAGGAGAGCCAAATTCAAGTCTAGGTCCCAGGTACCAGTGAAATCTTGAGTGTGGCCTCCTCGTCTCATTAAGTGGAAACTAGTCCAACCTATGTAGAAGAAATCCTACTCCTACTACACTTCCCTATCTAGTCTGCTGCACTCATCTCTTTTGTTGTTTTTAACAACTATGAAATCATTTTTGATGATTATGGCTTCTTAAAAGTTTAAAGTCTGTAAGGGCCATCTTTCCCCCTCCTCCCCACCCATTCCTACTTTTCACATTATTTTCCTTGAGACTTTTGGCACTTCAGGTCCTCCAAATGAGTTTTGTTGTTTTTTGATCTAGCTGAATAAATTGTCCCCTTGGTAGTGTGCCCGGAGTGGGGCACACCCTGTATGTTCATTTCTTTAATATCATCTCTCTTCTTCTATTTGTGTAAGTCAAATATGGGCAGTAAATAGTCCTCCTGTTGTTAAGGCCCTTGTTCTTAATGAGCATTTGTTCTTTGCCTTCATCTATCAGAGGGGTCTTGGGAGACAGGCTTCCAAATATGTTGTACATCTGATAGTCATTGTGTACAGAATTTTTCTTTCTGCTTTTCAAATTAGTCTTTTGTTTTTATATTTTTGCTTCTATATAGAAATACTTCTGTTGGCTGTGAATTTATTGTTTTTGTAAATAATGTACTGAATCTATTAATCATCTCAGTTAAAATTTTTTTTCTGATTCTCTGAGAATTCTCTGGTAAACTATCACATTATCAGCAATTAGGGAGAATTTGGTCTTATATTTGCCAATTTTTGCATCTTTAATTTCTTGATCTTTTTTCATAACTATAGCTTAACCCATATTTTTGAAAATATGAAAAATTATAGAGTGGAATGATACCAGTTATCACTTTATTTCTACATTTACTGGGAAAACTTCTGGTGTTTCCTCTCTGTAAATAATTCTAGTCTTTAATAGATCTGTGCTTATGGATATGTCCATTTAGCATATTAAAAAGTGATTCTAAGCTTTCACTTTGTTTTGAAAGTATTTTTTTAATGTCAGTAAGCATTGGACTATGTCAACAACTTTTTAAGAGCCTGTTAGTATAATCCTGGGATTAGGATTTAAAAAAAACCTTTTAATATAATTATTTTAATTGTTTTCCAGTGTTGAACCATCCTTGCATCTGTAGTTGGAAATCCAGCTTGGTCATGGTGAATCATTGGACATATTGCTATAGTTTTGTCCTAATATTTTGTTTAAAATGATTGCACTTCTTGAGAGATAGTAGTCTGAATGATACTGTCTGTAGTTTTCTTTCTTTGCTTTATTCTTCCCTGTTATGGACTAGATTCTTCTCCATGAGTCACTTTGTCTAGTCTAGTCTAGTCTAGTGGCAATTTGATGGCCTATCCCTCAATATGTAAGTTAATTTAGTGTCTCATAAAAGGCATTTAGGACAGTGTTTTTATTCCCTCATTTTTGAGGCTAATTTGCTGAATCCAGTATTGATTGCTTATTAAACTTTCAATAAAACTCACCTTTAAATCTACCTAGGCCAAGGTCCCCTCTGTCTCTCCCCTCTTCCCCCTTGGAATTTCTTTTACAACTAGTTCAATTTTATTTCCTGCCACTGAATTGTGTAAAATGCCCTCCTTTTTTGCTCAACTTCTAATATTCTAACCCATAACTGAGTATGGGAGATTTTGATGATTCCTTTTTTTTTTTTGGTGGTGATTTTAAAAGGTGCAGATTTCATAAACCACTCAGGATCTAGGAGGTCAGATCCTCCCAAGAATGCATCTGCCCCACCTCCCATTTCACTTTCTGTTAAAACACTGGGGCCCTTGTCCTCCTGTCCTCAGTGCCCATCCTTACAGTGGCCATTGTGCTAAGTTGTGGATGCCTGATAGCCTTCACAATAGCTGTATTACCTGCTTCTTTCCTCTATACAAACTAGGGAAGCACCACTCCTAGCCCCTAGAAACCATTAACCAGCTCCCAGTTAGGTGACTCACCCATGGCCTTGCAGTGGGTAATGATGCAGGCAGGATTCCAGTTCAGGTATCCCCTAACTACAAGTTCTCCCTCTTTGTATGGCTGTATGTGTGGACACACACTCTTGCTGCCAACATTGTTCTCTAGGAGTGACTCTCCAAGCACTGTCAAATGGGGCGTCACAAGACCAATTGACTCCCTGCTTCCATATGGCAGGGCTGTGGGTGCAATGGCTGGAGCTCAGCAGACACTGGCTCATTGCTTCTTCCCCACAGGCATGGGGAGGTGACCCTCCCTCACTAAGAGATAAAGGGCTGGGGGATAGGGTGAGGTGAGAATGGAGAGAAGGCAAACGACAGACATTGACAACTTATTCCTGATCATCCAGTTCCCCTGCACTTGCTCTTCCACAACTCCTCCATCTGCTGGAGAAGATTCTCCAGCTGCCCCCACCACAGCGAGGGGACATAAGGTCTCTGCTCCTGTGCCCAGTCTCTCCCCAACTTACTTTGCCTACTCTACTTCCTTGACTGGACTAGGCTCCTTCCATCTGTGACCTGAAGGGAAGAGGCAGATACAAAGCCTAGCAGGGAGGAGGATGAGTCTGGAGTCAGGAATTCCTGTCTACAGTTCCTGCCTCTGACTCAATCTGGTTATGGGATCAGTCTCTGCCTCTAGATATCAGGGCACTAAGGCTTATGGGACTATCCTCACAGAGTGATTTGGAGGCCCATGTGCTAAACCCAGCAGTGATGCTCTAGAGATGGCAGTGATAGTGATGCTGGACATCTCATAGAATCCTACAGTGGGTCAGCTATGGAGCAAGAGACCAAACCCTGGGGTCTTGGCTCCTTGTCCTGTTCTACAATCAAGTGGCATCAGGACAGGACCAGCTCTGTTCTCTGCCCTCAGAGCCCAGGTTGTTGTGGCCAGGAATTTGTATGAGAAGACAGAAAAAATTCAGGCAGATAGATGGGTAGGCAGACAGTTAGGCAGACAGGAAGGGAGGCAGGCAGGCAGGCAGAAAGGCAAGTGGGAAGACTGACAGGTAGGCAGCAGACAGATGGGCAGACAGACAGGTAGGCACATGGTTAGACAGATAAGTAGGCCAGCAGAGAGCAAGGTAGGAAGACAGACAGGCAGGCAGTTGGAAAGTCAAGTAAGCAGGCAAACAGACTGACAGGTGAGTAGTCAGACAGGCATGTGTGCATACAGCCAGACAGGCAGATGGGCAGGCAGACAGGAATATAGACAGGCAGACAAACAGGTTATTAGACAGACAGATGGGTAGACAGATTGACAGAAGGGTAGGCTGGCAAGCAGTCAGGGAAAGGGTAAGAAAACAGGCAGGCAGGTCAATGGGCAAACTAGAGCCATGGTTAGGTACAGCAGACCCAGAAACCTGAACCATCACCTTGAAGAAGAAACAGCAGGACCCAGATAGATTCCACAACACATACGCCTGGAGACAAATGCAAAGTTGATATCACAATTTTTTAAACCTCTCAGAGCCTCTGGACTTGGGAGACAGAGAGAACTCCCTACTGCATTAGCAACATCCTGAGCAAGTTCAGTCTCTCACCATGAACTGGCCAGAAGCGAGGAGTTAGGGCTCCCAATCTGAACCTCAGGGTACAGACATACTGGACCCAGGCAAGTAAAGGTCCTTCCCTGGTCTCCTTCAGTCTTGGACTGACTGGAAAATCCTCAGGGGCCACTGGATGTTTTAGCACAGGCTATTGTAAACATCTGAATCCTTTCTTCCCCCAGGCAGTTGCCCCTGAACTTATCCTGCCTCGAGCAAGGCCTTCTGCCATATGAGGGAAAGGAGAACGGTGGGTGTTTTCTCAGAGCAGGGACAGTTCTCCTGCCAGTTTGTGCACAGGTCCTGTCCTCATGTCTGTGCCCCATCCCCAGCTCCTTGAGGACTTGGCCAAGGCTCCATCCTCCCCTTTACCTATAATAGAGAAGGAAGGGTTTTTGCTCCAGTTCCTACCAGAGAAGTTGAGAGACAAGGAGGGACTTACCAGGCTGGCCTCTGCTTCTGAGAAGTGTGACAGACCTTAGCAGCCAGGACCCCAGCGTCTGAATCCAGGGATAGAATTATATGGGCTGCTGGATGGCTTAGCTCATCTCCCCTTGGAGCTGTCATAATCAACGGTCATGTCACCTAGAAGTAGCACTGTCTGCAGTGGGGAGAGAGGGATGTCTCCTCAGGAGTCCTCTGCCCCCTCCTCCAGTCAATTACCACCAGAAATTATGACCAATTAATATACTATGCCATGACATACATCTGGGAGCAGGTGACAGTAAAAACTTTTTGTTGCTTCCTAGGAGGTGGGGTAGTAATGTGAGAATCACGCAATATCATGAGTGAGGCTTGGGGAATGAAGGTCTCAGCCTGTGCAGATCTATGGCCTGGACTAGTACCAGGTGGTTGGACCTGGCCACTACAGACCCACTCTGGACAGGCTGCCCAAAGGATGGACCAACAAAGATGACAGAGACCTTCTGGTCAGAGTCATCTCTTCATCTTCCCTTGAAGACCTGGAAGCCATGACCCACAGTGATGGTAGAAACCAAAATGGAGTAAACAGACATGAATGTCTCAATATTAAGTAAATTTCCTAGAGTCCTGGAGACTGAGAGGAGTGAAGGGGCCACAGAAGGACCAGCAGCTCTGTTCTCATGTAAACCAAAAACTTTCTCTTACGTGAAAGACCTGTCTGCACAACTGCCCCCAAACCAGGAACACAATCAAGAAGCATGGGTCGAGGTCATTCTAATGACAACTTAAATGGTGGAAGTTCTATTTATAATTGGAATACTGTATTTCCAAATAAGGCTTTTTGGATTTTCCTGGAGACTTCCCTGAGGATGGCAAATGCAAAAGTTGCCACTAAGCTCAGCCTGTTACCACACCAGAATAACAGGAAAGTTGCACAACTATGTCCCAGCCCAGCCAAATAGAAGAGGACAAAGCAAACAAACACCAACAATGTAATTCTTACTTAAAACAACAAAAACAAAACCACCCCAGCAGAGGTCCCCATTATTGGAATAGCACTTCTGGCCCTCCACCCACACAGCCCACCATGTTGGTCTTCTGTCCCATCCTCTGTGTGACTAATCACACAGCTGTGTCTGACATCACCTCTTGGGTTCTCTACTTTTCCACTTTTCAGTGTCCTGGGTGACAACAGTTCTTCTGTTACTTAAGGGACTGAGTTTTGGGCTCAAAACGAAAAAAAATGTGAGACTACAGGAGGGCCAGGGCAAGAAGGGTGGACATTTTTATATCACTGTTGAGTAGAGCCAGGACTTGGTTTTGGCAAGAAGGCTGTAGAGAATAAGCCTCTCTGAAAGGTTTCCCAAAGCCATCCTTTGTCAACCTGTACCACCCCATATCAAAGAAAGGTCAAGGAATTCACCCAACCCATCTGGAGAGGAAGGGCAGCCATGTTTGAGGGATTCACCTGATGACACTGAGCCTATTTGGACATTCTTTACTGTAAAACAGGAAAGCAACCTTGGGGAAACTAGCAGAGTGAAACCAAACGAATCACTGGAATTTTATTTTCCATGAGGCCAAGTTGGTGTCTAGAACTGAAGTGTACCTGTGACAGGCAGACCCAGCAGCAGATCATTCCAAAAGTCCAAGTATGGAGTGTTCAATGCCATGACCAGGGTGGTGGCCATATAAGTGGAGAGAATAATTTATGTGTGAGAGCTTTGGCACATCAAGAAATGGAAATATTATGAAAGACAACAGACTTAAAATGAAGAGTGAGAGAAATGAAGGAGTCAAGAATTATGAGTTTTAGAGCCTGGGTGAGTGGGAGCCTGGTGGTGCTTTGGGCAACAACAAGGACATTCTGAAGAGAGAAGGATTTAGGGTGTAAGGTGAGGATTTCTCTTTTGGATTGCTATGTCTCGTTGTAAAGTCCAGTAGGCAGCTGGAGATATAAGACTTGAGGTCAGGAGGGCAGGCAGGCAGGATTGGATAAGTAGATCAGAGAATCTTCTACATACAGATGAGAGTGGAAGCATTGGGAGCTGATGAAAGTGAAGAAGTTATAGAAGGTTAAGAAAAGAAAGCCCAGTAAAGAGCCATGGGGGACACCCACAGTTAATAAATATACCCTGGATGAAAAGCCAATCAAGGAGATGAAGAATAAGCTAGAGAGGGAGCAGAACTAGATGTGTCATGGGAACCTGGAGAGCAGGGAGATTTGAGAAGGGAGTGAATGTGTCAAAGACTGCAGAGAGGTCAGAAAGGATGAGGACTCAGAAAGAACCATTGTATCTGATGATTAAGAGCTCATTGGGCAATGAAGCATTTTTCCTTCCTTTCTTTTTCCTTCCTTCCTTCCTTCCTTCCTTCCTTCCTTCCTTCCTTCCTTCCTTCCTTCCTTCCTTCCTTCCTTCCTTCCTTCCTTCCTTCCTTCCCTCCCTCCCTCTTTCTTTCTTTCTTTCTTTCTTTCTTTCTTTCTTTCTTTCTTTCTTTCTTTCTTTCTTTCTTTCTTTCTTTCTTTCTTTCTTTCTTTCTTTCTTTCTTTCTTTCTTTCTTTCTTTCTTTCTTTCTTTTTCTCTCTTCCCAAGTCTTCTTGCACAAAATGTGTAATATTGAAACGTTTTCCATGATTGCACATATACAACCTACATCAGATTGCTTACTGTCTCAGAAAAGGGGAAGGGAAAGCAGAGAGGGAGAGAATTTGGAACTCAAAATTTTAAAAAAGCCAATGTCAAAAAGATTTTGGCATGTAATTGGGGAATAATATACAATATTTTTAAAAAAAGACATGGTTGGTAACTATGAAGAAGAGTCTAGTGGATAATGAGATCAGAAACCACATTGCAGAGGGTTTTAGAATCTAGTGAGAAGAGTCAGAGCCATTGTTTAGATGTTTTCACCAGTGTAGCTGAAAACAACAGGTGGCATTTAAGACTCTAGCTAGTAGAGATGATAAGATCACATGTTTTTCTTTTAAGGATGAAGAAGATGAGTGTATTTATACGCAGCAGGGAAGGAGCCAGCAGATAGGGAGGGATTGAAAATGAGAGTGAGAATGATAGAGGGGTAATCTGATGGATAAAGGATAGGATATTATCAAGGTTGTGCATACTACTTGGTAAGGAGAGGGACAATTTCTTCATGAGAGGGAGAGAGATGAAGTAAAAGGTGGGATTAAGATGTTTGAATGATGTGAGATGAGGAGGAGGAAAGAAAGGGGAGGTTTTGCTTAACGATCTCATTTTTTTCCAGTGATGTATGAGATGAGTTCCTCAGCTGAGAGGTTGTGGGTACCACCTGCCATGGGAGATTTGAGGAAAAAGTTTGAAATAACTATTTCAGCTATTTAAGAGTTCATGAACATGGAAGTAGAATACTTGTGCGTGAAGGCAAGGCCAAGGGTACATCTATTTCTATAGCAGTTCAGGTGGAGTGGAGTAGTGTGTCAGGAGTAAGTGAAGGTATTTGAGTGAGATTCAACATATATTGAGAATCTCTTCATAATATGAACACAAGGAGATGACTGTGGGAATATGGCAGAGTAGATCTAGAAACTTTCAGCTCCATAAATTTCCTTCAAAAAGCAAGAGAGAACATCACCTCAGAGCAGCAGATAGAAACACAGGGTAAAGCAGTAGTCCTCCCAAAACAATTTGAGAAGAATGCAGGAAAGTCTCAACCTCCAGAGTTGAAGGTTTGGATTGATTGATGTGCAGACACCTCCAGACCCACTCTGCAGAATTAACAAACAAGAAGCCCTGGGAGCAACTGGGTTGAGAGGCAGCCACAGCCTTAGAAACTTTCATTTTGCAGACAGTCTTGGGGATCTGATGGTTGAGCAGGAGAAGATTGTTGGACCTTCCTCTTTGAAGGGATGCCAAGCACACCTTGTACTGGGAAGGGCAGTGTGTCCTGGGCTGTGGCTGTGGGGAGAGGGAGGTAGCACACAACTGGTTAGTGCAGAAATGAGGAGCAGGGACCCTTTCGGCTGTGGGCACTTGTTGGAGAGTTGAGTCTTTGGTTTCAATTCAGGGCCAGAAAGGATAGCTGTAGTTTGCGGCCACCAGAGGGATTGTAGGGAGAAAGATAATTAATTGAAGAGTGTGGCTGGGAGCTCTAGCTATGCTTTAGTAGTGGAAAGGAGAGCCCAAAGGTGGGCCTCGAGATGGACCTCAGAAAGTAACAGTAGGAAGGGTCTATGGCTTGGGGTGTCATTCCCCATATCTTGGGAATTCAACTTGATTACACTAATAGCAGCTAAAAGCATAATTAAACAAAAAGTATGTAAAAATGAGTAATCAAAGGAGAACGAGCCCAACCATAGATAGTTACTATGGGGATAGTGAAGATCTGAATTACTATTCAGAGGAAGATAATGGAGCTTTAAAAAAGTTCCTCCTTTTTCAATGAGAAACATGAAATGGTTCCAGGCACAAAAAGAGTTCTTGGAAGAACTTAAAACAAAGAGAGATCAAGGAAAAGTTAGAAAAAAAAAGAGCAGTTTTAAAAAAAATATGAAAAGAAAGTCAAGTAAAGGGAAGTAGAAAATGAAAAATTTAAGGAAGAAAATAATTCCTTGAAAACTAGAAACTAATGACATTCTAAGACACCAAGATATCATAACATCAAGCCAAAAGAATGAAAGAATGGAAGAGAAAGTGAAACATCTCATCAGAAAAACCACCAATCTGGAGAACAGATCCAGAAGAAATACTATAGTATTTTGAGTGCCTAAAAATAATGCCAGAGGGGGGTGACCTCTGAAATTCAGTCCTGGAACCTAGATCCACAAGGATCATGGGCCCCCTTGGAATCCCAGTTGTTCTTTGTCCCCTAAAGATCATAAAAGATTTTGGGCTATGTTCACAAGCCTCAGATTCAGGTCTATTTTTGGTGTTTCTGTATGGGTTCAGGGTTAAGGAGTGGGGTCCATCAGGCACTGTCTTCCCTGGACATGGTCAAGGAGAGGTCCTTCCTTAAACGTAGGCCTAAGACTGGGCTGCCAAACCCTCAACATCAAGCAGGAGGCCAGGGCTTGTGCCTGCCTCTGGGAACACAGCAGGCTCTGGCCACTTGGCTATCCCTGGAGATCAGGAGAAAGGGGCTGATGGTTGGGAAACATAGCACCAGAAATGTAGAGACATTTATCAGGGATGACCTGGAATGAAGAAAGTAGGTATAGCAAAAAGCAAAGATACCATTGACCAAGTAAAAGGAGACAAAAGTGCTCAAAAGGAGCAGGATGGACCCAGTGACCCGGATCTCTGGGGAGGCTCGGGGACAGCAGCTGGTCCTGTGCAGGTGCTGGACTTGCTGGTGGTGTTTCCTCAGGAGAATCACCTTGTAGCCACTTGTACATATCATCAGTGCCACACAGAACACATCTCTGAAGGTGGTTAACCACACAAAATTGCTACTTGGTTCTTTCCAGGTACAGAAAATGAGGTCAACTGTTACTGTGAAATTAGTGTTGTGTCTCTGTGGGCCTGTAATGCCTATGGCTATGCCAACTTCTATGAGCAGGCTGAACAGCCAGCAGAAGATGCAAGAAGAGATAATGTACTTGGGGGCTCTGGCTTTGACCCCTTCCCATGGAGAACTGACAGGGCTGATGACAATTGCCTGGAAGCCACTTAGCAGGCAAGTGCTACAGAGAGAAAGACACCGGCTGACTCTCTGAAGGTAAAAATCAATTTTACACCAGGTGTCATCCAGGAAATCTTTCACTCCAAATACAGCTATTTTCATTGGGATGCCTGTGGAGAGCAGGAAAATGAAGTTGGCTAAAGTCAGCTGGCTCATGATTTGGTCTGTGGGCCTCAGCTTGCGGCTAGTGAAGATGAAAAAGCACAGGAGGATGGAGTTCCCCAGCACCCCAAGTCCTGTCTGAGAAAGGTAAAGAGTTCCCAGGATCACATCATGTGGAATCATTCCTTCAGTGTTTAAGGGAGAAGAATGATGGCCAGAGTCAGGGGGACCTTGATAGAAAAGAAGTAAAAAATATCAGTGTGGCAAATGTCTTGAGGTGACTCTTCTACATCCCACTCTCATTGGCAAATTCATGTTGTGTCCCCAGAATGTGGCTACCACATCCCCTCCCAAATCCAGGAGTAATCCTGAGATATTAGAAGTGAAGTTTTCTTTGTGATGTCATAGGTCATGAGCCCCCACCAGTGGGCTTCTTTCCATGGGTATCAGTTGATATCATTTTAATCTTCTGACAAGTAGCTTTTAGAAAAGCTTCTATCTATCTATTTATTAAAGTTTTCTTTTTTTTTTTATTGTCAACTTAACCTATTATGAACAAAATAGACATGTACATATGCATGGTAGAACATGGCAGAGGCAACTAGGCAGCTCAGTGGAGAGAACATTGGGCTTGGAGTCAGGAAGACTTGAGTTCAAATCTCTCCTCAGACACTTACTGGCAGTGTGATCTCTGCCTCAGTTTCCTCATCCATAAAATGGGGATAGTAATTGCACCTATCTCCCCGAGGTGGTTGTAAGGGTTGCATGAGGTAATATTTGTCAAATGTACCTGGCAAATAGTAGGCACGTAATAAATGCTTGTTTCTTTTCTTTCTTCCTTCTAGTCAACTTGCTTTTCTTTTAAAATACATGATACAGTCAATAAAGGGGTTTTTACTAAGGTGGCAAAGTAAGGGATATTTGATACAAAGTTTACCCTCCCCCATTTACAGCTTCCCTTTTAATAGAAAGGAAATGATTTTGCTCGTGCAACAGATGTTCAATTTCATATGATCAAACTTATCTCTTTTGCCTTTTGTGATTGCCTTATTCCTTTGTTTGGTTCAGAACTCTCCCCCTAGATATGGATTTAAAAGGTATGTGATCTTGTGGGTATGAACTTTCATTTTCAAGTTGTGTATCTGTTTTGATTTTATTCTGTGGCATGAGTTCTAAAGTATTACTCTAAAATAATTTCTACCACACTATTTTTAAGTTTTTCCAGAAGTTCATATCAAATGAAGGAAGTTTCCAAATAATTTCTGTTTTCCCGTTTTTTGAACAGAGATCTATCAAGTTAAATAACTTAAATGCCTCTGCTTAGCCTTTAAAATCTTTTACAGCATGGACTTAACTGTATTTTGAAACTTCTTATGCATTCCTCCTCTTTATCGCTCTGTGATCAAGCCCAAATGGCTCATTTGCTATTCTTCACTGCATCTCCAGCCTCTGAACTTTATACACACTATATCTCATACCTGAAGTGCTCTCCTTTCTCACCTCTGCCCTTAGACTCCCTGGCTTCTTTCAAAGCTCAGCTCAAAGGCCACCATGTATGTGAAGCTTTTCCTGATCTTTCCAGGGCCTCTTCCTCCCCAAATGCATTTGCATTGTGTGGATTTTTATATGTAAATGTTTTCTTCCCTAATCAAGTCCCATGAGGGGAGGAACTGCTTCATCAGTTTTCTTCATAACCCTCAGAGACTGCCTCATGGATGGTAAGTTTTGAAGATGTGCTTGCCAACTGATTTTTCTTTCCGATTCTTCCTGTTTATGGCTTAACCCAGAGCCTCCTGGCAGTTCAGGCTGTGGAGCAGAGGAGAATGATGCACTCATGGACTGTGAAATATTTAAGAAAGAGAAGTTTGCTGAACCCTGAAAAGGATGGAGAAGGAAACAGTTTACTTGTTTGAATGGGTATTGCTCTCCTTTGCCTCCCCTCATGGTGCCAGACATCCATCCCACAGAGCAGTGGGATGTCTAACCCTAAATATGCCCCTAAAGTTGCACATAAGAACTACTCATAGATTGACCAAGAAGTCATGCCATTGGCTGAGATGCTATCTGTAAAGCACTTAGCATGGTGCCTGGCACCTTGTAAGCATTGAATAAAGGTTGTTCCCACTCCATTATCAATGGTTTATGTTTCTGTGCTGCAGAAGTCCCAAATTCTCGGGATGACCTACTTGTTCCCTGTAGGAGAAACCCAGTACAATCTATGTAATACAAATGCTATTCCTACTACATCTTACTCCTTGGTGGCAAGATCTCAAAATCTTCCATTGCTGTTCAGTCACATCCAGCTTCTTGTGATCACATTTGGGATCCTGGCAGAGGTACAGTAGTGGTTTTGCTATTTCCTTCCATAGCTCATTTTACAGATGAGGAAACTGAGGCAAACAGGGTAGAGTGAGTTGTTCAGGTTCACAGAGCTAGTAAGTGTGTTACACCAGATTTGAACTTAAATCATCCTGAGTCAAAGCCCAGAGTTCTATCCGGCACATCGCTTAGCTTGCCCCTCAAAATCTCCTATTGATATCAAAGCAGTTTTATGACTTTAAGGGTGTACATAAACACCCCTGACTTCAGAGATATGAGAAGCCACATAGGCAGAGGAAATGAGTACAAATAAAAGAATGATACACATATCACACAATGTAAAAGTCCTCTAAAAGGGCATGGCGTGTTAAGTGGGCAGTGCACAGTCGGTCTCCCAGTGTAAAGCAGAGTGAGGAGCAGGACCACAGAGCAGATGATGACGCCTCCAGCACAGCCACAAATCCCCATCCAGGGTCTCTGCAGCAAGATAGCTAAGATGTCATGGGCTTCTTGGATGCAGCCTATCCATGGGCCTAAGGAACACCAAGGTTAGATCTGAACCACTTCCAACTCAGTGTTCCCCCGTCTGTCAGCCAGGACTTTCCCTGAATTTTTCCAACAATCCCACTCTTTGATTGCATAAACCCTTTCCACGATGAGTTGTATGAATCATCCCAGGGGAAAGGAGACTTGACAATTGCTGGGATGTAGACATAGAAGGGGAGTGGGAGCTGCTGGGAGCACTCCAGGAGGGCAGAGACCCTGAGGCCTGGGTGACTCTCTACAGGGCACAGAATAAAGAAGGGTAAGAGAAGACCCAGTGGAACTCTGTCTCAGAACAGCCCAGCTGTAAGCCGTTCTGGAG
The DNA here is from genome assembly GCF_003287225.1 of Phascolarctos cinereus. Taxonomy (NCBI): domain Eukaryota; kingdom Metazoa; phylum Chordata; class Mammalia; order Diprotodontia; family Phascolarctidae; genus Phascolarctos; species Phascolarctos cinereus. The sequence continues at coordinate 295,244,392 of NW_027555514.1, forward strand.
GCTGGGTGCAGGGAATCCCAGGACTTCCTCACCCTTCCTAGATGGGCACCATGTAACAGGGACACAACTTCTGGGAGGTAAGATTCCTAATGTTAGCACTCAGGGTCATGACTGTGGTGAAGCTTTTTAAAAATGAGGAGCCAATCTCCTTTCCTCTCCCTCTGCCAGAGCCACAACCTGTTGGTGAGCATGACCGGCAACTCTAGCTAATCCTAATATCTGGAGCTACTCCTGGCTGAGGCCTGTCCTGATGTTGTTGGCCATTGTCCTGTCTTCAGAGTCTGGTTTAGAATGGGGCCTGTACCCACTCCTAGTGCCTGCTTCCAGGACCCATGATGCTGCTCACTTTCTTGGGGCCTACACTGCTGCCAGGACCCCCTTCCATTGTCTCTATGTGAGTGTTCCAGACTACATCGAGAACCATTTATGTTCTCCCTACCTATTGCATTCTCCCAAATGGACCCTGGGAATGGTCCTGGAGTTTCTTAAGTGTGATCTCTTACCCTTTGCTCCTCTGATGGGGGGCCACCTGAACCAGGGCCTCTGCCACAATAGCTTCATGTGTCTTGGTCAACATTCTGCCATCAATGTAGTGGTGGACATGATGCCCTCAAGAAGTAAGCCATATCAGAAACTGCTTACCAGACTGTGACAATATAAAGGAGAACTCAAGTAGGGCTGGTGTGGGAGAGTCAAGGTGAACTGAACTCCTTGCCAGGTGAAAGCCAATTGCTCCTGACTAGTCCCAGCCTTGAGAATGGATTTAAAAAGAAGCATTCATGAAACCACTGGCCCTATGCCCCTTATCTGGCACATTGCCAAGGCCAGGACTGCTGCTGGTATTGGGTGACAAGCACCCACACAGCTAACGCAGAAGAGCTCCTTGTATTCCTTATCAAGTGGTCGACATTTCCAGATTCACCATAGAAATTGGGGTACCCTAGTGGACCCACTGGAGATCCCCTGATATGATAATAACCTGGCTAGCATTATTCAGGAGCCTTTTGTATCCATGTTGGTGTGGGTGAGGTCTTTAGAGGATGCCTTTGGCTCAGGTGAGGCTGAAGGTGCCCTTGCATGATTTTGTTAGCACTTGCTAGACTGTTGCTCATTCAGGTAGAGGTTGTGACCTTGATGGATACTGAGATTTCCGCTCCCAACCTCAGTACTGTGCCTCTTCTGCTAGTCCATTGGACTCTACCTGGGAGGGCTTGGCTCTTGAGGCTTGCCTCCACTGCTGGTGCCCACCTACCTCTTGGGTAAATGAAATGTGCAAACTGGACCTTGGTGGGGTGTGGGAGCATTAATCCAGTGACCAAGGCTAGATACCGTTAAGTCCAGGAGAGCCAAATTCAAGTCTAGGTCCCAGGGACCAGTCAAATCCTGAGTGTGGCCTCCTTATCCCATTAAATGGAAACTAGTCCAACCTATGTAGAGCAAATCCTACTTCTACCACACTTCCCTATCTAGTCTGCTGCACTCTTCTCTTTTGCTGTTTTTAACAACTACAAAATCATTTTTGATGACTATGGCTTTATAAGAGACTGAAGTCTAGAAGGACCATCTTTCTCTCCCTTCCTCACCCATTTCTACTTTTCACATTATTTTCCTTGAGACTTTTGGCACTTCAGGTCCTCCAAATGAGTTTTGTTGTTCTTTGATGTAGCTGAATAAAGTGTCCCCTTGGTAGTGTGCCTGGCATGGTACACATTCTGTACGTTCATTTCCTTAATATCATCTCTCTTCTATTTGTGTAAGTCAAATATGGACAGTAAATAGTCCTCCTGTTGTTAAGGCCCTTGTTCTTAATGAACCTTTGGCCATTGTCTTCATTCATCAGAGGGGTCTTGGGAGACTGGCTTCCAAATATGTTATATATCTGATAGTCAGTGCAAATATAATTTTTCTTTCTGGTTTTCAAAATAGTGTTTTGTTTTTATATTTTTGCTTAAATACAGAAATGCCTCAGATTGTCTACAAATTTATTTTTTTGTAAATATTGTACTGAATCTATTAATTATCTCAGTTAATTTTTTTTTCTGATTCTCTAAGAATTCTCTGGTAAACTACCACATTATCAGCAATTAGGGAGAATTTGGTCTTATGTTTGTCAATTTTTCTATCTTTAATTTCTTGATCTTTTTCATAACCTTAGCTAACCTATATTTCTGAAAATATGCAAAATTATAGAATGGAACGATACCAGTTATGACTTTAACTTGACATTTTTTCTTGGAAAGCTTCCGGTGTTTCCTCTCTGTAAATAATTCTAGTCCTTAATAGGTATGACCTTATGGATATGTACTTTTAACATATTAAAAAGTGACTTTTAAGCTTTCACTTTGCTTTGAAAGTTTTTTTTTAAACGTAAGTGAGCATTGCACTATGTCAACAACTTTTTGTGCATCTGTTAGTATAATCATGGGATCAGGATTTTTAAAAAATGTTTAATGTCATTATTTTAATTGCTTTCCTAATGTTGAACCATCCTTGCATCTGTTATTAGAAATCCAATTTGGTCATGGTGAATCATTGGACATATTGCTATAGTTTTGTCCTGATATTTTGTTTAAAATGATTGCGTTTCTTGAGAGATAGTAGTTTGAATGATACTGTCTATAGTTTTCTTTCTTTGCTTTATCCTTCCCTGTTATGGACTAGAATCTTCTCCTTGAGTCGCTTTGTCTAGTCTAATCTAGTCTGCTTGCTCTCTGGCAATTTGATGGCATATCCCTTAATATGTAAATTAATTTAGTGTCTCATAAAAGGCATTTAAGACAGTGCCTTTATTCCCTCATTTTTGAGGCTAATTTGCTGAATCCAGTATTAATTGCTTGTTAAACTTTTAATAAAATTCATCTTTAACTCTACCTAGGCCAAGGTTTCCTTTCTCTCTCCACTGTTCCCCCTTGGTACTTCTTTTACAGCAAGTTCAATTTTATTTCCTGCCAATGGATTATGTAAAATACCCTTCACCCTTTGTTGCTTAACTTCTAATATTCTGGCGTTTAACTGTGTATGGGAGATTTTGAAGATACCTTTTATTTTCTGGTCATTTTAGAAGGTGCAGATTTCACAAACCACTCAGTACCTAGGAGGTTAGATCCTCCCAAGAATGCCTCTGCCAAACCTCCCATTTCAGTGTCTATTAGAACACTGGGGCCCTTGTCCTCCTGTCCTCAGTGTCCATCCTTCACAGTGGCCATTGTGCTAAGTTGTGGATGCCTGATAGCCTTCACAATAGCTGTATTACCTGCTTCTATCCACTATACAAACCAAGGAGGCACCACTCCTAGCCCCAGAAACAATTCACCAGCTCCCAGTTGGGTGAGTCACCCATGGCCCTGCAGTGAGTAATGATGCAGGCAGAATCATCGGCTTATCCTGAGCTCGCTCTTCTGATCCCCACCTCCTGGAGAAGCTCCTCCAGCTGCCCCTGCCACAGCGAGGGGAGATGAGGTCTTTGTCCTGGTGCCTAGTGTCTCCCCAACTTACTTTGCCTGCTCTACTTCCTTGACTGGACTAGGCTTCTTTCATCTGTGACCTAAAGCAAAGAGGTACATACCAAGCTTAGCAGGGAGGAGGATGTATCTGATGTCAGGAATCCTTTTTTTCAGTCCCTGCCTGTGACTCAGTCTGGTTGTGTGATCACAGTCTCTGTCTGTGGACATTGGGGACTGTCCTTACAGAGTGATTTGGAAGCCCATGTGCTAAACCCTACAGAGATGCTCTAGAGATGGCAGTGATGGTGATGCTGGATGGCTCAGAATCCTACTGTGGGCCACATATGGAGTGAGAGACCAAACCCTGGGGTCTTGGCTCCTTGTCCTGTTCTAGAATTGAGTGGCATCAGGACAGGACCAGCTCTATTCTCTGCCCTCAAAGGCCAGGTTATTATGGCCAGTAGTTTTTATGAGAAGACACACAAATAGGTAGGCAGATAGATGGGTAGGCAGCCAAGTAGGCAGACAGGCAGGGAGGCAGGCTGGTAGGCAGGTAGGAAGATGGGTAGGCAGACAAGTAGGCAGATCGACAGGCAAGCAGGCAGGTAGACATGTAGGGAAATACTTATACAGTTAAGTAGGCAGACAGACAGAATGGTAGGAAGACAGGCAGGCAAGAAAGCAAACAGACTGATAGGTGAGTAAGCAGACATGTGTGCAGACAGACAGACAGACAGGCAGATAGGCTGGCATATAATCCAACAAGTAGACAGACATAAGGGCAGGCAAACAGGTAATAGACAGATAGATGGGCAGACAGATATGTTATCAGACTGACAAATGTGCAGACAGACAGACAGGCAGGCAAGCAATCAGATGGGTAAGCGAACAGGCCGAGGTGGGCAGACTATAGCCATGGTAAGGTACAGCAGACTCAGAGACCTGAACCATCACCTTGAAGAAGAAACAGCAGCATCCAGCTAGATTCCACAACACATGCACCTGGAGGCACACGCAAAGTTTATACCACATTTTTTTTTAAAAACCTCTAAGTGACTGTGGATATGGGAGACAGAGACAATTCCCTACCATATTGGGAGCAGCCTGAGCAAGTGCAGTTTCTCACCATGAACCAGCCATAACTGAGGAGTCTGGACTCCCAATCTGAACTCCAGGGCACATACACACTGTGCACCCAGCTGACTAAAGGTCCTTTCCTGTTCTCCTTCAGGTTTGGACTGACTGGAAAATTCTCAGTGGCCACTGGATATTATAGCACAGGCTATCATAAATGTCAGGATCCCTTCTTCCTCCCAGTAGCTGCCCCTGAACTCATCCTGCCTTAAAAAGGCCCCTGCTCTATGAGGCAAAGAAGAGTGGGGGATGTTGTCCCAGAGCAGGAATAGCTCTCCTGCCAGTGTGTGCACAGGTCCTGGCCTCATGTCTGTGCCCCATCCCCAGCTCCTTGAGTCCTTGGCCAAGGCTCCATACTCCCCCTTATCTATCATAGAGAAGGAAGGGTTTTTTGCTTCCAGTTTCTACCAGAGATATGGAGAGAAAAGGAAGGATTCACCAGGCTGGCCTCTGCTTCTGAGAAATTTGACAGACTTTAGCAGCCAGGGCCCCAGGGTCTGAATCCAGGGACAGAATTATATGGGCTGCTGGATTGCTGAGCTCATCTCCCTTTGGAGCTGTCATAATCAATGGTCATGTCACCTAGAAGTAGCACTGTCTACAGAGGGCAGACAGCGATGTCTCCTCAGGAGGCCCCCTCCCTCCTCCTCCAGTCAACGGCCACCAGCAATTATCATGAATTAATGAACTAGGCAACTGGGAGCAGTTAACAGTAAAAACTTTTTGGTGCTTCCTAGGAGGTGGGGTAGTAATATGAGAGTCATGAGAGATCATGAGTGAGGCTTGGGAAATGAAGGTCTCAGCCTGTGCAGGCCTATGGCCTGGATTAGTGCCAGGTGGTTGGACCTGGCCACTACAGACCCACTCTGGGCAGGCTGCCCAAAGGGTGTACCAACAAGGGTGACAGAGACTTTCTGGTCCCACTCATCTCTTCATTCAGTGTTCTCCCTTGAATGCCTGGAAGCCAAGACCCACAGTGATGTGGAAACCAAAATGCAGTAAACAGATGTGAATGTCGCAATGTTAGGTGACCTTTAATGGAGTCCCTGAGGCTGAAGAGGAGTGAAGGGGCTACAGAAGGACCAGATGCTCTGTTCTCATGCAAGTCAAAAAACTTTCTCTTACATGAAAGACCTGTCTGCACAACTGCCTCCAAACCAGCAACACCACCAGGAAGTCAAGGTCATTCTAATGACCACAGAAATAGTGGCAACTGCATTTGTAATTGGAATACACTATTTCCAAATAAGGCTTTTTGGATTTTCCTGGAGACTTCCCTCAAGATGGCAAATGCAAAAGTTGCCACTAAGCTCAGCCTCTTATCACACCTAAATAACAGTAAAGTTGCACAATCATGTCACAGCCCAGCCAAATGGAAGACAACAAAGGAAACAAGTGTCAACACTGTAATTCTTCCAAGAAACAACAAAAAGAAAACCACCACAACAGAGGTCCCTATTGTTGGTGTACCGCTTCTGGCTCTCAACCCACGAAGTCCAGCATGTTGGTCTTCTGTCCCTTTCCCCATGTCACTGTGATCAGCTCTTGGGGTCTCCACTTTTCCATTTGTCAGTGTCCTGGGTGAAAACAGTTCTATTACTTAAAGGACTGAGTTTTGGGGTCAAGATGAAAAAATCTGAGAGTGGAGGAGGGAGAGGATAAGAAGGGTGGAGATTTTCATATGACCATTGAGTAAAGTCAGGACCTGGCTTTTGGCAGGAAGGCTGTAGAGAACAGGCCTCTGAAAGGTTTCCCAAAGCCATCCTTTGTCAACCTGTAGCACCTCATATCAAGGAAAGGTCAAGGAATTCACCCTACCCATCTGGAGAGGAAGGGCAGCCATATTTGATAGATTTATCTCATGGCACTGGGCCTATTTGGACACTCTTTACGGTAGAAGGGAAAGAGCTCCGTTGGAAGAGCTGACTACAGGAAAGCAACCCTGGGAAAACTAGCAGAGAGAAACAAAAGGAATCACTGGAATTTTATATTCCATAAATCCAAGTTGGTGTCTGGAGCTTGAGTAGACCTTTGGCAGGCAGACCCAGCAGTAGAAAATTGCAAAAATCCAAGTATGGATTGTTCACTGCTCTGACCAGGGTGGTGGCCATGTGAGTGGAAAGTAAGGGTTATGTGTGAGAGATTTGGCATATCTAGAAATGAAAATATTATGAAAGACAGCAGATTGAAAATGGGTGAGAGAAATGAAGGAGTCAAGAATTATGAGTTTTAGAACCTGGGTGAGTGGGAGCCTGGTGGTACTTTGGGCAACAACAAGGACATTCTGAAGAGAGAAAGATTTAGGGTGTAAGGTGAGGATTTCTGTTTTGGATAGCTATGTCTCATTGTACAAGTTCAGTAGGCAGCTGGAGGTATAAGACTTGCGGTCATGAGGTCAGGGAGGTAAGATTGGATAAGTATATCTCAGAATCTTCTACATAGAGATGATAGTGGAATCATTGAGAACCGATGAGATAGCCTACTGAAGTAGTTATATAAGGTTAAGAGAACAAAGCCCAGTACAGAGCCTTAAGGGACACCTATAGTTAGTAGACATGACCTAGATGAAAAGTTATTAAAGGAGATGAAGAATAAGAGGTAGCATAACCAAATATGTCATGGAAACCTGGAGAAAAGAGAGAATTGAGGAGAAGAGAGTGACTGTGTAAAGGACTCCAGAGAGATCAGAAAGGATGAGGACTGAGAAAGGACCATTGTTTCTGATGATTTATAGAAGATTGGGCAATGAAGCACTTTTTCTTCCTTCTCTCTTTCTTTTTTCCTTCCTTGCTTTTTCTTTCTTTCTTTCTTCCTCCCTTACTTTTTCTTCCTTCCTTCCTTCCTTCCTTCCTTCCTTCCTTCCTTCCTTCCTTCCTTCCTTCCTTCCTTCCTTCCTTCCTTTCTCTCTCTCTCTCTCTCTCTCTCTCTCTCTCTCTCTCTCTCTCTCTCTCTTTCTTTCCTCCCTCCCTCCCTCCCTTCCTTCCTTCCTTCCTTCCTTCCTTCCTTCCTTCCTTCCTTCCTTCCTTCCTTCCTTCCTTCTTTCCTTCCTTTCTCTCTTTCTTTCTTTCTTTCTTTCTTTCTTTCTTTCTTTCTTTCTTTCTTTCTTTCTTCTTTCTTTCTTTCTTTCTTTCTTTCTTTCTTTCTTTCTTTCTTCCTTCCTTCCTTCCTTTCCTTCCTTCCTTCCTTCCTTCCTTCCTTCCTTCCTTCCTTCCTTCCTTCCTTCCTTCCTTCCTTCCTCTCTCTCTCTCTCTCTCTCTCTCTCTCTCTCTCTCTCTCTCTCTCTCTTTCTTTCTTTCTTTCTTTCTTTCTTCCCAAGTCTTCTTGCAGAAAGTGAGTAATATGGAAATGTTTTATGTGATTGCACATCTATAACCTATATCAGATTGCTTACTGTCTTAGAGAAGGGGAAGGGAAAGTAGAGAGAGAGAGAATTTGGAACTCAAAATTTTTAAAAAGGCAATGTCTAAAAGATTTCTTTTTATAAGTGATTGGGGAATGATATAAAATTGTATTTTAAAAAAAATTGTTCTTAACTACAGAGGCTAGTGAATAATGAGATCAGAAGCTACATCTTGTATCAGCCATAACTTCAATATTGTTTTAGACTATTTAAAATACAAGGGCAGTATAAAATATCTGAGTATAAACCTGTTGAAAACAGATATGATATTTGTATGAATATAAACATAAAATATTTTTTACATTTTTTTGCTAACAAAATCAGACCTAAATAATCGAAGTAATACTTATTGTTCATGTAAAGTCAATATAATTTGTAAAATGACAATTTTACCTAACTATTCTTTTTATTCAATATCATCCCAATTAAAGTACTTTACTGAGTTAGAAAAGTAATAACAAAGTCATTTGGAAAAGCAAAAGGTCAGGAACTTAAAAGAACCTAGGGAAAAAAAGACAAAAAGGAAATAGATTCAGCAGTATCAGGCCTTAAACTAGGTTATAAGGTGGGAGCATTGCTGAAGTGTAAAAAAGGTAACTTTGTTTATTTTAAAGTAAAATTTTCTTAAGTAAATAAATCTTTGTATCCAAGAATAGAAAGAATGCAGAATAATCAGGAAAAAAAACTTTCATAGACAATTGGTCAGATAGGATGTAATTTGATTGGAATATGGCTATAGGGAATGACGAGCTGATTGATTTAGAAAAACATGGAGAGACTTAGACTTACAAAGGAAAATGCTATTCACCTTCAGAGAAACAGATGGCAGAAGTAAATAAGCATAGTGTGGCCTTACACGTATGTGTATGAGTGTATATCTGTATATTCATAGATATCTATGTATACATAGAAGACATATGTGTGTATACACATATATATTTATGTGTACACATATAATACAGAAGAGGCTTTAGCACCTGCTTTGCTGCTGCACTCTAAGCATGATGGGATCCTTTCATCTACATGCAGTTGAAACCTGTATGTGTCATCTCTACCTATCAGAATGTAGCATTTTTGAAAGCAAGGATTATATTATCTTAATCTTTACAACTCCATGCTGATCCAGGTGCTTTGTACAAAGTAAGTTCCGGATAATTGATTAATTGATTAATTCATTCCTGTTGAATTCATCTTAGATTCAGTCCACTTCTCTAGCCTGTCAAGATTTGTTTGGATTCTGATGGTCATCATCCACTGTGTTACATATCCCTTCCAGATTTGTGTCTTCTACAAATTGAGTAAGGACACCATCTATGCCTTTATTCGGGTTATTACTGAAAACACTGAACAGCCTAGGACCCTGGGGCATCCCCTGATGTCCTCCCACCAAGGTTACATTGAATGATTGGGTTAAGCCTAGTGCCTCATTGGGCTCTTCTGTACCATTTTGATAGCTAACTTTCCAATCTGAAAACTATTAAAAATTCCCAAGTTGTAGACTCACATTCTTTCAGACTAATCCTGTTGGACTACTTTGGACCAAATAAGCAATTAAATTAAACAATATTTATTAAACTTTTACAAGTTAAAAGATTTGCATTAGGTGCTAGAGGCACACAAACAGCACCATATGTCATCACAGTGAGAATGCAGTTATCCAGTGCAGCCAAACAGAAACAAAAAAAATGCATTTGTGTGAGACACTCAATATAGGACATGACTTTATGTTACCAATGGATATTCACCAGCATCTTGGAATGAAGAGGTTAGCAATGAAGAGGTACATGGGAGTGTGGAGGTGAGCATCAGAAATCCTGGCCAGGACAATGAGCAGATTCCCAGCCATGGTGATCAATACATCCACAGGAAGAGCCCAAAGATCAAATTCTGCTGTTCTGGCTGGTCAGAAAATCCAAAAAAAGAGGAATTCATATACACTGGTTTGGTTTCATCTGTCCTTATGCCTGATGTGTGCGCAGGAAAAGCACTCCTTTGGAAACAGGTAGATTCACAGAGAAGATTATGACTCCTAAAGAATGAGGCATGATTGCTAGAAATGGTTGTTGGCACGCTTCTACTGGGCCATGACACCCAGCCTCACTTCCAGTATGGACTCAAACATGAGTGGGTATAAGGTCTAAGATATTTCTATCTGATGTCTCTTCTGTCCAGTACCCATATTCATGTCTACCTAATGGACAGAGTGTTGGTCTGAAGTCAGGAAGATGTGAACTAAAATTCACAGAGAGAGACAGAGACAGAAAAATAGAGAAAGACAGAGGGAGAGGGGAAAGGAGAGGAGAGGAGAAGAGAAGAGAGAGGGAGTGGGGAGAGATGACTACAGCAGGTTTTCAGATATTTAAAATCTCTTCTGAGAGCAGAAACCACCAGTTTCACTGTGATTGTTATTTCTCAGTCTTTTTAAGATGTATCAACTCTTCATGGTCCCATTTGGAGTTTCCTTGGCAGAGATACTGGAGTGGTTTGCTGTTTCCTTGTCCAGCTCATTTTACGGATAAGGAAGTGAGGCAAGAAGGATGAAGTGACTTGCCCAGTGTCAATCAGAGAAACAGTAGAAACTGTAAGGACAGGCCACAATGTCATTTTGCTGGGGGGTCCCAGATGACACGAGGCTTCTGGACCCAGTTGGAGGCTTTTGGGATATTGGGATCCTATCTGCAGACAGCCAGTCTTGTCTGCTATTGAATATAAGGGTAAAGAAGTTGTTGTGGGGAGGACACCAGAGGGAGATGACCTCAGATATTCATTCTTGGAACCTTGATCCACAAGGATAATGGCCCCCTTAGTGTCCTAGTTGCCTTCTGTCCCCTAGAATTCATGAAAGGTTTTGGACAGTGTTCATCAGCCTCTGATCCCCGTCTATTTTGGTGTTTGTGTATGGGGTCCATACACAAGGTTAAGGACTGGGGCCCATCAGACACTGTCTTCCCTGCACATTGTTAAGAAAGCCTACTTCCTTAAATGTGGGCCTGAGGATGGTCTCCTCAACCCTCAACATTAAGAAGGAGGCCAGGGCTTGTGCCTGCCTCTGGGAGCACAAGAGGCCCTGGCCACTTGGCTATCCCTGGAGATCAGGAGAAAGGGGCTGATGGTTGGGAAACATAGCACCAGAAATGCAGACACATTCACCAGCCACAAACTGGAACGAAGAAAGTAGTTTTGGTAGATGGCAAAAATGCCATTGGCAAAGTAAAAAAAGACAAAAGTGCTCACCACCATCAGGATGGACCCAGTGACCCGGATCTCTGGGGAGGCTCGGGGACAGCAGCTGGTCCTTTGCAGGTCCTGAACTTGCTGGTAGTGTTTCCTCAGGAGAATCACCTTATAACCACTCGTACATATCATCAGTCACACACAGAACACATCTCTGAAGCTGGTTAACCACACAAAATTGTTACTTGGTTCTTTCCAGGTACAGAAAATGAGGTCAACTGTTACTGTGAAATTGGTGTTGTGTCTCTGTGGGCTTGTAATGCCTATAGCTGTGCCAACTTCTATGAGCAGGCTGAACAGCCAGCAGAAGATGCAAGAAGAGTTAACATGTTTAGGGGCTCTGGCTTTGATCCTTTTCCATGGAGAGCTGATAGGGCTGATGACAATTGCTTGGAAGACACTTAACAGGCAAGTGCTACAGAGAGAAAGACACCGGCTGACTCTGTGAATGTAAAAATTTTAAACTAGATGTCATCCAGGAAATCTTTCACCCCAAATAGAGATATTGTCATTGGGATGCCCATGGAGAGCAGGAAAATGAAGTTGGCTAAAGTCAACTGGCTTATGATTTGATCTGTGGGTCTCAGCTTGTGGCTAGTGAAGATGAAAAAGGACAGAAGGATGGAGTTCCCCAGCACCCCAAGTCCTGTCTGAGAAAGGTAAAGAGTCCCCAGGTTCACATCATGTGGAATCATTCCTTCAGTGTTTAAGGGAGAACAATGATGGTCAGAGCCAGGGGGGACCTTGATAGAAAAGAAGACATGAAAAACTTTAGTGTAGCCAGTGTCCTTAGGTGACTCTTATACTTCCAACTTTCACTGGCAGGTTCATGTTGTATCCCCAGAATGTGGCTACTACATCCCCTCCCAAATCTGGGAGTAATCCTGAGATACTGGAAGGAAGGTTGTCTTTGTGATGTCATAGCTCATAAGCCCCCACCAGTGGGCTTTTTGCTGTGTGTTATTAGTTGGTACCATCTAATCATCTGATAAGTTGCTTTCTAGGAAAATAAAAATTTATCTATCTATTTATTAAAGTTTTCTTTATTTTTGTTGTCAACTTAACGTACTCCAAACAAAATGGACGTGGACATATGCATTGTAGGACATGGCAGAGGCAACTAGGTTTCCCAATGGAGAGAACGTTGTGCTTAAAGTCAGGAAGACTTGAGTTCAAACCTGTCCTCAGACACTTAATGGCAGTGTGACCTCTGCCTCAGTTTCCTCATCTTCAAAATTGGTATAGTAATTGTACCCACCTCCCAAGGATTGTTTTAAGGATCACATGAGATAATATTTGTAAAATGCATGGCACAGTGCCTGGCACATGGCAGGCACTTAATAAATGCTTCTTTCTTTTCTTCCTTCCATCCTTCCAGTCTTATACTTGAAACTGCAGATCTGTATTATGCATAACTTGTTTTTCTTTTAAAATATATAATATAGTCAGTAAAGGGGTATTTACTTAGGTGGCAAAGTAAGAAAAGTAGGCACAAAACCTCCTCCTAAAAGTCCATGATAGTCTCCCAGAACATCATTCAGGGTCCAGGGGAAAGTAGGATGAAGCTTAGAGAGCCCCTGTGGCAGTGGGGTAATTCACAGCTCCTGCAAATTTTTGAGGTATGGTGAGGTTTTCTGCTGGGCTCTTCACAGAGCTATGACTCTGCATCCAGTCTGTCGTTGGCACTTAATGCAGGCTCTGCTATTGGATGATCTGCTGAGATGCTGATGGGAAGATGGGAAGTTTACCAGACACATTTTGGGCTGGGGCATGGGAGTGTAGAGGCAGCAGGGCAAAGCTGAATCCACTCCTCCTCTTCACCCTTTCCAGTCATTCCCTTCCTTTCTACCACTAGCTGATCACTGCATTCCAAATCTCTCTATCAATCAATAAGCCTTTATTTTTTTCCCTGTCTTTTTTTTTAAAGGTTTTTTTTTCATTTAATAAACAATTTTTTTTAACGTGTGTTTTTAAAACTTTGGGTTACAAATTTTCTCTCTTCCTCCCTCCCCACCCAACCTCGTTGAAAAGGCAAGCAACTCAATACAGGTTATAGATGTGTAGTTATGCAAAACTATTCCATAGTAGTCATGTCATGAAAAACCAAGTATATTTCCTTTCATCCTATCCTACCCCCATTTATTCTATTCTCTCTTTTGACCCTGTTCCTCTTCAGAAGTGTTTGCTTCTGATTATCCCCTCCCCCAATCTGCCCTCCCCTCTATCATCCCCCCTGCTCTCTTGTCTCATTCCCCCTTTATTTTCCTGTAGGGTAAGATAGATTTCCATACCCAACTGTGTATGTTATTCACTCCTTAAGCCAAATTCTATGAGAATAAGATTTACTCATTCCCTCTTACCTTCCCCTGTTTCTCCTCCACTGTAAAAGCCTTTTCTTGTCTGTTTCATGTGAGATATTTTACTCCATTCTACATCTCCCTTTCTCCTTCTCCCAATATAATACTTTCTCACCCCTTAATTTTATTTTCCAGATATCAGTTGTGTGCTAGCTCCCTCTCCCCACAGCCATAGCTCAGGACACACTGCCCTGGTCAGCAAAAGCTATTCTTGGCATACCCTCATAGAGGAAGGTCCATCAATCTTCTCCTACTCAGCCATCAGAACTCCTACACTGTTTGCAAAATGAAAGTTTCTAAGACTGTGGCTGCCTCTCAAACCAGCTGCCCCCAGGGCATTTTAAACTGCTTCAAAGTTATCATGTATGGAACAATTATATTAAATTAGAGAGATAATAATAATGTTGTCTAGTATATGCCAGTCATTTTCCAATCATGTGATCCTCACAACATCCCTGGGAAATGGGTTCCACTATTATCCCCTTACAGAACAGTAAACTGAGGTAGAGTTAAATAAAATCAAATCTGGATTTATAATTGCTAATGATAAACATTTTTGTTTGTTTTTAATTTTTTTTTAGACTCAAACACCAGAACACAAATACAGAACGGCGAAAAGAGAAAAAAAAGGCATAAACTTAAAGTAAGAAAAGAAAAGCATATTGTGCATAGCAGAACGTAAGAGAGGATTCAAAATATGTAGTGATAAATTTTCATTTCAAGAAAAACTGTATGATAAATGATGTGGTTTAGAGGTTCAGGGGTCCTGGGACCCTAAAATCACAACACGCAGATCCTGCCCAAAAGAATTTGACCCACACCTTCTTTCATCCAAAGACAAGGTTTATTAGAACGTTGTCGTATTGGGCAGACTCTTAAAGAGTCTAAATATGGGTAAGCAATTGGCTAGATTTTAAGAATCTGAACACTGGCTAGATTTAAGGAATCTGAGCAGTGTCTAGATTTTAAGAATCTAAGCAGTGGCTAGATTTTAAAAATCAGAGCCATTGCTAGATTATAAGAATCTAAGCATCTTAATGGAGACAAGATGGACCTTATATGCAAAAAGACTGTGGCCAAGTAGTCTTTGAGGTAATAGCCAGGGCAATGGAGCCTAGATAGGACCAAGGGTGGGAAGTGGCCTGGGGCCATAGGGAGGCAAGACAATGGAAGGACAGGCTAGGTCAAGAATAAAAGAATTGGGGGATTGGGTGTAGCCAAAAGGAAAGGCCAGTTGATGGGATTATAGCCCCAGGGGAATGCCAGAGATTTGGCCATATGGGAAAGTCCAGGATCTTTCCTTTCTGGGGCCCAGATCCCAACCCCATCATTCCCCCCTCAAACAAATGGGACCCAAATTCTTTTGGAGTAAGGGGCAAAGTTCTCAGCTTCTGAAACTGCTTCCTGCTGTCAAGGGGCATAGAGCTGTCCCTGCCTCGAGGGGGTCCCAAAGAGGAGGTTGACTGGAACTGAGCACAGGCTGTATCCAGGAAACAATGTGGGAACTTTGACTGGTACTCAATGTTGCCTACCAACTATAGGTCAATGGCCTATAGTCTGGAAGACATAAATATGACAGAAAAGACTGCAGGGCTCAAATGACAGGATAAAACATCCTTAGTTCTGTTTGGAAAACTCGGTTTTCCAGCCATGCAATTATCAAATCCTCCTCATAGCCAGACTCAGGAATAGCCAGATGGGTAACATTCCTTTTCACAGGAATATATCATAGGGAAACTGAGCCAGGAGAATCCCATCTTAGACTGATGCTAAAATTGTCCTCTCAGTTTTCCCCAATTCCCATCACATTCTCTGAGTAGCTTGTGGCATTTCTCTCAGGTGGTGGGTTATTGATTATCGATGGATTATGATCCATCAGACAACTCAAAATAAAATCCTAGGAGCTTTTACCTCAAAGAGCAAGTTTTATTAACACAGCTTAGGAAAAACTTTTCTAGGATTTGCATCTCAAGCTTAAATTTGTCCTAGTGTAAAAAGCCAATCATTAGAGATTTTTATACACTTGCGAATTCTCAGCAAGCCATACATAACCCAAACAAACTTTCTGGCTAGTTCACACGTTAAAACAATAACCAACAATAGTTAAATTATTTTGGCGGTAACCAAATTATGAAAAGTTGCTTGACGTAACTGATATAGAAAGTTCACCAATTTGAAACTTGAAACAAACTCATTACCAATCAGATGACTTCAGTTTTGTTAAATGCACTTCCAAATTACTTTACACAGAGAATCAACATCTCATCATTAATAGTTAAAACTACAAATTTAAAAGAGCATGCTTACCCAAGTTCAGAGGCCAGCTTCTTTACCTTGAGCAGGATGTGCTGAACCTGGGTGATGCTGCCAGGCAAAGGTTGCCCCAGAGCCAAGGCCATTGCCAGTGAGGCCTATGCTGTAGCTGCTCCTCCTCCCCCCTCCTTCCTTTTCCCCAGGTGGGGGAGGGAAAAATCAAAAGTGAGGGGTAAAGGGTGAAACTCTCTTCTCCTATGAAAGGGGTTAACAGATACCCTCTTGACTCAAGAGAAGGGAGTGGGAGAAAAGAGTGACCAGGGTTGTAAGGAGGAGTTCTAAACTCCTCAATGATCAACCACAAAACCTCCAGAATCTGCCAAAATAATTTTAGTTGTTCTAACTTTCCCCTGTAACCTCCATGAAGGAGAATTCAGGGGTATAGAGGGAAGGAAGGAAGTAAGCCTCAGGGAACCAAAAAGCAACTGCAGTTTTCCCCCAATTCTCTAGCACCAAGAGAACTGATAGAATTGGGCATACACTTCTGGGTAGGGCACCCATCCTTGTTCTCTATGCTGCAGAAGGTGTACCCAGGTCCATTGCCTTGAACAAACCCAGTGGACTGAGAGCCTGAGAGCAACAGGCCAAGTGCAAGACAGCCTCTTAACTGTCTGTCTGAAAAGCACTTCCAAGCCTTGGTGCTTGGAGAGCAATCCCAACTGAAGAGCAAGAAAGGGAGGGAGAGGAGGCTTACATACCTTCTAGTCTTGGCTGGAGAAGAACTTGGGGTTAAGCAGTTTCCCTGTACAGGCCACCAAAATGATGTGGTTTAAGGGTTCAGGGGTCCTGGGATCCCAAAATCACAACACACAAGTCCTGCCCAAAAGAATTCCACCCAAGTTCTAGCCAAAGACAAGGCTTATTAGAACATCCACTGTTGTTGTGTACAACATTTTTCTGGTTCTGCTCTCCTCACTTAGCATCAGATCAAACGAGTCTTTCCAGGTTTTTGTGAAGTCAGCCTGTTAATCATTTCATATAGCACAATAGTATTCCATTACATTAATATACCACAACTTATTCAGCCTTTCCCCAACTGATGGACATCTTCTCAATTTCCAATTCTTTCCTACCTTAAAAAGAGCTGGTATAAATATTTTTGTACATGTGAGTCTTTCTCCCATTTGTATGATCTCTTTGGGATATAGCCCTAGAATTGCTATTGCTGGGTCAAAGGGTATGCACATTTTTACAGACCTTTGGGCATAGTTCCAAATTGCTCTCCAAAATGATTAGATCAAGTTCAAAACTCCACCAGTAATGCATTATTAGTGTTCAATTTTCCCACATCTTCCCCAACATTTACCATTTTCTTGTTTTGTCATCTTGGCCAATCTGATAGGTGTGATGTGGTTCCTAGAGTTATTTTGATTTACATTTCTCCAATCGATAGTGATTTAGAGCATTTTTTCATATGACTATAGATGGCTTTAATTTCTTCATCTGAGAACTGCCTCTTCATATCCTTTGACCATTTATAAATTGGGGAATAACTTGTATTCTTATAAATTTTACTTAATTATTTATATATTTTAGAAAGGTGGCCCTTATCAGAGAGACTGGCTGTAAAAATTCTTTCCCAATTATCTACTTTCCTTCTAATCTTGGTTGCATTGGCTTTGTTTCTGCAACAACTTTTCAACTTAATGTAATCGAAGTTATCCATTTTGCATTTCAAAATGTTCTCTGTCTCCTGTTTGGTCATGAATTCTTCTATTCTCCATAAATCTGATAGGTAAACTATTCCTTGCTTTCCCAGTTTGCTTACATCATTAGCCTTTATATCTAAATCATGAACCCATTTTGACTTTATTTTGGTATATGGTGTGAGATTTTGTTTTATTCTTAGTTTTTGCCATACTCTTTTCCAGTTTTCCCAACACTTTTTGTCAAAGAGTGGGTTCTTATCCCAGAAGCTGGGATGTTTGACTTTATCAAATAATAGGTTACTATAGCCATTGGCTACTGTCTTGCATACTTAACCTATTCCACTGATCTACCACTCTATTTCTTAGCCAGTACCAAGCAATTTTGATGATTGCTGCTTTATAATACAATTTAAGATCTGGAATGGCTAGGCCACCTTCCCCTGCATTTCTTTTCATTAGTTCCCTTGATATTCTGGACATTTGTTCTTCCAAATGAATCTTGTTATTATTTTTTCTAACTCTGTAAAATATTTTTGGTGGTTTCATTGGTATGGAACTGAGTAAATAAATCAGCTTCAGTAGAATTGTCATTTTTATTATATTGGCTCGGCCAACCCACGAGCAACTGTTCCTAGATTTGTTTCAGAAGGTAGATTCCTAAATATTTTATGATGTCTACAGTAAGCTTAAGTGGAATTTATCTTTCTATCTCTTGCTGTTGGGCTTTGTTGGTAATATGTAGAAATGCAGATGATTTATATGGACTTATTTTATAACCTGAAACTTTGCTAAAGTTGTTTATTATTTCAAATAGTTTTTTACTTGATTCTCTAGGATTCTCTAAGTATGTCATCATATCATCTGCAAAGAGTGATAGCTTTGTTTCTTCATTGACTATTCTAATACCATCAATTTCTTTTTCTTCTCTTATTGCTAAAGCTAACATTTCCAGTACGATATTGAGCGACAGTGTTGATAATGGGCATCCTTCTTTTACCCCCAATCTTATTAGAAATGCTTCTAGTTTGTCCCCATTACATATGATGCTTGCTGAAGGTTTTAGGTAGATACTATTTATTATTTTAAGAAAGACTCCATTTATTCCTATACTCTCTAGTGTTTTTAATAGGAATGGGTGTTGTATTTTGTCAAAAGGTTTTTCTGCACCTATTGAGATGATCATGTGGTTTCTGTTAGTTTTGCTGTTATATGATCAATCATGCTGATAGTTTTCCTAATATTGAACCAGCCCTGCATTTGAGTATAAATCCTACCTGGTCAAAGTGTATTATTCTTGTGACAAGTTGCTATACTGTCTTTGCTAATATTTTATTTAAATTTTTTGCATCTATATTCATTACAGAAATTGGTCTATAATTTTCTTTCTCTGTTTTGACTCTTCTTGGTTTAGGCATCAGCACCATATTTGTATCATAAAAAGAATTTGGTAAGACTCTTTATTCACCTATTTTCTCAAATAGTCTATATACTATTGGAATTAATTGTTCTTTATATATTTGATAGAATTAGCTTGTAAATCCATCTGGCCCTGTAGATTATTTCCTAGGGAGTTCATCACTGGATTGTTCAATTTCTTTTTCTGAGATAGGGTTGTTTAAGTATTTTACTTTTTCTTCTATTAATCTGGGCAATTTATACTTTCATAAATATGTATCCATTTCACTAAGGTTGTCAAATTTATTGGTATGCCATTGGGCTAAATAGTTCCTAATTATTGCTTTAATTTCTCTTCCTTTGTGGGGACTCACCGTTTTCATTCTTGGTACTGGTAATTTGGTTTCCTTCTGTATCTTTTTTTA
This sequence comes from Phascolarctos cinereus, assembly GCF_003287225.1. Lineage (NCBI taxonomy): Eukaryota > Metazoa > Chordata > Mammalia > Diprotodontia > Phascolarctidae > Phascolarctos > Phascolarctos cinereus. The sequence continues at coordinate 295,263,742 of NW_027555514.1, forward strand.
AATTAAATTAACCAAAGATTTATCTATTGCATTGTTTTATTTTTCATAAAACCAGCTCCTAGTTTTATTTATTGGTTCAATAGTTTTCTTAATTTCATCTCACAAGTTTTGGTATGTTGTCTCCTTATTGTCATTCTCTTGAATGTAGTTATTGATTGATTCTATGATTTGTTGTTTGACGCAATCTTTTTTTAGGATTAGATTATTTAGTTTCCAATTATTATTTAGTCTATCTTTCCATGGCCCTTTATTACATATAATTACATTACATAAACCTCCTCTTTTCAACTGAAGTTGTGAAAGACATCTAAACAGTGCCTCTGACTTCTTTCTTCTCACTTGATTTTAAAACACTGTGCAATGTGACTTCTGATCTTATTATTCACTAGCCTCCATAGTTACCAATGATCTCTTTTTTAATACTATGTTATATTATTCCCCAATTACATGTAAAAATATTTTTGGCATTTTTTTAAAAATTAAGTTCCAAAGTAGCTCTCTCTGCTTTCCCTTCCCCTTCTCTGAGACAGTAAGCAATCTGATGTAAGTTATACATGTGTAATCATGTAAAACATTTCCATATTACTCATTTTGTCCAAGACAGTTTGGAAAGAAAGAAAGAAAGAAAGAAAGAAAGAAAGAAAGAAAGAAAGAAAGAAAGAAAGAAAGAAAGAAAGAAAGAAAGAAAGAAAGAAAGAAAGAAAGAAAAAGAATTGCAATGTTTAAATTTGTTCCCTTTGTCTTCTTCCATTTGTCTGGGCTGTGACATGACTGTGCAACTTTCCTGTTATTCTGGTGTGATAAGAGGCTGAGCTTAGTGGCAACTTTTGTATTTGCCACCTTGAGGGAAGTCTCCAGAAATCACATTGGGCTTAACCCTAGTGCCCCATTGGGCTCTTCAGCACCTTTCTCATAGCCATCTTTCCAGTCTGAAAACTATTACAAGTCCCCCAGTTGTAGACTCACATTCTTTCAGTGGCTCTATATTGCCACTCCATGCCCAGAATCATGACTGAAAACTAATCCTATTGGACTACTTTGGACCAAATAAGCAATTAAATTAAACAATATTTATTAAACTTTTACAAGTTAAAAAACTTTGCATTAGGTGCTAGGGGCACACAAACAGCACCATATGCCATCAAGGTAACAATGCAGTTATCCAGTGCAGCAAACAAAAATAAAAAATGCATTTGTGTGAGACACCCAACATAGGAGATGGCTTTATTTTGCCTATGGATGATATTCACCAGCATCTTGGGAAGAAGAGATTAGTGATGAAGAGGTAGATGGGAGCGTTTGTTAAAAACAAGATCAAAATTTTGTGTCTAAATACTAGTGACCAGGACAACCAAAAGTCATATTTCTCTGCTTCTGAGAAATTGAACCTTGATTGTCTTGTAAGGCTGTATCTTTGATTCTTTAGTGAAATCTCTACCCAGAACTCTATAAAGCTCTTTCGAGTCATTGAGTTACGGACACATAAGTATTTCTAGATCACATTTTGATTTTTACCATGTAATATTGCTTTAATGGAGATTTATATTGAATAGATATACAAGAAAAAGATGTTTGATTCACTTCTTAGATCTTTAATGAAAAAATTATAATTACATAATACTATTTGATAAATGACTAAAGATTCTATTAAATTGTTTAATTACCTGAACTGTGACATAATAAATATTAAAGTAACCTAAAAAAAGAAAAATATGGAAAGACTTGGACCTTTGAAGGAAAATGCTATCCACCTTCAGGGAAATAGATGGTAGGAGGAAATATACATAGTATGGTCTTATACATATATGTATGAGTGTACATGTGTATGTTTACAGATATGTATGTGTGTATGTGTATATATGTATATATTTGTATATACATATGTGTGTGTGTATATATATATATGCTTAATTGTGACCTCCTTTAGAGTGGTGGTGAGGAGGGGAAAGAAATAAAGTAAAAAAGTGTATGAGAGAGAACAAAAGAAAACCAACAAGAAAACAAAGAAAAGCTGGGCAGCTTCGAAAACAATGTGCAGTATTTATTATATAAGTTTTCTTGAACTGGGAATTTATTGTTTTATGTTGAATCCTCTCTTATTGTCGGCCGTGTACATGGCAATGTCTTTTTTTTCTTTTATCATTTTTTATATTTAAACTTAAATTTTAAAAATTTACCAAAAAAACAAAAACACATGAACACAAGCATTGGGTAGGAGAATAAGACTGTGAGTGAGGCATTGAGAGTGTCCAGGGGGTGATAGCTAACAGCCACCAGAATCTGAATTGAGTGAACAATTTTGTTTGCATGAACCTGAAGGAGGGGAGGTTGCTGACTGATGGTGGAGGAGGAAGAGAGTACAGTGGTAATGGGAAGCATGGAGTAGTGTGATTCCTCTGCCAGGCCCAGTGAGTGTGGAGGGGAAGATAGTGTTAGGGAAATTGCAACAAGTCCTGCAAGGGAGCAGGGCAGGGAAGCTGTTTCATCAGGAGGGAGTCAGGCCTCAATAAGAGTCAGAAGATGAAGGGAGTGAAAAAGGATAAGATTTAAGATGAAAGCAAGCTTCTTAAGTATGGATCAGGAGTTCCAGAGGGCAGAATGGCATGGGCTATTGGGGCAGGTGAGAGAAGGGCAGCAGGGCATGGAAATTGGAGCTTGTTCTTGACCATGCCTAACTCAGGCCAGCCCAGTGATTCAGAAAGCAGATGGCTATGTAGCATTCATATGCCATCATGGAGAGAATGAAGTTATCCAGTGTGACAAATAGAAACATAAAATACATTTGTGTGAGATATCCAGTATAGGAGATGGCTTTATTTTGCCCATGGATATTCACCAGCATCTTGGGAATGGAAGTGGAAATGAAACATATATCATTGAAGGAGACGTTGGTGATGAAGAGGTGCATGGGAGTGTGGAGGTGAGCATCAGAGATAATGGCCAGGACAACGAACAGATTCCCAGCCATGGTGATCAAGTATATCACAGGAAGAGTCCAAAGGGGAGCTTATGCTGTTCTGGCTGGTCAGAAAATCCAAGGAGGAATTCGGAGACACTGGTTTGGTTTCCTCCATTTATATCCCTGATGTGTGTACAGGAAAAGCACTCCCTTTGAAACAGATAGATGCATGGAGAAGAGTGTGAATCCTAAAGAATGAGGCATGATTGCTAGGAATGATTGTTGGCACACTTCTACTGGGCCATGACACCCAACCTCACTTCCAGTAAGGCCTCAAACATGAGTGAGTCTAAGGTCATAATTACAGGTTTACATAATTACATTTATTTCTATCTGGAGTCTTTTATGTCCTGTACCCATATATCCATTTACACCTAATGGATAAAATCCTGGGCCTAGAGTCAGGAAGACCTGAATTAAAATTCTGTTTCAGACACTTATGAGCTAAGAAACCTGAGCAAGTCACTTAAGTTCTGTCTGCCTCAGTTTCCCCATCTGTAAAATGGGGATAATAACAAGCCCTACCTCCTTGAACACTAGTTATGTGAAAATATGCAAGTCACTTACTCTCTGTCTGCCTCAATTTGTAAAAGGAGATTATTATAACCCTATCTCCCAGGACTTTGCAAACCCTAAAATGAAGCCCTGACCTTCAATGAGGTAGTGGACATGGAAGGAAGAGTTTCCTTGATCACTGGTGGAGGTTGAGAGAGAGAAGAGTAAGAGATTAGTCTGAGGTTCTGAACCTGTGCAAAAGAAAGGTTAGTGGTTCCACCAAAAGGAATAGGGAGCCTTGGAGAAGAAGCAAGGTTTGGCAGAAATGATAGGTTCAGTCTTAGACTTCTTGAATTCCAGTTATTGGAAGGATATGCAGATCTGTCAGGGAACTGAAAATGAAGAATTATATCACAGGGGTGAAGTCAGGGCTGCCCATAGTGATTTAGGAATCATGTGAATAAAGGTGCTATTTAAACATGGGAACAGAAGAAGGGTGACAAGAGACAATGTTTAGATAGAAAAGAGAAACAAGTCCTTGAATACAAGGACTGGTGCTTTGTATATGCTTCCTATTTCTCGTCATCATCATGATGTTTGTAATATGGCAGAAGGAGAAAGAAGAAGAGATTCCAGTGGCAGATCCTAAGAACACATGACCTGAGAAGCAAGATGAGAATATTTGTATGGAATCCAAGGGAGCAGATGGCGTGAGTGCTGTACAAAGGTCAAATGGAGCATGACAAAAAGAAGCCACTGGATTTGGAAGGGGAAAAGGATATTTTAGATAAAAGGACCTTAGATAGAAACTTCAAAGTCAATGCCATTTAATGTAACAAAGATATATTAAGTGGTTACCATTTGCAGGTAGATGGAACAGTGGATAGAGTGCTAGATCTGGAGTCAGGAAAACCTGTGCTCAAATCTGGACTCTGACATTTTCTAGTTGTGTGACCCTGGTAAGTCACTTCACTCCTCTTTGCCTCAGTTTCCTCAACAGTAAAATGAAGAAAATAATAATAATACCTCCCAGGGTTGTTGCAAGGATAAAATGAAATACTATTTGTAAAGCACTTATCACTGTGTCTGGCACAGAGTAGGTGCTATATAATGCTAGCTGTTTACCACCATCAAGGGAAGTCTCCATCTATATGTGAGATAAAGCATATTCACAGAGATGTAAATATGAGAGTGGAGGAGGAGGAGGAGGAGGATGACAGTGCTTGGATCTATGGGGGATATGGGAAGGCTTCATGAAGGAGACAGCACATAAGCAGAGCTTTGAATGAATTTCTGGCAGGTGGATATGAAGGCGTCCTTCCAGAAAGGGTGTGTGTGTGTGTGTGTGTGTGTTGAATGAAAACATGGAGACAGAAGATGGAGTCTAGTGGTATAGGCTGGTTAGAATATCAAGTGGGTAAAAGGGAATAAGGGAAAACCAAACTGGTAAGGTATATTGGAGGCCTAGGCTAAGAAAATGTATTTCCTCCTGGAGGCAATGACGCCTTCAGATCCGAACCTTAGGGAAGTCCTTTTGGCAGCTGTGTGGGGGCTGGATTGGAAAGAGGAGAGACCAGGAGTAGAGTGACCAATTAGCAAGTGATTATAGTAGACTAGGATCAAAGAGATGAGGGCTTAGAATTGGTTGGTGACTGTGTGAATGAGGAGAAGGGAATAGAAGTGAGAGACCTGGAAGTAGAACTGAAAGGAGCTGGAAACTTGCTAGATATGGGCAGGAAGAGAAGGAAAGTGGAATTTAGGAGATACATAAGGCCAGGAATCTTGAAGACTGGAAGGATGATATTTCCCTCCACAGAAACAGGAAAGTTTGGAGATTTGAGTGAGGGAAGAGAAATGGCCAGTTCCATGAAGGAAATTGTACGTTTGAGCTGTAGTATGGCTATCCAAATGGAGGTGTCCAGTAGACAGTTGGTAGAATGATATTGGAGTTCCCAAGAGCTAGCTGCCAGGCTGTATCTGTAGATTGGGTAATCACCTATAGAGATGTGATAATTGAACTCATGGTAGTGTAGCAAATAAGACAGTGTTGATAAAAAGGGTGAACTGGCCCAAGATTGAGATTTTGAGGAAACCACCACTCAAGCAGATAGACTGTGAGTCACAGAAAGGACTTGCCGAAAAGCAGCAGATAGAATAAGAACCAGGGGAGACTAGCAGCATCACGAAAGTCAATGGAACGGAGAGAATATGGAAGAGACTTCACAGTGAGAGATCTACAAAGAGGTCAGGTGGAAGGATATGGAGACAAGGTCATCAGCTTCGGCAAATACATGACCATTCATGGGGACTAACTGAGGAGTAAGTGTGTCCTGCCAGGCTGAAAAGGCTCTGAGTATGCTTGTCTGCTTCTGAAGATTAACCGACTGCAACACAGCTCATTATCATCAAATCAGACAAATAAAGAAAAATGTTTTGTAAACTTTATAACTCTCTGGAAATGTCAGGTATTGTTTCCATTGGCCCCTTTTCTCAATTTTCCTGGTTAAATTGCTGCACCTTACATCTGTGCCCACTGTGGATCTTTCCATTGCCCTTTAGAGCGATTGTAACTCAATTTTTTTAGAGAATTTTGCTCATCTTTTTTTTTTTTGGTAGCCATGTGCCATCACCAGGTGGATGTCAATGTTAAACGATAGTTATGTGTGTTATGTTAATTGTTGTTATTGTTCAATTATTTCAATTGTGTCCAGATCTTTGTTTCAAACCCTATTTGGGGTTTTCTTGGCTAAGATACTAGAGTAGCTGGCCATTTCCTTCTCCAGCTCATTTTACAGATGAGGAAACTGAGGCAAATAGGATGAAGTGGCTTGCCCAGGATCACACAGCTAATATGTGAACTCAGGAAGAGGTGTCTTCTTGAATCCAGTCCTGGCACTCTATCCACTGCACCACCTAGCTGCCTGTGTATCATGTTGATAATATGTGTAATTTTGGGGTCTTTGGAGACACTGTCTCTAACAAAGTACTTTGGGAATAGATCTTGAACTCATTGGGGCAGAAGTGTGTTTACATTGTGGTTGCCAAGTTAACTTCTCTTACTTTTAATGACCCTAATTTGAATTCAGCTGTCAATCTTCCAACTAGTCTAATATTAGTAATGCTGTCTTGGACCCTTTTCCTTGAGCTGCCATTACATTAATATACCACATGAGATGGAATTGAATGAAGGTGGTTCTCCTTGTGTGCATTATTAGGATGGAACAGGAAAGGAGGTGATGGCCTTCAAAACCTCGGGCTAAGAAGGGACATTGTCAGAGTGTGATGGGAAGTTTTCAGGAACTTAGCCCAGAACCAGTGAGGTAATAACCTTAGAAATGTAAAAGGAGAAGATGCTGAGATAGGGAAACTCTCTTGAATTCTCTATGCAGTCCAGAGACCCAATATCATCTATTTTTATGAAGATACTTCCCTTATCGAAGGAGAGGACACACTCAGGGCCAGCCTCGATTTTGCCCTCTAAAGTCTTTAGCTTCCTTACAGAATCTTCTTTGATGCTGGTTCCTATAGGGATTTTTGCTCAGTGCCCATAGTTGGTGTCCTTGTCCTTCAAATGATATTGTGTTTATCCACAGAAAATTTGAAGGTTTCTGAAGGGAGGGGCTGCTTTTCTTCTGTGTATCTCCTTTGCCTAGAGCAGTGCCATGTACACAACAGGCACTTAGATATTTCCTGACTTGAGTTGATGTACAGGGGGGTGATTCTGTCAGAAGAGAGGCTGGCTTGAAATATCAAGAATCATACACCAATTATTAGGGCATATTTCCATGAATGCACTTCATGTGCCATAATGCTTAGAGTCTGCTTTCTCAGCCCCAAACACAATGGGAACCTGTGGAAATCCTGCCCTACACAAGAATGAGAAGAACCCTAGGCAGTATCTAATTCTTTATTTTTCTTTCTACCCTTTTATTGTGCTTCCACAGATTTGATACTTCATTACTTCCATGTCATCAAACTACTCTCTAACTGGACCAACTTTCCACCTGTGGGCGGGTGTGTAAGGAAGTCTAAATAGCCCAAAGTTCAGGAAGAGACTATACTACATACTGATTCCTGAAATCACCGGATCCTTGTTTACCTGTTCATTTGGGTTTGGAGGAGGGCAGAGGGTGGTGAATATGGTTGAGGACACAAACATATGTGAGGATAGAGGGTCAGCCATGTCTATATGACCAGGTCCAACAGAATCTACCCATCTTCCCTCTGATTTGTAGATGAATTCTGAACATGCCAGGAGGACAGATATTTGGATAAGAAGTCCAAATGCACAGGACAGAGTGAGGGCTAAGCTAGGAGTTCTCAAGGAAAATTAGCATTTAGTTGGGAAAGCAGAGCAAGTATACATAGGAAAGGACAGGGGACATAAAACCAAGTTGAAGAAACAGGCAAAACAAGAATAAGATCATAGGGTCATAGGAACAGATCTGGAAGGGACCTCAGAGGCCATCTAGATGAGCTCCTTCTTTCACAGATAAGGAAAACTGAGACTGAAGAAATTTAATGACTACCCAATTAACTAAAATGGGCACAATGTGAAAATGGTTCTTTTGATTAGAAGTAATAAATAGGAGAAGGGATGGGGCACAAAATGGGAAGGGTCATTATGGGTTCTTTTTTAAAGGGTGAAGAACTGTCCCAGGTCAGGGAAAAGGGGGCATATGTATGAAGGTAGGAGGGGAATAGCAAACTACCTTCTTTCTTAAATATACCCACCAAGCTTTCCAGCTTATTGGGAATAGGCTCACCATACATACTTCAGGACACTTGGGGCCAAATCCTTCAAGAGGGCATGGATGTGTGCCTTCTAATGCTCTTCCCAAGACAAGAATTCAATCCCTACTATAGCATCATCACAGAATGGACCCCCCACATTCTTTTGCTTCTAGATGTAGTAGTGGTCCCAAGTGAAATTTGATAAGAAATAAGGAAACAGTTCACTTTCTTACTCAGGAACATTATTCTCTCTTTGGTGAAAGTGCAATTTTTGTTGGTAAATTAATAAAATCAAGAAAGCCATTGGACCCACTAACCAGTCACAAGTGAACAACATTTTATCTCAGAGGGACTTGGCTTATGTAACAGGGCCTTTAATCACAGAACACAGCTTAGTCTTCCAGGTGATGGTGGCAGGAATGTCCCTTCTCAAGATCCATGGGCTACTCTTGTTGGGAGGAGTCTGTGTAGCAGCAAGAAGTGGCTGTCTGTGGTCCTGATGCTAAGGCTGGAATGTAGACTTATATCATCTTATATAGCACACCCTAATTAGCTAAAAACCTATTTGATAGGATTTTGTTTGAAATTGTTGAATCAGTGCTCATTAATAATGTTAATTTATACTTTTCTTTCTATGTTTTATCTTTTCCTTGCTTAGGTATTAGGAGTTTATTTGTCTTATAGAAAGATTCTAGAAGGGCGCTTAATTTCTCAATCTTTAAGAATAATCTATGATGTATTGATATTAACTTTAAAAGTTTGATGGAGGGGCAGGTAGGTGGCACAGTGGATAGAGCACTGGCCCTGGATTCAGGACAGCCTGAGTTCAAATCTGGCCTCAGACACGTAATACTTACTAACTGTGTGACCTTGGGCAAATCACTTAACCCCATTGCCTGGCCAAAAAAAAAAAAAGAAAGAAAAAAGAAAAAAAGAAAAAGAAAGAAAAAGAAAAAAAAAGTTTGATGGAATTCTCCTGTGAATCCATAAAAGACCAGCACTTATATTTTCCTTTTGGCAGTTCTTTTATAGCTAGATCTATTTCCACATCTGAAATTGGGTTATTTAAGATCACTATCTGGTCTTCTGATAGGTTGGGCATTTTATATTTTTGAAGGTATTTCTCTGTTTCTTTTGTATTCTTGGTTTTCCTAGCACATAACTGTTCATACTTTTCTGATTATTCTTTTTATGTGTTTTGGCTTTGCTGTGATTTCACCTTGTTCATTTGCTGTTTTATGGATTTGATTTCTGTTCTTTTAGTCAGATTAGCTAAGAGTTTGTCAATTTTATTAATCTTTTCAAAGAACCAACTTTTAGTTTTTATTTATAACTTTTATTTTTGTTTCAAATTTATCCATTTCCTCTCTACTTTTTAATATCTCCTTTCGGTGCTTATTTTAAATTCATTTATTTTTTTTCTAATTTAAAAAATGGGTATTCAGTTCATCAATTCTCTCTCTCTTTTTTTTTTGACTAGGCAATGGGGTTAAGTGACTTGCTCAGAGTCACACAGCTAGTAAGTATTATGTGTCTGAGTCTGGATTTGAACTCAGGTCCTCCTGAATCCAGGGCCAGTGCTCTATCCATTGTGCCACCTAGCTGCCCCTCTCCTTTTCTTTTTTTGTTGATGTATGTTTGTAAGGATATATATTTTTCCCCCTCTGATGACTCTTTTAGCTGCATCCCCAAAATTGTGGCATATCATTGCATCATTATCTTTTTTTTTACAGTTATTCATTGTTTCTAGGATTATTTGACCCACCACTGCTAAGTCTCTATTTGAGTCCGTATCTTCTGTTTGTGTTTGTTTTTGTTGCTTTATGTTAGAGAAAAATTAGCTATTTTTGTCCATTTCTATTCGTTTGGAGGATCTGTGCCCTGGTACATGCTCAGTCTTTGTAAAAGTTCCACATGGTGTTCAGGAATATGTATATTATTTTTTTGTCTCATTTAGAAGGTGCCCTAAGTCTTTTAACTCTAGTTTCTACAGCAATTTGTTTACTTACATATTTTGCCTCGTTTTTCTTTCTGCAAAATTTTGTTCAAAACCAAAAGGGATTCTGAAGTCTCCTGCTGTCTATCTCCTCTTGTAATTCAGTTATTTTTTCCTTTATAAATTGAGTTCCTAAGGATATTTGGAGAATATACGTTTAATATTGATATCGGTTGATTGAATTCGGTTCCTTTCAGCATAATGTAGTTTTCTTGTTTATCTCTATTTGGTGATTTTTTTTTCTTTTTTCTTTTTTTTCTGATGGCATAATTGCAATTCACTCACTTATTATCATGTTCTAGTCTCTCCTTTTAAATTGGTGTGTTTCTACTTTGTAGGTGTGTATCATACAAGCAACAGTTTGTGGGGTATTCAATATGCCCCACAATCCAATTTCAAAATATTGAATATTTATATCCAATATACCCACCCGACTTATCCAATAGAAAAACTTCATGTTTTTGGATTGTTTAAGCCATTAACATTTAATGTAATAAAAATTATGCTTACATGTGCCTTTGTTTGTCTCTAACATTGTTTTTATTTTAAGATTATTTTTGATCTTCTTTCTCCTAAAAGACCTTATTTGTTTATTTGGTTATTTTTTAAAATCTACTTTAATAAAGACTCTCTTCCCTGTTTGATAGTCTTTTTTCCCTAGTTTCAGAGTATTGCTTAATTTCTTAAATGTCTCTTCTTTCTTACTTTTTTAAATTTAATCAGTCAGTCCACAAGTATTTATTAAGCACTCACTTTGTTCCAATCACTGAGCTAAGCACTAGGATACAAAGAAAGGCAAAATACAGTCTTTGCCCTTAAGGAAATCACAATCTAATGGGGAGATAAATAGAAAAAACTGCATACAAACAATTTATGTACAGGATTACACACACATACACACATATATTATACATTATACACACACACACACACAATTTTATTTTTCCAAAATCACATTAAAACAATTTTTAAACATTAAAAAAACCTTGAGTTCCAAATATTATGCCTCCTTTCCTTTCTCCTCTCCCACCGGTGGTAAGCAATCAGATGTAGCTCATACATGTGCAATCATGTAAAACATTTCCATGTTAGTCATTTTGTATTTACAGAATAAATTAGAAATAATCAACAAAAGGATGTTATTAGAATTAAGAGAGACTAGGATGTATAAGATGATATTTTAACTACACCTTGAAGGAATCCAGGACCTACATGTAAGGAGAGAGAGCCTTACAGGCATGTAGGACAGCCAATGAAAACACCAAAAGTTGTGGGATAAACAGTCTTGTTTGAGGAACATCAAGGGGTGAGGCCAGAGTCACTGGATGGAAGAAGACTGGAAAGGGGCAGACAGTTGGTCATGAAGGGCTTTGAATGACAAATACGGGATTCTAAATTTGATACTGTGGGTGACAGGGAGCAACTGAAGTTTGTTGAGTGGAGGGGGTGAAATGGTCAGACATAAGCTTCAGGAAATTTGGTTTAGCAGCTGATGGATTGCAGTGGGGAGAGTCTAGTGGCAGACGGATCAACCATTAGGCTGTTGTAATAACCTAAGTTTGAGGAGGTGAGGTCCTGCACCAGGGTGAGGACATTATAAGGGGACATGTTGAAGAGATGTGGCAAAGGTGAAATCAACAGGCTTTGGGAATAGATTGGATATGGAGGTTGGTGAGAGATAGTAAGGAGCTGAGGATGACATCTAGATTGTGGGATTGGGGGACTGAGAGGATTGTGGTGCCCTCAACAGTACCAGGGAAATTTGGAAGGGAAGAAAAAATAAGTTCTATTTCAGACATGTTGAGTTTAAGACATTTACAAGACATCCAGTTTGATATGTCTATTGGGCAGTTAGAGACAGAAGACTAGAGGTTACTAGAGAGGTTAGGGCTGGCTAAGTAGACTAGAGAATAATCAATTTAGTGATGATGATTGAATCTATGGGAGCTGACGGTTGGTCTCTTTCTATAGCATAGAGGATATCCATGGTTAGTGGGCATGATGAAGATCCAGTAAAGGAGAAGAAATGGTCAGATAAGAGAAGAAGGCAAAGGTAGTGTCCCAAAAACATAGCTAGAAGAGATTATTAAGAAGAAGATGGTAATCAACAACAGTAGAGGCTTAAGAGAGGTTGAGAAGGGTGAGGATTGAAAAAATACCATCAGATTTGGCAATTAAGAGATCATTGGTATCTTTGGAGAAAGCAGTTTTGGTTGAATGAGGAGGTCAAAAGCCAGATTGAAGAGCATGAAGAAGACAGAGAGAAAAGAGGAAATAGATACACCTATTATAGACTTCCATCTCAAAGAATTTAGTCATAAAGGCAGGAGAGATAGGATGATAGTGAGGATGGAAAGATGAAGGTTATTTTTTTTTGAGGATGGAAGAGACAAGGACATATTTGTAGGCAGTAGGGAAGCAGCTAGTAGATGGGGAGAGACTGAAGATGCATGAGAAAGTGAGAGTGATGGAGGGGGAAATCTGCTGGAGGAAATGGGATGGAGTGAGATCACTTGCACAGGTTGAAGTGCTTTGGTGAGGAGAAGGGACACATCTTCATGAGACAGGGGTAAAGGAGATGATAGTGGCAGAAGGCATCTGAGTAATTTGAAATGAGGAAGAGGGGAGTTGGTGGAACTTTTGGTGAATGACTTCAATGAGACAAGGTTCTTAGTTGAGAGAGTTAGGTTGGGGGGTCATGAGAGATCAGAGGAAGAATGAGCAGGTTTGGAATAGCAACTATGGTGAGTGGTAGTGTGAGTTAATTAGAAAGATGTAAAAGGATTGCCTGGCAGCAGTGACAGCATAGTTGATGTTATGTAACATAAATTTGTACTGGATGTAGTCCAAAAGATTGCATGATTTTATCCACCTTCATTCACCATTACATGTGTAAAATCAAAGGAAGCACATGGTGGGAGTGATCCAATGATGAAGTTTAGCAAGGCACGGTTGGAGATATGACAGGAGATCAAGGGACTCAAGAAAAGAAGACAGGGTGTAGTTTAACTGGTTCAATAACAAGTCAATATGGGGAAAAGAACAGAGTGAGTACACTTGTGCAGGGATGATGGCCTAGGCGTGACAGATTAGAGGTCATGGTGAGAATGAAGAATAGGATTTGGTACAGGAAGGTGGAGAGAGAGGTGGAAAGCCAATAGATTGTGATCCAATGAAGATATTTTGGAGTTCATGAACATGGAAGTGATGCATTTGTAGGTGATAGCAAGATCAGAAGTTTTACCATCTTTGTGGGTGACTGAAATGGGATAGAGGAGTAGGTCATGGGAAATTAGTAGGTTGAAGAATGGAGAGATGAGGGTGTGTCAGTATATATCTTGAAGAACCTTGGTATAGGGGCAATGGAAGGAGGGAGCCAGGTACTGAACTCATTGATGAAGGAAGACTTCATTGGAAGTCTGTAGGCAACTGCTGTGAGGATTTTGATTGAGAAGTTCTTGTAGATTTTATGAATCTCAAGACAGGAGAGGTTATTAAGTGATGACAATAGGTGACAAACTAGACAGTGACAATGCGGAGCAAAGCATATTCCAGCTCCCATGAGGGGATGAGTAAAAATGCAGCAGGTGCTGGAAAGAGTGACCAAGGAGTCTATGTCATTAGGAGGGAGCCAGGTCTCAGTGAGAGCCAGAACATGGAAAAGGTGGGAAAGGAAAAGATTTAAGATGAAAGCAAGTTTGTTGCCCATAGGACAGACATTCTAGAGAGCACAGTGTAAGGAGTTGGTAGCATTGGGGTGGTCCCGGGGGGATGGAGTGCTGAGAGGAATGAGAATAAGGGAATGGACAGTGAGGAACATGGAAAGAGGTTTGAATGATGCAGAATGACTAGGGTGGGGAGGGCATGACTGGGAGGAGTTTATTAATCATCAAGGGAAAATTTTAGATAGATTTTCAATAGGTTTTGGCCTTAGAAGTCTTTTAAGATCCTTAAGTAGTTCAGGATGGGAGTAAGTACCTGGAGGGGAAGGAAGTCCAGTTGTGCTTATTGTGACAGTGATATGAGCTGAACATACTCTTAGTGAGTGCTGCCTTACCAAGAGCTGCTCACACAAACTTTGTTTCCCTGAATTCTAAACCCTTCCGAAAAGTAGGATGTTACTTTATTAATTAACCAGCATATAGTAGATACTTAGGCGACCTTCAAGGCACCAGCCAGGTGTTTTCCCCAGTGAGAAACCAGTGCCCAGAAGGAGACTTTCTCAACAACTGTGGTATCCTCACTGTCCAATAGAGGGCACTTATCTACATAGATTACTCCTTCTACTGCTCCAGAATTGGCAAAGTCCTTGACTTTAGGCTAACTGGATTAAAAATTTGGCTTAGGGGAAGGGGAATGAAACATTATTGTTGTTCAGTTGTTCAGTCACGTCTGACTCTTCATGACCCCATGGATGATATTATACCAGGCCCTTCTATCCTCCATCATCTCCCAAAGTCTGTCCAAACTCATGCTTATTGTGTCTGTGATACTATCTAGCCATCTGTTGTTCCCTTCTCCTATTCCTTCAATCTTTCCCAACATCAGGATTTTTTCCAATGAGTCCTGTCTTCTCATTATATGGCCAAAGTACTTAAGCTTCAGCTTCAGCATTTGTCCTTCCAATAAACAGTCTGAATTAATTTCTTCAAGTTTTGATTGATTTAATTTCCTTGCTGTCCAAGGGACTTTCTAAAGTCTTCTCCAGCACTACAGTTTGACATCATCAATTCTGTGGCACTCAACTTTCCTCATAGTGCAACTCCCACAGGCGTACATTGCTGCTGGAAAAACCATAGTTTTGACTATTTGGACCTTTGTTGGCAAGCTAATCTCTCTGCTGTCCAAATTTGCCATAGCTTTCCTTCCAAGGAGTAAGCATGTTTTTTTTTTGTGGCTGCAGTAGCTGTCTGAAGTGAACTTTGAGCCCCCAAATATAAAATCTGACACTACTTTTTTTTTAATGTTAAGCTTCAAGTCAGCTTTTATACTCTCCTCTTTCACCCTCTTCAAGAAGCTTCTTAATTCTTCTTCACTTTGTGCCATCAGAGTGCTATCATCCACATATCTAAGATTGTTGGCATTTCTCCTAACAACCTTAATTCAAGCTTTTGATTTTTCTAGACTGGAATTTTGCATGATGTACTTTGCTCATAAGATAGAATATGTAGAGTGCCTGAAGAATGATGGACAGAGGTTCACAATATTGTACAGGAGGCAGCAACAACAACAACAAAAAACAAACATCCCTCCCAAAATGAAGAGCAAGAAAGAAAAATGGCTGTCTAATTAGGATTTACAAATAGCTGAGGAGAGAAGGAAAGTGAAAGGGGAAGGAGAAAGGGAAAGATATACCCAACTGAATGAAGAATTCCGGAAAATAGAGATAAGAAGATTTTCTAAAGTGAGCAAAGAAATAGAAGAAAACAAGACAAGATCTCTTCAAGAAAATTAGAGACATCAAGGGAATGTTTTATGCAAAAATAGGCATAATAAAAGACAAAAATGGTACAGACTTAAGAGAAGTAGAAGATATTAAGAAGGGGAAGGAATATATAAAAGGAATATACAAGAAAGTTCTTAACACCACTGATAACCACAATGGTGTGGTTACTGATCTAGAACCATACATTCTGGAGAATTAAGTCAAGTAGACCCTAGGAAGCATTGCTAACAATAAGGCTAGTGGAGGTGATGGAAGTGCTACACTTAAGGTGCCAGAAAATTGGGAAAACTCAACAGTGGCCACTGGATTGGAAAAGATTAGTTTAAGTCTCAATCCTAAAGAAGAGTAATGCCAAAGGACGTTCAAATTACTGAACAATTTTGCTTATTTCACATACCGGCAAGGTTATGCTTAAGATTCTGCAAGTGAGGCTTCAGAAATATGCGAAATGAGACCTGCCAGAAGACCAGGCTGTTTTTTGGAGAGACAGAGGAACTAGAGACCAAAATATAAACATTTGCTGGATTATGGAGAAAGCAAGGGAGTTCCGGAAAAAAAAAATCTGCCTCTGCTTCATTGACTACACTAAAACCTTTTACTGTGTGGATCACAACAAAATATGGGAAGTCCTCAAACACCAGATAATCTTTTTTTCTGCTGAGGAACCTGTAGGCCAGTCAAGAAGCAACAGCTAGAACCAAACATGCAACAATTGATTGGTTTAAGGGAATGGAACATCACACAGCAATATGAAAACTAAAGAAATCTTTATTCAGCTCCCAGTAGCTCTACTTCACTCAACATTGGGGAAAGCTCTTGGCCAATTTCACTTATAGCCATGTGATTTATTTAAACACCATAAAAGGATACAATAAAATGGAAATAATAGTAATCCAGTAACAGCTAACATTTGAATAGCATTTACTCTGTGCCAGGCACTATTATAAGTGCTTTACAAATATTATCTCATTTGATTCTCACAACAACCCTGGGAAGTAGCTGCTATTATTATCCCCATTTTACAGATGAGGAAACAAACAAACAGAGTTGAAGTGACTTCCTCAAAGTCATACAGCTAGTAAGTGTGTGAGGGAAGATTTAAATTTAGTTCTTCCTGACTCCAGGCTCAGCATTCTATCCATTGCTTTTATGGAGTGTAATTCTCAGAATGAGATAGACTGAAAATTCAGAAAACAGGCTCTGTTGAAATTTCCTTCACATCAAGAGGATGGAGTCAGATGGCTTGGATTTCATCTTGTGCTTCTCTCATGTTCTCCTGGTGACCAAAAAGGGGAACCATTCAGGAAGATGTTCATCGTCTGAGAAGCAAAGAAAGTCCATGATCATGAACAATAGTTAATAATTGCCTACTTGCCTCAGACTATCATTTTGATATTGTAAAGATCCATTAAAAATGGGAAACATTGGAGTGGCTTAGACACAGAATATCCAAGGACATTAGTGCTAGATATGGAGCCACATATGCCAAATATGTAGCTCACATTTCTATAGCTTTACACTCTACAAATACTTCGCTCACAGCAACCTGGTAAAGGAAGGAGAAATAACACCATCATGCTATTTTGCAAATAGGTAGATTGTGGTCCAGACTAGTTAAGAGGCATGGCAGTGGTCACTCAGAAGTGTCCAGATTAAGGGCTCAATATCAGGGATTTTCATCGACAAAACAATGTTCATTTCATGAAACTCTGTTCATCATTACAGGCCAAGTTCAGGACAGAAGAAAAAAAATGCCAGCATCAACTCAATGATTCCTTTTTCAACTCTACTATCTGTGAGTTCTTAGGGTAGATCTAGTAGGTAGACCCTACTGTGAATGGATGCTACATCTAAAATATCAGTGCTAGGGGCAGCTAGGTGGCACAGTGGATAGAGCACTGGCCCTGAAGTCAGGAGGACCTGAGTTCAAATCCGGCCTCAGACCAAGCACTTGACACTTACTAGCTGTGTGACCCTGGGAAAGTCACTTAACCCCAATTGCCTAAAAAAAAAAATCAGTCCTACTATTCCTATATACTTAGGGGAGACCTCATTTCACAGGACTGGGGAATAGATAACACACCTAAGATGAAAGAGATGAACTCTACCATCCATGTGTCCTTAGGGTAGCTCCAATCTGACTGTCCTATGTATGGCTAATGAATTTGGAGATCAAAAAGATAGCATGACATCTCACATGCCAAAGCCTCATTGAAAATGGATAGGAAAAGCAAACTAAAAATAAATAAATAAATTATTAAAAAAAGAAAATAAAGTCACCATAAAAAAGAAAATGGATAGGAAAAAGGAAGTAGATAAGAATGTAGTCTTTGTCTAAAATTTTTGGGGAGTAAATTTTATTCTTCATTGTTTTCATTCTTTTTCCTTATAATGTGATGACTTATAGAGACATGTATAAGCCAGTGTTTACCAATTTTACCTTTTGTTTGTTCATCCTGATCACCATTACATTCATAGAACATTTCTTCATAATCTTTCTCTCTGTGTTTATGGCACCACTATTTAATCTACAGGAGAGAAAAGGAGAATGCTGAGTTAACATATGGATTCTTCCACTGTTATCATCATTAACAGAAGAAGCAGTATCAGCAGCCAGAAACCACCATAATCAGTAATATACCACCAAGTCACACCACTCTTATGTAGGACACTGTGCTAGACAATGAAGATACAAGGAGCATAACAGGGTTCCTGTTGAATGGGATGTCCCAATGAAGACTTCTCAGTGTAATTAAGGTAATGAGTTCAGAAGGTAGGATAGGGTTAAGAATAGATTTCTGTAAGTTATTTTTTTAGTGCAATATATCAGTAGTTAAGATTTGTCTGGTGGTTAAGCCTTAACCTACTTTTTAATCTTATTCAAATGCGTCTTTGAATACTGTTCTAATCCACTGTGGAGATAGTAGTTGTATTAAGAGGATTATATATAATACTCTTTGCAGGGGTGAGACAAAATGTCTAGGGATTGGGTTCACACCATTCAACCTAAGATTCACACTTAATGTTCTAGGTCTTGTAACAGGTAAACATATAAATGCAGGATCTTTTTTTCCACCTAGACAAAAAGCAGGTATTTGTGTGGGGAAAAAAACAAAGAAAAAAAACCATGGTAGACCATGTGGCCAGGACCAGTGGATTATATAGCTAGAATATAGTTTCATGACCTATCCTAGAAGTTCACACCTGTCCTAGCAATTCACAACCTGTACCAAGAGTTCACATCTTGCTGAGGAATTTATACTTGTCCTACAAATTTACCTGTTTATCCTTAGGCTAAAAATTTGTCAGATGTAAGAACTGAGAGAGAGATGTTTAGTTATTTTCCAGAGCCACAGAATTCCTGAAGTCGAAGATGCCTCTGGTGCTACCTTGTCCAGCTGATGCCTGGAGAAGACCTCCACTACAACATATCTCCCAAGTAGTTCTCCAGGCTTTGCTTGTTAAACTCCAGTGAGGGAATCTGAGGCCTACTAATTTCTAACTCTAATTGCTAAATTCTACTTGGTCTCCTTGCCTCCATTTTATTTCCACTCCAAACCATCCTACAACTGGCTTCCAAAGTAATTTTCTTAAACTATAGCTCTGAACATTTGTATTCCTATACCTACTAAATAAATTCCAGGTGCTTCCTGATGCTTCTAGGATCAAAAGAATTTCAAGTTCTTCATAACTTGGACTTCTTATACTTTACTTACCTCCCTACGATCTATGATTGAGGCTTCAATTGTAGGCTAAGATTGCCTACTTCCTGTTCCTCACTCATAACCTTCTATCTCTTATCCCTGTGCTTCTGCATTAACTCTCCCCCACGTCTGGAATTCTCTGCTCCCTCACCTCTTCCTCTCGACTTCCTTCCCTCAAGGTTATGTTGAAAAAGGAAAATATTTAAGATGAAAGTAAGCTTGTTGCTTATGGAGTAGGAATCCCAGGGGGCACCGTGGAAGGGGAGAGTAGCATTTGATTTGGACTTTGGGGGGTGTTGAGGGGAATGGGAATAGGAATTAGTAGAGGAAGAAGAATAGGTTTTTGGATGATGACCTACAAGGGGTTCAGAATCACTGGGATGTGGAGGACATTGCCAGGTGAGAGTTCATTAATTATTGAGTGAAAAATTTAGAGAAATTTTCAAAGTCATTAGTATTTTGATTGTTAACAAGTTTTTTTTTTTTTTACTGAGCTACTCTGTAAC
Source organism: Phascolarctos cinereus (assembly GCF_003287225.1). Lineage (NCBI taxonomy): Eukaryota > Metazoa > Chordata > Mammalia > Diprotodontia > Phascolarctidae > Phascolarctos > Phascolarctos cinereus. The sequence goes on from NW_027555514.1 coordinate 295,283,582, forward strand.
TTGAGAATGAAGAAACAGCAGGCCAGAGATAAAATGCCAGTAATCAGGCAGCCATTTAATGAATTGGTTTTATTAGGAACATATTTGCAAATTGGGAATTCTCCTGATCAGAATTCCACCTTGCTGAAGTGAAGAGATTATATACATAAATCATAAATGGAAAGGGAGGGGGAAAGTGGACTACAAACAATTGCTTAGTGGTTTCCCATGAGAAATCACAAATCTTACAATACAACAATTCTGGAGTCAACTCTTTGGGGGTGGTGACCACCTCTCCTAGGGTACAGAACCAGAGTTATGTGATCAGAATAGATTCTACAATCTGATTTGCTTCACTTTAGATACACAGGCACAAGGATGTGATTGTGAGATGATGAGAGTTGTCAAAATTAGATTGATTGTTTCAAGCTACATCGTACACTTTTGACTCACAAGCCAAAAAGCAATTCTGAAAAATCAAATCTATTAGTATATTCATGACATATCATATCAATGAACATAAAAATCATAACTCCACATGATCTAAGGGCTGAATCATTTCAGAACTCTGGGAAGTTCTAGCAAGGGAGTGAGAACTTGGAGCAAGAGTGGTGATACTTTCTTTCCCCACGGCAAGAGACCAGCTTGGAATTTGATGGCATAGCACCTTCTTCCAACACTCCAGCAGCAGGAGATTGATATGAGGGAATGGCATTTTCCCTCTTCCCACAGGAGGTTCATTGTACAGGAGCCATGTGGGACATGATAGTAAAAAGCCCACCTCTCCACTTCCTTCTCCCATGAGAGGCTGGAAATCAAGCAGGATACAGGAAAAGATGGAAGGTGCCCACTTCTCTCCATTCTTATTTTCTTTCCTTTTCTCTTTGGAGGCTAGAGATCAAGTAGGAGATAAAAGCAACAAGATGGAAAGTGCAGCTCTCTTCCATTCTGGAGGTCACCTCTTTTCCCTCCAGAAGCTGGAGATCAGACAGAAAGGACACTTGTTGTTAGTTATCTAATTCTGCTCTTCTTTTTTTCTTTCAGTTAGTTAAATAAAATTTCCCTCCCTTTCCCCCTTCAACTTCTTTTGTTTGCTAGATTTTTTCCCCCCATTTTCTGTGCTTTAAAAAAAATTCCCTTATTCTCTTTGTTAATTGGTTTTTATTTCTGTCTATTACAAAATTGTATCCTTTGATTTATATTCTTTCTGCTCTTTTATTCCTTCTTTACTCTTCATGGAATTGAAACTTCTAAAGTTTCTATTTTGAAAGAAGCTAGGTGGTACTGTGCATAGAGTGCCAGGCCTAGAGTCAAGAAGACTCATCTTCCTAATTTCAGATCTGGCCTCAGACACTTAACTAGCTATGTGACCCTAAGCAAGTCACTTAATCTTGATTGTTTCAGTGATCTCATCTATAAAATGAGCTGGAGAAGGAAATGGCAGACCCCTTTGATCTCTTTGCCAAAAAACCCCAAATGGGATCACAAAGAGCTAGACACAACTAAAAAATGATGGACCCATCTTTAATTCTCCCTTTTTTTTTGGTTGTATCTCACTCTTAGAAGTATCAGTTCCCTGTGGGAGATAGAGAAGATAGAAGAATTGTGTTGTAATAGAAATTTTTCTGTGTTTGTGCTTATGTAATCCATTTCTATTCCTTGTACTTCTCATGACTAACTTTTCATGACACTATCTGGGTTGGTTTGTTTGTTTTTGGCATTTGAACTCAGGAAATTGAGTCTTCCTGACTCTAGGCCTGGCATTCTATCCACTGTGCTACCTAGCTGCCCATTTCCCTCCTAATTCCCTTCTACTGTGTCTTCCAATTTTTTAGCTTAATTCCACAGAAAATGTTGACTGATCTGTAGGTGGGTGAGGTGCAGTGTGGTTCAGTCCTTGATATTTCAGGTTTGTTTTTTCACCATCACTTCTATTTAATTTCTACTTTCATTATTATTACCTTGTGCACTTTGAGATAAATCTCAATGATTCCACTGTTGTCATTTTGTTATTCTTATTGTGGTGGATTTCTAACCTCACAGGTGTATTTCTCTTTCTGTCTTTTTCCCCCTTTTTTTCCTAGGAGTAATTAATTTTATTACTTGTGTAATCCTTGATAGCTATATTTATTTCTTTCCTGTTTTTCTGTTGCCTATAGTATTTGAAAGCAAAAAAAAAAACCGCAAAACAAAAACAAACAAAAAAAAGGAACCTCTAGAAATTGTTGAAATGTTTCAAAGGCCTCTGACTCTTACTGAATGTTTGTTTTCCATTGGTAAGTGGGATTAGGCTTACAGGGTTTGTTGAGCTAGAATGCATCCTGAGCTACTTTCCTCTCCAGGACGTGATTCCAATCCCTTCTGAGGTTTCGGGTGAGTAGAGAATAATCTTGCTATTTGAGCTTCTTTTCCTTTATAGCTGAAGGTATTTCCCTAGTCATTTGCAGAACTTCTGCCAGTGGAATTGTTAAATTTAACCACTATGTGTCTTGGAGAGTGTAGCACAGGACTTTTTTCTGGAGGTGATTTGTGGATTCTTTCAACTGACACTTTGTTTTTTATGTTCCTTTACTATTTCTTGCATTATGGTGTTCAAGAACCATTGACTTGTTATCCTTAAGTTGTCTCTATGCATCCTATCTTTGAGACCAATAGGTTTTCCTTTCATGGAAATCATATTCTTTGAATGTCATTATTTTTTCCTTCTTATCCTCTAGGTTATCTTTCCTTTCTGTGTATTCATATTTCTGATCAGTTGCTTTTTTAAAAATTTCTTTGTAGAAACTCATCACTACGGATTCAAAATTTTCTCTTTTCTGCCAACTTTCTGTTATGCAGGCTAAAAATTCTGATTTTACAATTCACCCTCCTGTAATGACTCTTGGAGTCATCCTTTCCTGGTCTGAATCCAACTGAACATCTTAGATGGGTAATTTTTAATTTTTTTCTGTTTTATTACCCTACTATGTGCCAGGTACAATGCACAGATGAAGATACAAGGAAAGGCAAGACAGTGCAACATGTAAACAACCATTTACAAACAAGCTATAAATAGGATACATTGGAAGTAATCAACAAAGGGAAGACACTGGAATTAAGGGGGATCAGGAAAGGATTCTTGTGGAAGACTGGAGTGCAGAGGACTTGCAAATGTGTGTAAGGTGCTCTGCATTCCAGTGACACTGGGCACATTGCTATTTTTTCCGCAAAATCAGATGCTGTCCATGTTTCAAATACTCTTCTTTCTCATCTCTCTCTTCTGGCTTCTTTGGTTTCCTTCAAGTCACAACTGAAATCTGATCTTGTACAAGAAGCCTTTCACCAGCTCTTAGCACTGAGGTGTAAAAAAGGAAGAAAAAAGAAGAAAAGAGAGAGAAGGCAAAAAAAAGGAGGAGAAAAAGAACAAAAATTTTTTAAAAATAAAATACACAGAAGAGAGCTGAAAGAAATTTAGAAGGGGACAGAGACAAGCAGGGCAGCTTTCTTAATATTTTGTTCAATTTAATACTTATTAAAACTTCATAATAAAAGCTCATATTTCATTTAGGACATTTTTTCTGTTCTTTGCATATTTAAATATTCATGTGGTTGATGTTGGTCAAGTTTGATAATAAAATAAAAATAAAGCACCTACAGCATTCTTCAATATGGAAGAAAATATTTGTAGAGTTAAGAACACTCTAAATCTACAAAGCTGAGTGGGGTTTGGATAAATTAAGTCTGAACTTGTTCCCCTAACTCCCTTACTTACTATACTGCTGGTCTTGTGCCTCAACATGGCAGGATAAGGACCTTGTTCCTATTGGATCGATTAGGACTGACTTGATCTATTTTGACATTTCCCAGTTTGGAGATAGGGAGAATTTGTCAGACATGGAAATTCTAAAAACTTCTTTGTTCTCTGTAGATATGGATGACTGTATGATGTGCCCAGATCACTATCCTGATAAAGTCAGAGACTATTGCTTCCCTAAAGTAATGTCCTTCCTCCACTTTGAAGATGTTTTGGGATTCACTCTGACCTATATAGCTTTTTCCTTTTCAGTGCTCACAACCCTAATTCCCAAAGTCTTTGAGAAGAATTGAGATACTCCTACTGTCAAAGCCAATAGTCAGGCTCTCAGCTACACTGTCCGTATTTCCTTCACACTCTGCTTCCTCTACTCTTTGATCTTCATTGATCATCCACCCTCAGCAACCTGCATCCTTTAGCAAACCACATTTGAAGTTGTTTTCACTGTGGCTATTTCTTCCAATTTGGTTAAACCCTCACTATGGTTCTGGCCTTCAAGGCCACAAGACCAGGCAGCAGGATCAGGAGGTGGATGGGTCCTAAAGGGTCCACTTCTGTTATTCTCTTTCACTTTGTGATCCAAGTGATTCTCTGTGGCATCTGTTTGCTGACCTTTCCTCCATTTCCAGAAACTGAAGCTCATTCTGAATCCAGACACATCATCATTGAGTTTAATGAGGACTCCATCATTGCCTTCTGCTGTGTCCTGGGCTATGTGGGTTTCCTGGCCGAGGGGAGCTTCATAGTGGCTTTTCTTTCCAGGAAACTTCCTGATCCCTTCAAGGAAGCCAAATTCATCACCATCAGTATGCTGGTATTCTTCAATGTCTGAGAGTTTCCCCATCTGTTAGAGTGTTGAAGGGAAAGCAGTGGTGGTTGTGGGAATTTTCTCCTTCTTGGCTTCCAGGGCCAGTTTATTAGTCTGCATCTTTGTCCTCCAGTGCTATGTGATCCTTCTGAGGCCAGAAGGAAGCATGCAGGAATAGGTAAAGAACAATGGAAGCCAGAAGATTAACAATAAGAGAAATGCAAGTCAAACAACTCTGACAATGTACAAAGATGGAAGTAGTGAACATTGGAGGGTTTATGGAAAGAAAGCCAGACCGATATACCATCAGTGGAGTTAAGTATTGGTCCAATCTTCTTGGAAAAAAAATATAATTATGCAGGAAGAGTGATGGAATTGTTCGTATCTTTTTATCTGATTATTTCTGGGCCCATGTCAAAAGGAGGAAGAAAACACAGGGAGAGAGTATATAAAATCCTGTTTGGCTTTTAAAGAAAGCCCTTTAAAACCTGTCCCCTTCCTACCTTCCCACTCTTTTCACTACTTACTCCACTCCAGTTGCATTCTGCAACACAGTATGTGGATCTGACCTGCTTGTTGTTCTTTGCACAAGATGCTCCATCTCATGACCATGCATTTTCACTGACCATTCTCTATGCCTGGAACTCTCTCTATGTCCTTATCTTTATGTCCTGGAATTCCTTGGCATCCTTCAAGTCTCAGCTAAACTCCTACCTTTTGAAAGAAACCATTCCCAATCCCCCTTAATGCAAATGCCTCCCCCCCCAGATTATCCCCAATATATCCTGTTACTTGTTTGTACATGGTTGTTTACATGTTGTCTTCCTCATTAGACTGTGAGCTCCTTCAGGTCAAGGACTGTTTTTGCCTTTTTTTTTTTTTTTTTGTATCTCCAGCACTTAGCACAGTGTTTGGCATATAGTAGATGCATAGGAAATGCTGGTTGACTTACTTGACAGAAACACTTTTTGAGGTTAGCAAAATCTGGACATAAAACAAATGCCCATTGATTGGGAAATGACAAAACATGTGAAATATGAATGGACGTTTATTGTGTTATTAGAAATGACTAATATCAAGAAATGAGAGACATATGGAATGATTGTATGAATAGATGCCATGAAGCAATGAGAATCAGCCCAACAATGGTGTGTGTGTGTGTGTGTGTGTGTGTGTGTGTGTGTATGAGATACAGATAGTCACAGTGGTCAAGCATGTTCAGGATCCCAAATCTGGGGGGAAAAATGATCCATGAATGTCTGGACACTCTGTTGTATTTCACATCGTCCTTTCCCCCAAAACTTTTTGTCCCATAAAAACTCTTGCTTTCTCCTCCAAAGCCATGTTTTCCCTGGAATATGACTTGATTCACTGAATCTCTTCATCGTAATTCCTGCAGTGCAACAGTCACAGACTAGGAAGTTATCTTGGCTGTCCTGTGAAGGGACTTGAGTATAGAATCAGATGTCATTTTGGACAATTAAAAAATGAACTAGGCACAAACCAGAAATAGATAAATTGCCCTTGATTAGATTCAGCTGTCCTGGGAGTGAAGCACATGTAAGCAATCAAAGAGTCTTGGGAGAAGAGCAGGCCAATGTGGATCTCAGGCAGTATCACTCTTCTTTATTTCATTCCCAAGGAAAGATACAATAACAACACATATGACTCAGCATCCTAGTTGCCACTTCCCTCCAAACTTAGCTGTTTTTTTTAGTCCTACCCAAAGAAGCTGAGCTCCACATCACAATGGTGTTTATCCAAGTGACAGTTTTTTCCAACTTCTATTCAAAAGGTGGTGTCTCTTTCAAGGGCTTGTAGATGTTGACCTAAAAAGAACAAGGAAAATATATTACCATTTACTCTATTCAGATTAGGATGTTAGGGTTACAAAAGGGTTAGGACTATAGGTCCCATTATGCACATGGTGAGTTTTCATCATCATTGTCATCACTGTCATCACCATCATCGTTGTTGTCATCATTGTCATCATCATCATCAAAAGTAACGATAACAACATTTAGCTCTTATATAGTGCTTTAAAGTTTGCAAAGCCCTTTAAGCAAAGTGTAAAGCAAAGTATAAGAAGACTGGAAAGGTTGAAAGGCCCAACTCATTAACAGCTTTAAATATTTGACTTTATATTTGACACTGAAGGTAATAGCTCCCTATTATTGGAGTTGATGAAACATGTTATTGTTGTTGTTGTTCAGTTATTTCAGTCATGTCCACCTCTTTGTGCCCCAATTTGGGGTTCTCTTGGCATTGATACTGGACTGGCTTGCCATTTCCTTCTCCAGTTCATTTTACAGATGAGGAAATTGAGGCAAATAGGGTTAAGTGACTTGCCTAGGGTCACACAGCTTATAAGCATCTGAAGCTGGATTTGAACTTGGGAAGATGAGACCTGGAGCTCTATCTACTGTGCCACCTAGCCCTACCTCATGAAATATATAGGCTCCAAATGTAACTGTCATACTATAAACACAACCACCACAACCACAACAAAAATAGACAGGAATGAAGTAGGAACCATAGTTGCCAGCTATGGTTTCAGGGAGAGGTTTTTTTTTTTTTTCTTTAATGCTGGGAATAAAGAAGGTCACAAAAGACAAAATACATAACTTCAAATAAAAATTTAAAATCTCATGCAGGAACAAAATCAATGCAATTATAATAAAAAGAGAGATTGTCATTAGGAACAAATTTTCACCTAAACATTCCCATAAAATTTAGATATTCAAGGTATACAGAAAATATGTTGAATGAGCAAATATTAATTAAGCACCTATTATGTACCAGGCCCTGGAGATACAAATACAAAAGAAATCAACAGTCCCTGTTCTCAAGAATTTTAGATCATAATAGACACAAATAGATCATTCTAAGTCTAACCCGAGGCATGACCCTAACCCTAATGTAATGGTGTCGTGGTTAGAGTGAGTTCAAGCCCTGCCTCCAGCACATAGTGGCTACATGACTATGGACAAGTCATCTGAGCTTTTGGTGTCGGAGGCAACACTCTAACACTCTAAGTTGCAGAACAGGGAACAGTTGCACTTGTAGGGGATGCTTGCTCACCAGGAGTGCCTTACAACATTGAACTGACAAGCTGAGACTGAAGAAGATAAAGAAGTCTTTCCTAAAAGGTTAGAGGACCAAGCAGGCACATAATGAACACCTGTACAGTCAATAGCCTGTGTTGTAGATCTTGAGTAACTCAAATTGTGAAGCTGCAGGCTCCATTATCACACCAATGTTTTCCTTCTAGATATGTGTAGGAAATGACAAAACCTCATGTTTTCCAACTACAGCTGTGCTTCTCCAGCTGTTCTGGGTGGTACTAGAAAAGGAGAAGTATGACTAACTCTTTCTCCAAAGACATGGACCTGAAAGCCCAGGGAAGTACAGTCTGGACATGAAGCACTTTGTATCTTGTATCTCCATGTCAAACTCAGCTCTGACATGGGCTTCCCAATGCCCAGGCATAAACTCTCAGCATGCTTCTCAACCCCTTGACTAGAGCAGTTCCCTCATCTCCCTTGCTTTCTCCTGATCACAGAGGCATCATGTGACTTTCAAACTGTCTCCTAAAGCTAAACACAGAACATGCACATTTGTTGCCCACTCACTTGTAGAATTTTTGTTCCTGTTCCTTTCTTCTGGGGTTGCCAAAGCATCCGTTTTGTTAATCCAGAAAATGGGAAATGGTTCAGGCTCAGAGACTTCTCCAGCAACTTCACAACCAGATCTTGGAGCACCACTTAAGCCATTAGGAGCTTCTGAAAGGGTTAAAATATTTAATAAGAATGATGAAAAGCCTCCTTCCCTCCCTGTGGAGTGAGTGAGTCTATGAACAACTAAGGAAATCTCCTATTATAGATTTTAATCAGGCTCTGATTCTGTAGAGAAAGGTGAATGCAAGGAGGCTCAGTGGTGGGGCTGGGAGAGGTTGGAGTCAAATTACAGAGAGGTGTCTCTAATTAAAAGCTTTTCCAAAGACCTAAAAAGGTGCTTGGCAGCTTTGTCATCAGTGACTCCCCAAAGATGTCTATCAAAAATGACATCCTCATTTTCCCCATTTGCATCTTATCTTGGACTAGCTGGCCCAGTTGGCTGTGCAACCTCCTCAGAGTAGCCTCAGGGATACTCAGGTCATTCCTGAATGTGCAGCCCTGCTCAGGAAGGCCAAATTACAAGGTGAAAACAGTAGGCAGGATAAGTGGAGAACATGGAGTCAGTCTGATGTCCCAGATGTGGTGGTAGGTGAAGAAAGAAGAAAACAGTTGTCCATTTGGAGGGGAGACCCAGAGAAAAAGGGATGTGAGGAGCTCCCCTCAAGCTTTGCTTGCTGCATAATTCTGACAAGGACTTCTCTCTTTAGATGTCATGGGTACAGGAATGTCTATGCTATTAGTTTGGAGAATTTAAATTTTCCTTAGCTGAAAATTCAGCTTTCCAGTTTTCATAAGAAATAGGAAAAAACAGGAGGGTGGAGCCAAGATGCTGGAGAGAAGGTGGGACTCACCTGAGCTCTCCCCCGAACCCCTCTGAACAATTTAAAATAATGCCTCAAAACAAATTCTGGAGTGGCAGAACACACAAAAGGATGGAGTAAAACAATTTGCTAGACTAAGACAATTTAGAAGGTGGGCAGGAAAGGTCTGTTGCACCAAGGTGAGAGTGGAGCATAGTCCAGTACAAGCCATACCCCAGTACACAAACCAATAGCCTTTGGGATAACTGAATCAATAGTGGTAGTGGTGGTTTCCAGACCTCTCAGCCTACAGATGATAAGGGGGTCAGACAATTCGTCAGAAGGAGATCACAGGGATCCCTTTGCTAACACCAGGGGCAGGATGTTGTTGCATTGCTCATATTTGAATCTGGGTCACAATCCTGGGTCTCAGTCCCAGGGCAAGGAGGAGCATTAGCACACTAGACCTTGTGTCCATAAGGCAGCAGGGACCATGATTACAGTTCCAGAGCAGAAGAGTGCTTGTGGTCATTCACAGACAAGAGCACAATCCAGGAGAGTAGTAAACACACCTCTCCCTAGATCATACCACCTTAGAAGAACCAAGAACTTACAGGTACCCACAATTAACAGCTGAAATCTGAAACTTGGAACAGTGCCCACACCACTCCAGAAGCAGAGCTTCACTTAAGCATAGAGTTAAAGTAAAGAAATAGGCTAGAAAATGCCAAAAGGGCTATAAAACTGTGTATACTCTTTGATCCAGCAATACCACTGTTAGGTCTGTATCCCAAAGAGATCATTAAAAATGGGAAAGGACCCACATGTACGAAAAATATTTCCAGCAGTTCTTTTTGTGGTGGCAAAGAATTAGAAATTGAGGGGATGCCCATCAATTGGGGAATGGCTGAACAAGTTGTGGTATATGAATGTAATGGAATATTATTGTGCTATAAGAAATGATGAGCAGGTGAATTTCAGAAAAACCTGTTAAGATTTACATGAAACTGATGGAGAGCGAAGTGAGCAGAACCAGGAGAACACTGTACACAGTAACAGCAACACTGTGTGATGATCACCTATGGTAGACTTAGTTCTTCTCAGCAATACAGTGATCCAAGACAATTTCAAAAGACTCATGATGGAAAATGCTATCCATATCCAGAGGAAGAAGTATAGAGTCTGAATGCAGATCTATATAAGTGATTTATCACTGGAAGATCCAGTGAAGAAGAGTGGGAGATATTCTTGAGTGATCTCAAGATCCTTTATAAGGCAAGCTTCTCAGCTGAGAAGACAGGGCAGTAGTTAGGAGGAGCCATGGAAGGGTTAGGAAGGGATGAGATAACTGACATTTCTCTAACCCTTTAATATGGGCAAAGCACTTTGCCTATGCTGTCATGTGATATAGGAATGAAATATTGCATGTAAAGGACTTTGTGAACCTCAAAGCACTATGCAAGTATTCTAGCACAGTACAGAAGACAGGACCCTGGGCTTGGAGTAAAAAGACATGGGTTCAAATCCCACTCTAGACACCTACAAGCTGTGTTACTGTGGACAAGTCACTTAACCTGTCTGTGCCTCAGTGTATTCATTTGTAAAATTCAGGAGTTGGATCTGAGGGTCTTTAAGATCCCTTTAAGCTCTAAATTCATGATATCATGATCCTATAAAAATCAGTTATTAGAAGGAGCAAAGAGAGTTTAATTCTATGGCTTCCTATGAGGTCATTGGAGCTTCATCAAAGTCAGAATATAGGGCCAGATGAACTGTGGGCTAGCCCCAGGATGGCTGTTCTTGTGTATGAGTCATTTCAAGCAGATCTTTTCAGGGATTTACTCTTTCTTGTACATATAGTCTATTCTCTATTGGGCATTTAGAGGCCAGTCTCATCATGGGAGGCCCCTCCAACTGAGCAAAAGTCCCCTGAGCCTCACAGACCTGGGTTGCTGAATAGATGTAGGTCTTCATCCTCCTTCTGGTGAACATTCATCTTCTTGTAAATAGCTTCTTGAAGAAGATTTCCTACTTGGGAAAAGCATGAGAACAGAGAGGTCTCAGGCTAAGGGGGTCACATCTTGACATCCCAACTCTTGCCATCCTCATCACTACTTCCCCAGATGGATCAATGTCCCTCTCACTGAATGAAAGCTCTCTTTTTCCCAGCTTGGCATGTATTCACAACTCTATGGGTATTTCTTCATGTTCCCCATGGTCTATCTACTTTCCAGATTCCTTTCCCAGATATGATACTTCCTTGGAATTCCGCATTTGTTTACAAGACTTCCAGTTGTGTCTTATGTCCTCCTTCTCTTGTATGTCAGCCCTTGCCCACCTGTCCTTCATTAGCCTTTCTTACCCAGGAGATGTCAACAGGTCATATATTCACGCCAAACCCTGCCAATTCTGTATACTGAAACAATTGAGCTGATACATTGGCTCCATCAGGCGCCCTTCCTTAAGTTCTGGGGTAGGGATCCCCTAAAGAGGTCAATTCACTCTGTCCTAGTAAGTTTCACCACAATGGAAATTCTCACCCTAAGCCTGAGGCCCCACACTCAGGCCCTGATCATCTGAAGTTGAGTGTCCTGTCCTAGAGAACCCAGTGCTATTAGGCCTCCTGAGCCACAGGCTAATGGGGTTCACACCTCTGACTTGGTAAGTCCATCTTCTAGCCTTGGACCACAGCAAGAGAACAAGCAGGAACAGTACTATCAGGATGACCCCAAGGATCCAGAACAATCTGAATGCTTTGTGACCTATGAAAGAGATACACAATGACTTGGTTTCCTGCTGAAATGCCATGGGTTGATCCTCTTACGATATCCAATGAGCTAAAGGCCAGACAATACATCCATATAAAGACATTGGGTTCCTTGTGGAATTCCAAATGCACTTGTTGGCTCATTATTTTATAGCTGTAGACTACTGGCACCTAAATCCCCTGTCCCTCCAATGCATTAAGTCCTTCAATAATGTCCAAGTACAGGTGAGGGTTTGGAAATGGGTCTATTTCAGGGAAAGCACCAATAGCCTAGTAGTGGAGAATAGAGAGGTCCTGTGCTTCTCCTTATGGAAAGGTTGCCAGAAGAACTGAAGCTGCTCAAACAGTGATAAGCAGGTCCTTGGGGCCATTTCCAGATGGGTGTGTATCTGAGAAATATTCTTGCATCCCCAATACCTGAGTGGGATTTATCAGAGGTTGGTCTAGGAGAGTGGAACAGTCTCGGAAGATTGTGGGGTGTGTGGGAGGAGTCACACAAGGGCAGGCCTGGCTTGCTCTTCACTGAGCTGCCCCCATACAAGTTATTGGAGCCCCCTTCCTTCCTGTTAACTCCATCATAGTGACCTCATGGATAGGAGAGTTGTACCTGAGGATTCCTGAGGTTCTGCAGTCATGGGAACACCTGCAGGAGGAAGGAGGAGGACAGTCATACTCTGGGGGCAGGAAACAAGGTTCTAGGCCCCTTCCTGCTTGGTTCAGTCCCATTGTCACCTTTCCAAGTCCCCCTTTCTGTACATATCAGAATCTCCTCATCTCCTTCCATCAGGACTGGAAGGTATTAAGGTAACAGGATCAAAGTCAGAGTGTGATCACAGACTTTGGCAGCAGTAACCAATGCCTTTCCTTCCTTCTACCTGCTTCTCTCCCCACTACCCCGAGCCGTTATGACATAGTCTCCAGTGGCTCGGTTCCTAGCTTTATCCCAGGTTCTCAGACCCTTACCTGAGCACCTCACACCAGCATCTTCTTTGTGCCCACAATCTGTCTGACCCCAGGGATCAGCAATACAGTCCCAAAGAGAGGACTCATTTCCTTTGCAATGAATATTATTCAGCCAGATGGGCCCAATTCCTTGGCCAAATGCAGCCTCTCCTGGGGCACCCAAGGCTGAGCCACAGCCTAGTTGTTGACAAGCCACCTCAGCATCAGCCAGATCCCAGGAGTCATCACATACTGTGCCCCAGGAGCCTTCATGCCAGACCTCCAAACGTCCTGAGCACTTGTCTCCTCCTTGGACTCTTATCTTGCCTAGAAATGCAAAAACATTGCTTGTTCCATATTCAACAGGAAAAGAAGTATCCTAACCCCTGAATCCCAAGTTATAGGAGAAGCCATGATCTGTCATTGTGACAAAAGACACAATCATTTCCTATGCCTCATGGCTTTGGACATTTGGAATAAGAATACATGTCAAGGAAAAAACCTGTTTTCTTCCTTGGCAGAATATTGGATCAAAAGGAAGGTAGAGATATATGCCTTCACCACTCAGAAGCTGCTTGGCATCTGAGAGGAATCCCATCTAGCACTGGTGTCTGATGCAGGTTCTATCCAACCAAACCTCCCCCTGGTGGGCTTGAGTAGAATGTTTCCTCTCTCTGTAGCATCTATAGATCCAAACACCTCTTGGCATCTCTCATCTATGATGGAATTAGGCATTTTCTACAGATTAGGTAGTCCTACTTTGGCCAGGCGAGAGCAACCTACACCCTAATTTGGTGGTTTGATTCTCTATGGAGGCAACCATAAAGTAACCTCCAGATTATTAATTAGACCTCTCTGAGCGTCAGTTTCCTTGTATGCAAAATGAGGGAGTTGTACTGAATGAATTCCAAGACATTCATTCTCATTCCAGATTCTAATCAAAGTATGTACTCTGCTATTAATGACAAATTGCAACATTTCTCTGATTAATTAAACAATTAGCTCTTAACCCCATGAAATCTAGAAACTCTGTCTCTGTGCCTCCCTAAATTTAAATAAGCACAAGGTTGTTGACTATTTATTAACAGTGTAACAAAATGAAACAAAACCATAAATGATTATTTATAATACAATCATCTATGAAAAAAGACCACAGCTGAAGTCACCTTTAAGCATCATTACAACCACTGACTTCTCAATCCTGGAAACACAGTCCCACCATTGATTTCTCTCAAGGTACCAACTGAAGTCTCTTCTCAAGAATTTTCTTCATATTTCCTTGCATGAAAAGCATTAAACCCAATCCTGTCAGGAAGTAAGTTCTCTTAGTCCTTTTACTTATTCCTTTCGTTAGCCATCACATTAACAGTTTCTCCTGAATGACAATTAAGCTTTCAGGCTTCTCAGAGATTCCTCATAGAATGACAGTTAAACTATCACTCTAAGATTCCATTGTCTCTTAAAGATATGGTAACAGTTCCTACATTCATTGTGGAAGAAACTATTGAAGCTGATGGTACATATCATCCTAAATATCTTCCTTTCAGATTCCTTCTACCTTTTTATGCTAACTGACACTGAACTTTCTCCTGAAGGCTTCACGTCCTTTCGATCACTCTACTTCAAAAAAATCATTTTAAAAAATGAACATCTATTTTCTCTCCCTTCCACCTCACCTTCCTCACCAGAAAACAAAAAAGAAAGAAGAAAAAGTAGCTGCTACAAATATATGTGGTCAAGCAAAATAAATTCTCACCTTGGTCACATCTGCACATGAACAAATATACACACATACACAGTCTGTATTCTGAGGACATCCCCTCTCTGTCCAGAGCTTGGTAGGTTTTATCATGACTCTTCTGGAATCACGGTATGTCATTGCATTTATTAGAGTTTTTAACCCTAATTCTTTACAACGTTGTTGTTGTGTATATTGTTTTCCTGGTTCTGCTCCATATTCAGCTCATATTCTTCTGCACCCTGGCTCTCTAAATGCATTGGCCTTCTGTTTTCTCAGCCTTCTCAGTTCCTACAATCTTTCTCCCATCTACCTCAGTGATGCACAAGAGGAGCCAAAACAGACACACACACACACACACATCATCATCATCATCACCATAATCAGCATTCACCACCCCCACCCCATTCAAGTTAATTTGCTCTTGTAGCAGAATTTTGCATTTGGGCTGACAGTTACTATACTCCAAGTATATCATATGCCACGGAGGCAATGTAACCTTAAATTGTGCTCAGAGTTGAGGGAAGAGACTTGTGCAAATGTTGGAGGGAAAGGAGATTTCTTCTAGGTTTTGTGTTCATGTCTAAAGACCCCTGGAGTGCTGAAGGCTACTTTGGCAGTGTCCAGGTAGCCCAGAGGTGCCTGATTGTCCAGAAGGCTCCAAAAGAACAAGGAGAGAAGACGTTGAAACTGTGGTTTGCACGCAGAGACTGACAGCAGAGATATAAGCCCTATTTGGTTGAAGTTTTTGCCCTTCAATTCAGTTTCAGAAGGACTTTAAAAATGTGTTCCCTCCAGGGACACTGAATTTGTAGGCTCTCACTTCCCAAACCACCAAAGAAGAAGGAAGATGCCACATTTAGGCTTGTGTGTCATAGTGACTCTGATTTTTTTTTCTGTTCTGATGACATGTTTTACTATTCCTTTTGTCATTCTTTGCCCAGGTCAGTTAGTATGGTGAATAGCAAATTATCCAGGCCTGAATTTACTTTCAAGGTTCCCGGTTGTGAGCTAAGTGGGAACTAAAAGAGATTGTTGAACTTTAAAAGTCCCCACAAGTTTTCCTGAAGTCTGAGTGAGATCATATGGGTGATATTCACCAGGACTTCCCTGAGGTCCACTGAGGTCTTCAGGACACTTTCCTTATCCTGGTGCCCTTGTTCTAACAGTTAGAGTTATCTGTATTATTATTAGTATTGGGGGGAAAGAGAGGGTATGAGTTGTACAGAGGAAACCTGGGTTTGAATCCCAGCTCAGCTGCTTACTAGCTATAATCACTTCTGCCTCTGTGGTCCTTCATTTCTTCCCTTGTAAAATGGTGAGGTTGGACCAGCTCTAAATCTCTGGTCCTGTGATCCTTAAGGCTTAGCTGACAGCAGAACAGAGATTCATTTAGCACAGACCATGCCAAGCTACTAGGCAAGCTTGACTTTATGAACCACATCTTGTTACCCAGATGGATATATATGTCAATGTAGAGAAAGACCTAGAGATAGATATAGATAGATAAGCTAGAGATATAAACAGATGTTGACCTATATATCTATTCATCTATCACCTTTCTATGTCTCTTTATCTGTTTGTCTGTCTGTCCATATCTGTCTATTTGAACCAGTTTCCCTCTCCTACTCAGGCTGGAAGTACAGCGGCCATTTCCAGGCCTAAACCCAATGTTAATTGGCACAGATAATTTGCCCTGCTCTGTTTCACTCTGGAAGCAGTTGCTCCTCCTCAGGCAACCTGGTGCCAGATTTAATGTGGAAAGTTGATATGCTTTAACTCCACTTTCCCACGTTCAAACAATCCACCAGACTTAGCCTCCTCTGTAGCAGAGATTACAGGTGTGTGTCACTAAACCTGGCTGATATATGTAATAAAGGCAGGAATACGGCCAAGAATGTGACTAGGTGGGGAGAGACATTGACCTAACCCCTTGGTTTTAGTTTTCTTCCTCTACCCTTTCCCCTTCATAGTCATTTACATGAGAGATCAAAAGACTTGAATTTGAAACTGAGGCTTCCCAAATTTGGAAAATTCTTAGAAATTTTCTTGAAACCTCCAAATGGATGCTGATTGCCTTTCCAACCTGAACACAGAGACGGACACCTTCTCCCCTCCCCCTAGTTAGGTTATTTGGAACTTCACATTATTTCCATCTGTGTGCTCGATACCAATAAACTGATTGCTGAGCATCCATAAACGCTTGATCGATTGCAGAGCTCATCCTGATCAACAAGGGAGGCTTTATGACTAACTTGGAACCCCAGCCCCTTTCTAGTGCTCTCTCTTTCTGGGGACAGATGAGGAGAAATCAGAAATCAAGGCAGCGGTAACCCTGAAGTGCAGCCCCACATACTACTAATTTAAGTGATCAGATAGCCAGCATAGAATGAAACACTAGGGTCGCCTCCTCTGGTGTGTAAACAGCATGGACCGCCCCATCCCCTCTCCCAGTTACTCCCACTTGGAATCTTCCTGAGCTATAACCACAAGTGGTGGGAAATGCACCTTCTGACTGAATAGTAATGTGTATTCTCACCATAATACAAGAAGCAATTAAAATAAATTCCATTATCAGGAGAGGAATAAGCTTCTCTACTGATTTGTATGTAGATAGGTATTGTTAACATTGCAGGTAGTCTTATTTTCGCTTATTTTCACTTGTTCTGGCTAACCAGGAATTAAGCTTAGCTTCTTCTGAAGAAAGAATTGTTCTGTGCCAATGTCTTAGGCTGGTCATATATCCTAAGGCTATCAGGGTCAGGTAAAAGTAGAATGGAGTTGAAAAAAATTCAACATTATTCTTTCTCCTCACCTTTGTTCTAGTATGAAAAAGATTAGGTAGCTTGCCTCCCTGCCAAAGCCAGCCTGCTCCCTTTGGTCTTTGGTATTATTCCCTTGCAACTCCTTGAGGGACTTGCTCCATTGGTGACATCCCCTTTCCTCCTTCACATCACAGCAACACTCATATTCAATGTCTCCATCTCTCCTGGCTCCTTCTTTAATGCCAACAGACATGCACAGGGCTCCTTTACCCCAAAAGAGAGCTTTTTCATTCACTGTTAATTATGTGAAAAAGTCTGTCAATATTCATTGTCTCCATTTCTTCACCATATAGATCCTCCATAGCTTCAGCCTCCTGCAATCTGGCTTTCATCTCCCCACCACTAAATGAAGAGTGATCCCTCCAAAGTCACCTAGCACTCTTGATTGAAAAATTCAAGGGATGTTTCTTATTTGTCACCTTTCTTAATCAGTAAAGCATGGTGGACAGCATGAGACTTGGAGCTTTCAGTGTTTCTAGGCTGAAATTCAAGCTCTTTTTTTGGCTATAGATGTTTAAAATAAAATTTTACTCATCCCTTCTGTTTTTGTGTTATTTTCATTTTCCCATGTGTCCTTTCCCCAAATGCCTTCCTTTTACAAATTCCTTTTCTGGAGAGCAATTCCACAAAACAAGGAATAAAAAAAAAAGAAGAAGAAAAAGTTAAGCAAAACAAACCAACACATTGAAAATGTTTGACATTACATGTAGGATTCTACATTGATCGTTCCCTATCTCTTCAACAAAGGGGCAGGTGACTTCTATCTCTTTTTTTGGACCAGTTTTGGTCATCCTTTCTTTACCTCTGATGTCATTGGAAATATCACCAGTATTTCTTCATTGTATATAAAGTATATAATATTGGTTCTTGGTTTTAGACACTCTTAGTCCTATCTCAAAAAGGTCTATTTCTTCTACTGAGCACTCCTAACATGAAATAGGAAAATGAATGCAGTCTCTGTGTGGCCACAGATCTGTCACCCATCTCCCTCAGGTCATTGGACAAAGGATTCTGTAGATCTATTTTTTCCCACTTGCTGAGTAATCCTAGCATACCATTGTCTCCCAGCTTATATTCTCATAGCTATTATATACTGGCCTCTTAAACATTCACCTTTCTTCCTCACAAGATTATTGTCTGGCTTGCAATCTTTCTCTTCTTCATTGATATTTTGCTGCTCTTTCAAAGACCCTAAATTTCCAATATCTCAGTCTGTACATGACCTACTCTTCTACTGCACCTCAACCACAACACAAAGATGGTCACATCCTTGATCTTGCCATCACTGATGACCGTTTCATTTACATGCTCAAGAATGATGAATTTCCTTTATCTTTCCATCTCACCCTGTGCATTATTTTTTTCTCAATAAGCCTTCTCTTTGTCCCCACTATAACCTGCAATCTCATCATCTACTAGGATTATCTCAGGTCAGACCCTCTCCTACAGCTACTTTCCTTCTCCTACTTTTCCAATGTTGATCTCTTGGAGACTCAGTTCAACTATGTCCTACCCTCTGCACTTGAATCCCTTGCTCAATTATCATCCATCACATCTTGCCAAATACCAATCTTGGATGACTCCTACCATTCACCTTCTTAACTTTTACTCATATGCAGCTTAGTGGAACTGGAGGAATCATAACACTGGTCTCACTACAAATTTATGCCATCTTAATAACATAAATCTCAACTAGACCCTTACTGCAACAAGATGATCCTACTACTATGCTTGAACCCTAACCCTTTCCTGTTTACTTCAGCAGCTAAGCCAAACCTTTTTTCCCCTTCCAGATTACCATACCACCCTCTCCCTACCCTCTTTACTGGTCTCATACTTTACTGAAAAAAAATTGAGGCTATTCACTGAGAGCTTCCTCTTTCACTTTCATCCTCATCATTCAAATATCTTTTCCAACTATCTCCTTCTTCAATTTCTTCTCTGATGATGTGGGACCCCTTCCACTTGCCAAAGCAAATCCCTTCACATGCACCTTTGAGCCCATCACGTCTTTCCTGTCTTCTCCAGCAAGTTGCCCCCATTATCACCCTTCTGCTAATATCCACTCCCTTCCTATCTACTGGCTACTTCTCTTCTCCCTTCAAATATGCCCATGTCCCTCTCTCCACAAAACCCCTCACTTGTTCATACAATGCCTGCCAGCTATTGTCCTAATGTTATCCTCCCCTTTGCAGTTCATCTCTTGGAAAAGCCTGGCCACAGTTGTTGCCTTGAATGACTCTCTTCTCATTCTCTTCTAAAACCCTATAATCTGACCTCATTCCCCTGAAAATTTTCTCTGCATAGTCTCCAGTTATCTCTTAATTGCTAAATTGAGCCTCCTTATCCAGTCTTCAGCCTTTGACACTTTTGACAACCTTCTCTTCTCTCTGAGTTTGCATGACTGCTCCCTCTTGATTCTCTGTTCTGATAATTCTTCAGGCTCTTTTGCTGTATCTTCATCCATGAGGTATTCACCCACTGTGGGTGTTTCCCTAAGATCCTGAGCCCTCTTTTTCCTTACATACTCTCTCACTTGATGATCTCATCAGCTTCCATGGGTTCGAAGACTTTCTTTACGTAAATTATTCTCAGATCTATTTATACAGACCCAGTTTCTCTCCTGAGCTACTGGATGTCATCCTTGCTGTGATTCTCTCTCTCTCTCTCTCTCTCTCTCTCTCTCTCTCTCTCTCTCTCTCTCTCTCTCTCTCTCTCACACACACACACACACACACACACACACATATACCACATAGCCGATCAATTACCAAATCTTGTAATTTCTCTGTTTTTCACTTATGCCGTTCCTACCAACACAACTAGTATCTTAATTTGGGCCTTCATCACCTATCCCTTGGGCTATTATAATTATCTTCTAATTACTCTCACCACCGAATTCATCCTACAATCAGCTGCCAAAATGATTTTCCCACAGTGTAGGTCTGATCATGTCAATCCACTCCCTACCCCCACTGCTCAATAAAGTGCTGTGACTCACTATTATCTCTAGGTTCAAATACAAGGTCCTTTGATATTTAAAGAAATTCCCTTCCTTGTCTTTTTATACTTTATTCTTCTCTACTCATTCTATGATCTGGCCAGACTGGCCTACTCACTATTCCTCCTTCATGCACTCCCATCTTTCATCTCCCACCTTTTCACTGATTGCTCCCTGTGTCTGGATTGCTTTCCCTCCCAGACTTTGACTCTTGAAATCCTTGAATTCTTTGAAGATTCAGCTCAAGTGCCCGGCTGCTAGTACCATACCCCATATGATTGTCTTTCATCTACTCTGTCATTAGTTTGCATTATCTGATTTATATGTGCTGTCTCCCCAATCAGAATGTGAGTTCCTTAAGGACAGGGACTGTTTTCAATCTTCCTTTGTCTCCCAAGTTACAAGTTAGCACTGTGCCTGGCTCATAGGAGGATCCTGATACATACTTTTTGATTGGGTGACTGATGATGCATGTTCAATGTTTGTTGAATTGATTTGAATTGATCAAATGGGATTAGCAATAGAATAGATTCCTTGAAATCTGTGTACAGACTAAGGGACACTCACCAACACACGTGATCCAGGCCTCCTCTCTTGCATTGGATGGTCTCTTCTCCCATGGATCTGATGGACACTGCCAGAAGGAGGTAGATCCCTTAGGACACTGAACACCACTGACCCACATGGTTCTGGAACTTGCCTTGTTTGTAGGAGCAGGGTCAAGAATCCCATTGTCCCCACAGCCTAAATGCCTACAGACCACTCCCACAGTGACTGCAGTCATGTTATATCGGCCAACACTGCCCCAGGTCCCATTGTAGAAGACTTCCAGTCGTCCTGCGCAAACCTGGGTGTTGGTCTCACTGAGCAGCCTCAGAGACATGACCTCTACAGAGAAAGGCAGTTAAAGTTTCTTGGTGAATGAAATGTTAGGGGATTCCCTCCCTCCACTTCAATGGGGTCCACAGGATAGGTTCCTCTCAGACTCTTTTGGGATACACTCATCCTGGGATTGCAGGAGAAGTCACCAAGGCCATAACAACACCAAATCCAAATCCTTCTCCCCAGGGTCCTCAGTGTCTATGTGACCTGGGGCTAACTTCAGACAGAAGTTCCTAGATATTGGCTACTCTTGTGTTTGTCATGGGAACCAAAGTCAGCAAGGCTCGAGGTAGGACAGTAATAGGCCACAGATATATGAAAAATAAAACATTTCACCTTTTCATTTGCTGCTATCATGGCAAAAACTTGTTTGCATATATACAAGTCAGGAGATGTTTTCATCACAAACACAGAAAATGCATGCAGCATAGGGAGTCTCCTTTACAAAATAGAGTCTGCAACTCCTCTACAGACACACACACACCACACACACACACACACACACACACACACAGAGAGAGAGAGAGAGAGAGAGAGAGAGAGAGAGAGAGAGAGAGTGCTTGGAGGGCTCTGTTATACCCTGAGCTGTCCCTGCCCCTCAAACTCTAGTTTCTATTTGCATTAACCTTGCTGGTAGACTTGCTGCAGAACTTTATCATTGATTAGCCATCAATAATTCTGCCCATTAACCCTAGTAGCAAAGATAGGGATTGGAAGAGTACCCAGAAACTAGATCCAAGATGAATACCTGGACCCTTCACTTTGAGTAGAAACAAGGCCATTTCTAAGATGGCATTACTCATGCCAAGGCCCTCTGCGTGCCTCCCCACCAACGTGTCACCAATTTGACACAGGCATTTCCCAAGGAAATTATCCCTTTTCAGGAACTTGTTACAAGGTTGCACAGATCATTAATGACACTAATGGGAACAGACTTCCTGGTTCTTCAATATTCTTTGTATTATAGCAGAAAACCCTAAGTGTCTGAGGAAGAAGGAGACAAAGGTAGGAGGCAAATTGGTGAAATGCCTCTCACTACAATGACCATGTGTCAAATGGCCATTGAACATGATTATTTCCTTTTTATGTGTTAGCCATATCTACATGTTAATATGTAGGCTATATATGTGTATGCTTACATGTTGGTGTATTTGACAGATAGATACAGATATATATAGAGAGATACATATGTATACTTGTCTGTCACATGTGTGTATGTGGCTGTGTGTAAAACCATATTCAGTATTATGAACAAAAGACCACCAAGAAAATGGCCCAACCCTTCTACAAATATGTCTGCTGACATGTCTTCCCATCTTCTCCCTATACCCCCTATAATCATCTCCTCTCTCTCTTTTATTCTGTCTCAACTCCTCAGTATAGAGGCATGTGAGGTAGTATGGTTAATAGACTGCTGAGCCTGAAGTCAGGGAGACCTGAGTTCAAATGTGACCTCAGCTACTAGCTGGGTGATCCTTGGCCAATCACTTGACCTCTGTTTGCCTCAGTAAAATGGGGGTAATAATAGCACCTAGCTCACAAGGTTGTTGTAAGGATGAAATGAAAAGATGTTTGTAAAAAGAAAAAAAATGCTTAGAATAGTTTCTGACACATAGTAGGTGCTATCTAAATGTTTATTCCGTTCCCCCAAAATCTCCTTTATCTCTAATTCCATTCCTATTGCCTACAGTCTTACTCACGTCTACTTCATCTTTTAAAAAGAATTCTCTCTAGACCTTAAAATGCCTTTCAGGTGTCATCCTCTATCTCATTTCACTTTTTTAATGTCAGTCACATTCCTGGAGAACCCTATCATCTACATTTGTTATCTCTGCTTCCTCCCTTCTTAGCACTTTGCAGTCTGGCTTGGACCTCATCAGTCCCTGAAGTGGTCACTGAGCTCTTCACCACCAAATATGGCAGCCTCTTCTCAAACTTCTTTCTTCCCACCCTTCTCTACCTCAGTTGATGCTGCTGACCCAGATACTCTTTCCTTTCTGGGTTTTTGCAACACTCTCTTCATTTGGTTTTTCTTCTACCTGTCCAACCCCTCATTCTCAGTGTCCTTGGCCAGAAAATCATCTATCATATGACTCCTAATGTATTAATCACTTGTGATCCAGACTAACTCTTCTTTCTTTTTTTTCCTTTTCATTTACTGCTTTATATATTTGGAGGAAATTGCTCACAAAGAGACCTAATTTGCCCCACATAAATTTTCTCTGTGATGTAACTGGTGCTGTTATTTTCCCAACAACTACCAAATATCTCTGAATTCAGTCTTCCCCAGTTTTCAGATTCTAAGTCCCTTTCATGTAGATGAATGGGAAGTCATCAAGAAAAGGACACTGAGAACCAGTATTCAGACATATAGGAGAAAATTCAAGAGGGAAGAAGCATTGGAAAAGCCCATTCCTGGTCTATTCATTTGCCTGAGAGGGGATTGTCAGTACTCACTTACAAAAATTTGAGTCAGTCCACCCACTCTGCCCCTTCCTCATATAAGTATTTAAGTGGCAGAGCCCATATGTGGTAGTTCTATGGCGATGATGAAAATAGATTGTTATTGAAAAGCTGAAAAACCTGTTTCATTTCAAATGTAGTTGTTGCTCTCCACTTATAAATAGGCATAGGAGGGTCTGTTCTCCCCTCTACTTCCCTTCTTTATACACTGTAGTACATTTCGCTTGCTTTTTTAAACCTAAACATTTCCTTTATCCCAATTTTGGTCTCAACCACAAAGAGGGCAGAGGTTAGCTAAAGATAAACATAAAATTATATACGTATAAACTAATATATATATATATGCATATATATATGTATGTATATATATATAAGTAAATATATATATATATATACGTATATATATATATATATATATATATATATATATATATATTTGGTGATTAAAGTAAAGGATTTATTGTAATCTGCTTACAGTCATTTGCAAAGACAGACATACGTTTTTGAACAAAGATATAAATTGATTTTTTAAAACTAATTTGGCATGTTTTTAATTCTATGAAGAAGTTTCAGTGAATTATAAATTGTACCAACCCAAGATTTTTAAGAGCAATATGGTACAAAAATAAGAGCCAGAGTGCCAAACCTCAGCCTTAATGGTAGGAATTTTCCTAAGAACCAATAGCTATTGGAGTAATACTCCTAAGTTTTCATTTGCTGTTAAGTCATTTTTCAGCTGTGTCTGACTCTCCATGACCCCATTTGGGGTTTTTTGGGCAGAAATACTAGAGCAGTTTGCCATTTCCTTCTCCATCTCACTTTATAGATAAGGAAATGGAAGTAAACAAGGTTAAGTGTTTTGCCTAGGGTCACACAGCTAGTAAGTGTCTTGGGATACATTTGAACTCTTGAAGAAGAGTCTTTCTGGTTCCAAGCCCAGTGCTCCATCCACTGTGCCACCCAAATACCCCACTTTCATTTGATATGAACAGTCAGCAGAAAAGGGCACCTCCTGGACCTGAGGAGCCATTGTAGTAAGCTATATAGCCAAAAGACAGCTAATTGTAACAGCATCTGGTTGATTACATCTCCACAGAGAAGATAGGACAGGGAGGACAGCGATGTGTTTCCATAACAGTGACACCTGCCCCCACAAATATAATGTTCTAAAATCATGTTTCTTCCTGGTCATCTATAAACAATTGTTGCATTGCATTTTTAAAATGCAGGACCTCACTTTCCGACAAAGCTTTTGAGGCTCAGCCCTGTGTCTACCTTTACAATAAAATTACAGAATATTCAGGTTTACATTGACATTGTTTGGAGGATATGGTATTTTGTCAGATAATTTTCCCACTTCATCCTCCATAGTTGATTTCAGAGTGTAGAGCTGTGACTGTCTTCATGATGGTCAGTTTGCTTACACTTTGGAGCCTTGTATATTTGCCTGAGAACTAAGGGCCTCATGACATTATTGCTTTTCTCACCTCATGGCACTGGATAAAGTTCATTCCAGTCATTCCTTAAGTGTGAGTGGACCTTCTATGTCACTACAGCTTCTTTTGTGTCTTCTGATTGCATTCCCAGTGAGTCAATGAGGATGGAGTCTAGATGCTCTGGGAGTGTTTGGAGTCTTTGGCTATTAGACAAAGACCTTACACTTGGCTAAACCAATGGTCATGATATACTTGAGATAGATAGTTCAAAGTCTGTGTGATTCTTAGCCCCCTATGACCCCTTACTGCACCATTGCTGCAGTAGCTAAATGGTACTTGAGCAGACTGAAATCCATCAACTAGAAAAGACAATTTCAATACGTAAATCTCTCTAGTTTCCTCTGTTAAAAAAAACCCAGAAGATCTTTCCTTTTCCTAACTTTGTTGGATCATCTTAATCATCCCCTGGTTCCATTCATATCTTACCTCATTCTTTGAAGATTTTATATTTGTACAAAAAGCTTTGGTGTAATTGTTAAATGGTCAAAGATATGAACCAGAAGTTTTCAAATGAAGAAGTCAAGGCTATATATAGTCATATGAAAAAAAATGCTCTAAATCACTATTGATTAGAGAAATGCAAATTAAAACAACTCTGAGGTACCACATCACACCTATCAGATTGGTTAATATGACAAAAAAAAAAAGAAAAATGAGAAATGTTGGAGGGGATGTGGGAAAATTGGAATACTAATGTACTGTTGGAGTTGTGAATTGATCCAACAATTCTGGACAGCAATTTGGAACTATGCCCAAGGGGCTAAAAAACTGTGCATACCCTTTGACCCAACAATATCACTGCTAGGTTTGTATCCCAAACAGATAAAAAAGGCTGGGGGGGAGAGGATCCATTTGAACAAAAATATTTATAGTGACTCTTTTTGTGGTAACAAAGAATTGGAAATTGAGGGGATGCCCATCAACTGGGGAGTGGCTGAACAAGTTGTGGTATATGATTGTAATGGAATATTATTGCGCTATAAGAAATGACAAGCAGAATGATCTCAGAAAAACCTAGAAAAATGTACATGAACTGATGAAAGTGAAGTGAGCAGAACTAGGAGAACACTGTAGCAGACAGTTACAATATACTGTTAGATAATAATTGTACTGTTAGACAGTAACAGCAATATTGTGTGATGATCAGAGGTGAATGACTTAGACATTCTTAGCAATACAATGATCCAAGACAATCCCAAAGGATTCATGATGAAAAATGCTATCCAACTCTAGAGAAAAAATGGATGTTGTCTGAATACAGACTGAAGGATACTATTTTTCTCTTTCTTTTTCCTTCCTTCTTTCCTTTCTGTTTTCTTGAACAAAATGACTAATATGGAAATATTTTACATAATTGCACATGTATAAACTATATCAAATTGTTTACCATTTCAGAGAGGGGGGTAGGAGAGGGAAGAAGGGATAGAATTTGTAACTTAAAGAAATGTTTTTACATGTAATTGGGGGAAAATAAAATATTCTTTTAAAAAATACTTTGGTGTCTCATGTTTTTTATAAAGCACATTTCTTGAATTTGATCCTGCTACCTACAAGAGTCAGTGACCCTGAGCCACTAAACAATTTAGCACAGACAAGGCAAATCTATATTCCAAGGACTCTTTGTGCCACTCAGGATGCCCCTGTCTGGACAGCCCTATGTTGACCTCACCCAAGGCCTTCTCTCAGGTGATTCTTACTCACTTGTCTTGATCTTCCCTCAGTCCCTTCCCCTTTAATTGGATATTTAATAGGTATATTCAGAACAGACCTGAGCAGAGCACCCCTGCATCTTCCTTGTGCCTGCATTCATGCTTCCCCCAGTTTCTTGAGGGACATTGCCACACACTGGATTCATTCCCAGAGCAGTTCATATCATCCAGCCAGATGGGCCCAGTTCCTGCTCCAAAATGAGCACAGATGGTGGCATTGAGGGCCACTCCACAGCCAAGCTGTCTGCATACCACCTGGGCATCATTTAGGTCCCAGGAGTCATCACAGATGGTGCCCCAGGCACCCTCATGGTAGACCTCAACTCTTCCAGCACAGCGATCTCCACCATTCACAAGGTTGATCTGTCTCAGCTCTACGGGGAGAAATGTCTGTTGAGAAGCAATCTGGTCCAAGCCTTTTGGAAGTGGGGACAATGCACAAGGCATTATGATTTATGCTGATACTGACAAGTTATAAAACAAAACTGCTTTGAAGGAGTTTCTCTTCTACTGAGGGAAATGCAGCAGGCCACTGTCAGTCAGATACTTGGGGGGGTGTTCTAAATTAGAGGTTCTGTCCAAGGCAGTATGAGAGATTTGCTTCGAGGGAAGCTAGAGATTGTAAAGAGGTGGAGGTGATAAGGCAGAATATTCCAGGTTTGGGCCAGCTTGTGAAAAGGTGTGAAGACCAGAGATGTAGCACCCATGAAGGGAAGTGAGAAATGGCAGGCAGGACCTAGCAATTCCAGAAAGTCTTGACCTGAAATCAAGCTGAGGAGTTTGTTTTTTATCCTGAAGGCTCCACTGGGAACCATGCAGGATTTTTGAGCAGGGAAATGAAAGGGTCAAGTCTGTGCCTTAGGAAGATGATTTTGGCAGCTGGGTGGAGGATGTGCTGGTGAGGGGAAAGACAGGAAGCTACTTGAATCCAAGTGAGAAGTGACAAGTGAGCCTGAGCTAAGGAAGTTGCCATTCTGAATGGAAAGAAGAGGATAGAAGTGAGCTAATGGAAAGCCTGCAAAACTCAGCAACTATTTGGCTATGAAGAGAACTAGGGCCAGGAGCAGACTGAGGAGAGAGGGGGGGAGTTGGACGTTGTGAAACTGGATGCTTATGAATCTAGGCTGCACTAGCAAAAACTGAAGTTTCCTGATGCTGCTTGAAATTCTCACCTGAGCATAAAGGTGACTGAGCCTGGGCACCTTGGCACTGGAATTGAGCATCCCAATGGTTTCCTGCAAACACAAATCCTCTCAGCTCCATTTGCACATACAGGGGAGGGGAAGGCAGATAGATCGTGTGTGAGTGTGTGTGTGTGTGTGTGTGTGTGTGTGTGTATGTGTGTGTGTAGGGCTAGATGGGGTGGCTGGATTAGATGTAGAGGAAGGTCCAGCCCCAAAGGCAAGTCCTTGTCCTCTGGGGTCCCTCTACTTGTTCACTGACCCAGAGAGAGAGGGAAGAACAGGCTGTCTTGAGACTCCTTCCCATGGAACTCCTTGACCACACACACTCTTCTCAGATTTGCCTGCTCTCAGTGACAGGTCTCCCAGGAAGGTGGCCTGGTCTCCCTCTGCCCCTGGACCCCAAATGGAAGGTTCTCTTCTCTTACCTGAGCAGTTCACAGAAGCAATATTTGCAGGGGAACAAAGTGGGGCTCCCAAGGCAGTCATTGGACAAGTCTCCAGGTAAGGCTCAGTCCCTGAGCAATGAAATGCATGCCCCCATACAGCACCTCTTGCTTTTCCAAAATGCTCTCCTGTGGGAACTGAGACAGCGACTCCACAGTCAAGCTGCTTGCAGAGAACATTGGCATTGGCCAGATCCCAGTGGGAGCCACAGAGGGCTCCCCAGACCCCCTGGACCTGGATCTCTACACGCCCCTCACACTTGGAGTCGCCATCCACCAGCTGGAAATCTCTGTACCCTGGGGAGAAGATGAAACTTTAGAGAAGAGCCCACGGCCCTGGAAGCTTGGGTGGAGGGCAGGCAATTTGTTCTCTGACTCTCACTTGAACAGATGATGCCAATGGTCCTGTCAGAGCTGCATTTCCTGCTGTAAATGGGCCCTGTAGGGCACAACGTGACATGGGACTCATTGCCTTGACACTGTAGCTCCTCAGGCAGGACCTGGCCACCTCCTTCTCCAAAGTGAGCCCCATCCAGGACGGAGACTAGGGCGCCGCACTGCAGCTCCCGGCACAACACAGTGCCCGTCTGCAAAGAAAAGTCAGGACTGCAGACAGACACCCAGATGCCTCGGTGCTTCACTTCCACTCTCCCAGAGCAGGCAAAGTCTCCTCCTCTCAGTCGTGGCTGCATGTGGTCTGCAAGACAAGAAACCTTCAGTAAAGACCTCAGTCCACCTTAGTCTGCATTGCTGGGGAAAAGCACACATCTTTTTCTGACCCCTGCTCCTATCTTCCAAGCCCAGTGGGCTTGGTCCAGGAAATTCTCTCCACAGTTCCCCCTAGCCCACCCTAGTTGCTGTTATCCTGGGAGCAATGCCTCTGAGGGCCGGTGGAGCCTATGCTGTTCACTGAGGCCTTCCTTGAAAGCCCATTTCTTCTATACACATGCATCAATCACCTGCTTCATTCAAGACATTGTGGAGAACACATGGCTTGAGACCTCAAGGCTCTGACTATCCTGTAGACTTTGACACCACTTGTACCAAACACCGAACTCCTAGTACAGGAAATCTCTTGGAATGGAAGAATCAATAAGAAAATAGACTAATTTGCTATTGTCAACTAGGTAAATTATGAATTCCTTTTCCCAACTCTGAAGGCACTCCACAGTCTGGTTCCCTTCCCCCCACATTTTAATTGTAACAAGTATTGGTTTGCATAGGATATCTAACTTGATCCTTACAGCAAACTCTGTGCAGTAGGAGATATTATTACTGCTATTTTACAGAGAAGGAAACAGATAGAGAGGAATGAAATGACTTGTCAGGATCACACAGCTATTCAATATCTACAGTCAGGTATGAGCACAGCCCACCTTCACTCCACGTCCAGCCTCCCAGCCAACATCCGGTGATGTCTGAAGGGATGCATCCACCAATCTTCAGTTGCCAAGGCGATCAGTAGGTTTGGGTGTTTAGGGACTAAACCTAGTTCTTGGTCCAAGGTGGGACTTACTGGCCATACTGCCCAGTCAGAAGTGCTGGTTAACCTTTGTTAGGCATGATGACAGTCCAGCACATGTGGACTGTCTGTCTTCTGCCTCTTTTCCTTTGGTGACAGCTAATTTATACTAAGTACACCTTGGTAATAACAGTAGTCACAATAATGGACATTTAAGTAGCATTAATTAGCATGATCTAGATATGCACACTCTCATTGGAACCTCAGAACAATCCTAAGTAGGTGGTACTACAGGAATTATTACTTTCATTTTGCAGTTGAGAAAATTGAGGCTGAGAGAATTAACATGACTATATTTTGACCTACTTTATCTATCTACCTATCTATCATCTATCTATCTATCTATCTATCTATCTATCTATCTATCTATCTATCTGTCTGTCTGTCTGTCTGTCTGTCTGTCTGTCTGTCTGTCTGTCTATCTTTCTACCTACCTACCTATCCATCTCACTATCCATGGTTTTGAGACATCCTATACCCAGATATTTTCCACACTTCTTGTGATTTTCTATATACAACCGTATTCTCTCATTGTGTGCTAGTATAACTTAATGTTTGATCTATGCACCCACTAGGCTGCCAAGAACAAATAGATGAAGGAGTGCCATTCCTAATGGTCAAGAGTTTTGTGAACATACAGCAAACTGGCCTTAGCAAGTGGCCCTCCCCTCTAAGACAAGAGATGAAGACTAGTTATTGCTGTCAGAGGGAATCAAGTTACTTATGGTTGTTTTGAAGGGTTAGACATATCTGTGCCCTACATCAGAGTCCAGAGGCCCAGGGTTACCTCAGTAACCTTTGCCTACCATCCCCATTAAATTGGTCAATCCTTGTGATGACTATGCCATGAAGTTCCTGTCCCCCAAACCTAAAAGAACTTAGACCAGTCTCATGGACCAATACCACTGATGGCTCCTATGCCTTATTGATGGAACTGTTTTGACCAAGGCTCAGGACCAATGGAGGTAGAAGGTATTTTTCTGTGGTTATCAGTTCAGTGTAGCTCCCTAAGTCTTCATTAAGGACCCACACCCCTGTCTTTCCTCTGACTTGTTAGGTACCATTGACTAGGAATTCTAAAGGTCTGCATCAGTCATAGAGTCAGTCTTCAGGATGCCTAAGGATCAATGATTATTGCACAAAATGAAACCAGTCCTATCCACATATTATTGGTGCTTATGGAGTGAACTTTGAAATACACCTGAAAGAGGTCCATCAGAAGCACTGACCAGAAAATGAAGGCATGTCCTTGTGGAGGGCACTGGCATTGCTGCTGAATGCTTACATGCCTGTATCACTGACAATGGGTGTGGAAGTCTGTGAATGGGAGGGGGTGTCTCTTCCGGGAGTCCTGATACTTCTCTTTTGGGGGACCTCTTTATAAGTCTGTGTACCTGAGTGCTTTCATCCTCCCTTTCTGGGGACGGGGGAGTATCTGTTTCTCTGGGTAACTGGAAATGGAGCAAGATGGAGGAAATGAGGCCAAGTGAAGCAAAGGCTGAGACATGGGCAGGGTTAGTTGTTTCCTGACATATTGGTACTGAATCTTGCTAATTGTGAAACCATTCCAAAGAGTAGTACAAACACAGCTTTTTCCTCCATGTTTTGAGGGCAGGATAGATAGAAAGAAAAGGTCTGCTTGGCAAAATGGCCTTGTCCTGGGAAGAAAAGACTAAGGTTTATAATTTGAGCCTGACTGGGTCCCAGGTGCCTAGGACTGTGTTGAGACCAGGAACCCAGAGATAGGATGCTTGATACACACGCAGACACACAGACACAGACACACACACACACACACACACACACACACACACACAGAGGTCTCTTTTACTAAATGACTTCCTCCAGGCCCCTAACAACTCACAGCCTGGCTAATATCTCTGCGTATATAAGATTGATGACTCAGGCTTGTTCTGTTGCTAAAGCCATTAAGAAGGTGATGACTATGGGGTAGGGGCTGAAGGACAAGGTACAGGACCAGGGGAAAGAGGGTCCAGAGATTATTCAGAATTGCTCAGAATCAGGATGATTGGGATAAGCTGAGGTCCTGGGAAGAACCTTGCCCCAAGTGGCCAGTGGGGGCCTCGAGCCCCTACTAACTGAATCTTTAGGAGCCACATTCCTCCTGTGGGAATGGTCTCTCAGATCAAGACTCACCTGAGCAAATGACAGCAGCCTTTTCATCCTCATGACAGGAAATCTTTCCCCATTCCCAATTCCCACAATCCCAAAAAGATTCCTCTTTTCCGTAGCATTTGATTCCACTGATCCAGATGTGCTCAGGGATGTATTCAAAATTGTACTCCAAGGGGATGCTGACTGCAACTCCACAGCCCAGCTGCCTGCAAACCACAGTGGCTTCATCCAGTGACCAGCTTCTTCTGCACACAACTCCCACCTCCTCACGGACTCTCACCTCCACTACTCCTGCACATCGGCTGCTTCCACCAAGAAGCCTCAGCTTCAGGGTAGATGGGTCTGTAAAAGAGACAGGAATTTCAGACATTGGCTATGAGGGAGCCAGTCTCTGCAGAATATGCAAAACCCTGGCACCCCTACCCTGGGGACTTCAGCTGGTCTGTTGGCCATCTATACTGCTCCTCCATCACAGCGAGGCATCAGAAACACCACACTCTGCCAACAACTTGGGGTACACAGAACTATTTTTTGAGGAAATGATCAGGTGATATTGAGAACTCCTTATTGTCATGGTTGGCATACTGGCTTCTATCACTTGAGGGCTTCGTAGATCCCATATGACTTTTGAGGGAGAGGTTTCTGCTGATGAATAGGGATGAAAATATTTATTCAATCTCTTTTTATAATATTGGATTACTTAAAAATCTATTTCATCTGTTCTCAATCTGGACACTTTATATTTTTGTTAAATATTCATCATTTTCCTTTGAGTTATTAGTTTTGTTAGCATATAGTAGGGAAATAATATTTCATAATTTCTTTTAGTTTTTCTTCAATTATGATGAATTCACCTTTTTATTTTTGTATGAACAATTTGACTTTTACCTCTTTTAAAAATCAGATTACCTAAGTATTTATCTATTTTCAAGGTTTTTTTTTAAAAGAACCTAACTTTTATTTATGAACTTAAAGTGTTTTTTAAAAAATTTTATTAACTCTTTTCTGGTTTTCAGGATTTCTAAATTTTTTAATTGGAGAATTTGTTTAATTCTGGATTTCTTTTATCATTTTTAAAAAATTGTGCATTTAGTTCATTGATTTGTTCTTCCTCTCTTTTGTTGATAAAAACATTGAGAGATTTAAAATTTCTCCTAAGGATTTAGCCCCACACCACAACTGTCTCATCACATTACTGTCTCATCATTGTCATTTTCTTTAATGCAGTTTTCTATTGTTTGTGCATTATATTCTTTGTCCCACCAGATTTTTAGAATTATTTAGTCTCCAACTATTTTAAATGCTTTCTTTGAAAGTCAGTCATTACCAATTTTTTTTTTTAATTTCATTGTGATTAGTAATATATATCCTTAGTATATCTCCTCTCCCATACACGGTCAGTTTTGGTAGCAAGACAGTTGAGTGTATTTACATTCATTTCTATTACCATTCAGTAATCACAATAGATATCTCCTCTCTAAATTTTATGGTTTATTAAGATCCAGAACTTTTCTTTTTTATCTTTTGGTTAAATTTGTCTAGGTTTAAAGGAGCTACGTTGAAGTCTCTGATAGACATAAGAGCAGGCAAAAATGTTTGTGTTTCACTCTAACCCCAGTTCTAGGGGAGCAAACAGTCCAGTTACCAAGGGCATTATTGTATGAGCGTTTGCTAGATTTATAGATGCCACATCCTCAGCCTGAAAAGAGGGAGGAATAAATTTCCTGTTACTTTCCAGAACAGAAGTTGGTAAACATCATCAACACAGACCACAAATAGAATTAATGTTGCAAAGCTGTGCATATGATATGCTGTATTGAAAAATTAACTGGCTGTACTTTATGTCTCTACTACTGTCTCAGTCTGGAACTTCCTTCAGTACCTACAACCTCCTTTCCATGGAATATCCTATTGTCTCCTTTGGCATTGCCACTCTGGAATCTCTCTCTGCAAAGTCCACCCTTGTTCTCCCATTGGTGAGCTCCACCTAGAGCCTCTATCTTGTGAAGGATCCCAGGCTTGCCTACATTCTTTCCTTTCCTGTCCTTTTTCTTGACTTTCTGGATTTCAATATCATGTTCCTGCAATGGATACATTCATCTCTCTTCCTTTTTTTTTAACTTTCCTTTTGTATGTTGTTTTTTCCCATTAGAATGGAAGCTTCCTGAGGGCAGGGCTCTCTTTCGTTTTGCTTGTAATTATATCTCCAGCACTTAGCATCATGCCTGGCAATTTAATAAATGTTTGTTTCTTCCTTCTTTCCTTTCTTCCTTCGGTCTGTCCATCCTTCCTGTGTTCCCTTCTTTCTTCTCTTTCTTCCTTCTTCTCTCATTTCCTTGATGTGACTGTTTCATTTTTGTCTTTGTGTCACTCACATCTTACTTAACGCAGAAAAATAAAGCACAGTTTTAAAGGCAATCTTCCAAGGAGGAGTTTCAGAAATCAGTGATGTGGGTAATTGTCTTGATCCTGGCTTCCAAATCACTATTGGTTTGCAGGTACAAGTTTTACTGAAGAATTTATGGATAAAGAGAGATGTTAATAGTCTCTAAATGACCCTAAGTAGTCATAGTTACTTCCACATAGTTCTGTCCCCTCTCCCTGTCAGTTCTGAGACTTGCAGATTTGGCCATGTGCATGAGGAGAGCTACACACCAATCAACAATTCTGAAAGCTGAGGCACCCACCCTATTTGGGGTGATAGTAGTGGCTTAAATAGGGTCTCTAAGCCAAGGTATATGTGCAGAGCAAAAGGCAGACTGTTTAAGTGGGCGATGATCCCACAGAGGGGTGTAAGAGTTCCTCATCTCCTGTCTCCATGCCTTTGTACAAATTGTCCTCCATGACTGGAATGCACTTTCTTCTCACCTCCAAGCACTATCTCTTCCATATGGCCTCTCCTTATCTCTTTGGGTGCTGCTTCTGCTCCCCCAAATGATTTTGTACTTACTTAAACATGTACACGTTTTCTCTCAGCCCAACTATAAATTTCTCAGGGTCAGGACTCTTTCATTTTTGTCTTACCAATCCTGATACCTCATGCAGCCCCTTGCCATATAGAAAGAGTAAGGGATTACCAGATGGACAGACCCCATGATGTACCGACGGTGAGATGGTTTAGAGGAAGGTCTACATAGAGTGCTGATCTAACAAGAATGTGTACAAGGCCTTGGACAGGAATCACACAGGATGGAAAGGTGTGAATGGATTGGGAACTGCCCTGATGGAGGGTCCATCTCTATGGAGGAACTATCCCAGGCACCTACAATAATGTCTTGCACAAAATAGCTGCTTAATATTTGTTAAGTTATTGATCTGAATACTGTGATGTCCATTTTGATGTTTAAAGACATCACAATCATATCTTTATACTCTAACCTTTTGTCTCAGCTTATGAATTATGTGTTTCTTTTTATATCTTAAATCCACAACCTTGTGGCAGGTAAGTGACTCTCCACAGTTGAGAGAGCACAGGGTCTTGACTCAGGAAGACCTGAATTCAAATCCAGCTTCAGACATTTACTATCTGTGGGACCCTGGACAAGTCACTGAATCTCTTTATGCCTTAATTAAATCAAGTTAAAAAAAAACCCTCCCAAGGCAGTTGAGAGGATGAAATAAGATCATATTTGTAAAGTGTTTAATACAGTGCCTTTCACAGAGTAAGCACTTGCTAAATCCTTCCTTCCTTCTTGTGAGAAGGAACAAATCATCTCCCAACAATTTTTTCCCCAAACAGCTCACCTTCCTTCTATGAGGTGCCCCTGAACTGGGGCCTTACCTGAACACAGTACTCCAACATCCTCATTGTGGCCACAGTCGTGGTTTTTCCATCCTCTATGTTTGCAGTCCCAGAGAGCTGACTCATTCCCATTGCAGGAAATGTCATCAAACCAAATGTGCTCAATGTCATCACTAGCATTAACCCTAAGCAAGGCATTCATAGCAGAGGGGCACCCTGCTTGCCTGCACACCACAGCCCCAGCATTGTTGTTCCAGTTGTCATCACAGACTGTCCCCCACTGGTTATTTACTCGCATCTCCACTCGCCCTGAACAGGTGCTCGTTCCACTCCCCAGTCTCAGGGCCAGATCTGTTCCCTCTGCAACAGAGATGCACAAACATGTCAATGATGGGGAAAGTTTGGAGGCAGAAGTGAAAGGACCAGTTCTATTGAGGAAAAGGACCTAAGATGAAGAGAAGGACCAGGTGAGAAGCACAGGAGAGAGGCAAAGTGAGTTAGCCTTTGGCTCACTGGATCATGGTTTTTCAGAAAAGGAGTAGTCTTTCACCAAAGTATAGTGGGAGGCCACATCATCACACAAGTAAGGTCGAAGGCCAAAGAGAGTTTTCCTGGAGTCTCTGAATATCATACCTATGTTCTGACCAACTTTCTTCCATGAATCAATCTCCTTGTCCCAGGCTGCATTTCATTTTCAGTGGCCACAAATCTGTTATCTGGAAATTTGTGTTTCAATAAAGCAAAAGTTTCTAACCATGCTTGTGTCATGGGCCCCCTGGCCATCAGTGTACTGAAGGCAATGGGACCCTTTTCAGAATCATGTTTTAAATGCACAAAATAAAAATAATATTATCACAAAAGAAGCCCATTATATGAAATTGTTATAAGAATATTTATAACACCAAGTTCCTGCACCCTAGTAAAGAACCCCAGTGTTAACAGAATCCTGGCATGGAAACGTGTTTTGATCAGAAACAAGTGAACTCAGTAGGCCAATAAACAAATATGTAAAATACTTGGGAAGAATGGATGGGAAAATAGGAAGAGTTTAAGACACACAGACAGATAGATAGGGAGTGAGAGAGAGAGAGAGAGGGAGAGAGAGAGATAGAGAGCGCGAGAGAGAGCAGCATACACCATAAGTTTCAAATAGATATGTAGCCTAGTCAATCAATTAATAAACATTGAATAGGTTCTTCCAACATTAAAGGAATTATATTCATCTCTGGGCTTACAAATAAAATAAGGAGTCATTTCCCTCAAGAAAATGGCAGTACATCAATAAAAGACATGTACACATATAAATATGTACAAGGTAATGTGAGGGGTTGGGATGCACTTGTAGTCTGAAGTGATAAAAATTAGAACAAAAAGGAAGAAATTACCTTTTACAGCTTTAGCTAGGGGTAGAATTCTTAGTGAAAAAAGAGACAGAGGTGATTATGAAAGACAGTACATGGATTCAATTATATGAAATTAACTTTTCCATGAACACAATCAATACAGTGCTAATTAGAAGGTAAAGTATCAATTTGAGGATTTTTTTTTTGTATCTCATCTCTTTGACTAAGGTCTGATGGCAAACATATAAAGGGAATTAACATATACATGCATATATACATATGGACACACACACATATAAATGTGGATATATTCATATATAGCCAATAAATGGAGAAGGAACATAGAAAAACAATCCTCAAAATAAGAATTACAAATATGAAAGAATATTCCATACCACCAATTATAAGAGAAACTCAATCAACAGCTCTAAAATTTCGCTGCACATCTAGAACACTAGCAAAAATGTCAAAAAATAGGATTCATCCATGTTGGAGGGGTTGTGGAAACAGTAATGGACTACTGGAAGATCTGTGAATTGGTCTAACCAGGCTGAAATTACACAAAATTACACAAAGAAAGTGACTACCATGCCCATATCCTTTGACTCAAAAGAGTCTACTTTTCAGTATATAAAGGAGGTCAATGACAAAAAAAAAAGGCTCTCATAAAAACTAAAATATTTATGGCAACAGGTACATGAAAGAAACGTAATCTTACTGTACTGTAAGAACTGTCTGTATACTCTGTTCATGGGGGAAAGTGAGAATGGAAGAATTCAGGAATTAGCTGGAAATATACACACTTTAAATTGCAGCAGATACCTAAATCTGAATATTCATGTTCCCCTAATTTGTTAATAATGTCACCCTTTGTGTTTAAGTCCACACCCATGTTTTACCACATCTTGCTATACATACATGTAAGATGTTGGTCTATGGCTACTTTCTGCCAGATTCCTTTACAGTTTTCCAGCAGTTTTTGTCACATACTGAATTCTTGGCTCCAAATCTTGGTTTTTTGGATGTGTCAAATACTAGATTACTATGGTCATTTATGCCTGCGTTTTGTGTAGCTAGTTTATTTTACTGGTCCACTGGTCTATTTCTTAGCCAATACCAGATTGTTTTGAAGATTGCTGCTTTAGAATGCAGTTTGAGGGGGCAGCTAGGTGGCACAGCGAATAGAGCTCTGGCCTTGGAGTCAGAAGGACCTGAGTTCAACTCCAGCCTCAGACACTTAACACTTACTAGCTGTGTGACCCTGGGCAAGTCACTTAACCCCAAGTGCCTCACCAAAGAGCAAAAAAAAAATGCAGTTTGAGATCTGCTATGGCTAGGCCACCTTCCTCCACATGTTCTTTTCATTGATTCTCTTGACCTTTTATTCTTCCAGATAAGTTTCATTATTTTTAGCTTTATAAAATAATTCAATAAACATTTATCTAGTGCCTACTATATGCCAAGCACTGTGCTAATTCTTTGGTAGTGTGATTGGTGTGGCACTAAATAAATTAATTGAGGTAGTATTGTCAATTTTATTGTGCTGTCTTGGCAAACCCATGAGCTCCTCTTGTTTAGCTCTATTCTTATTGGCATGAAGTTTTCTAGTTATTTTAAATGGAATTTCTTTTTCTATCTCTTCCTTCTGGGTTTTGTTGATAATATACAGACATGATGGTGGTTTATATGTGTTTATTTTGTATCATGCAACTTTGCTAAAGTTGTTAATTGTTTTGATTTGTTTTTTAGTTGATTCTCTTGGGTTCTCTGAACATACCATCATATCATTGGCAAAGAAAGATAGTTTTGTTTCCTCATTGCCTTTTCTAATTAATTTAATTTCTTTTTCTTCTCTTACTGCTATTGCTAGCATTCCTAGTACAATATTGAATAATAATGGTGATAATGGACATCCTTGCTTCACTTATGACTTCACTGGGAAGGCTTCTAGCTTATCCCCACTACAGATAATGTTTGTTCTTGGTTTTAGATAGATGCTAGTTATCATTTTGAGAAAGTTCCATTTATTTCCATGTTGTCTAGTGATTTTAATAGGAATCAGTTTTGTATTTTATGAAAAGCTTTTTCTGCATCAATTAGTATAATCATATGCTTTTTTGCTGTTTTTGTTATTGATATAATCAATTTCTATGTATAGTTTATCCAATATTGAACCAACCCTACATTCCTGATATAAACCCTACCTGGTAATATTGTATCATCTTTGTGAAGTCTTCTTGCTGGTATTTTATTAAAATCTTTGCATTAATATTCATTAGAAAAACCCTAAAAATTGATCTCTAGTTGTCTTTCTCTTTTTTTTTTTTTTGCTCCTCCTGGTTTACAGAGAAACCATATTTGTTAAAATACCTAGACTTGAGAAACAGAGTGTCTTATTCACAGAACAGTGAGGAGGCTAGTGTTACCGAATTGCAGAGTATGGGGAGAGTGTATGCCTTACTTCACCCCTTAATAAAAGGATTTGTTCTGTAAAACTTGGACTCAGTCAAAAGGCTGTCCCCAAGGACCTAGATGGCTAAATGTAGCCTTCAGGTTGCAGGATCCCCATCCCTGAAAGTGTAAGAAGACTGGAAAAGGGAAAGCAAGTTATAAAGGGCTTTGAACACTAAACAGAGGATTTTATATTTTATCCTGGAGGTCATAAGGAGCTACTGAAGTTTATTGAGTAGGGAGGTGACCTTGTTGGACCTGTGCTTTAGGAAGACAATTTTGACAGTTGATCAGTGATGGACTGGAGTGGGGAGAGACTTGTGGTAGTCTGGCTTCCAATTTCATCATTCAACACAAACTGCTCTCTTCAAAGTTAATTTCTAAAGCTAAACAGTCTCTTCTCTATTATATTGTTTGACTTTTCTTCAGCCTCGGATATGGTTGATCATTCTCTTCTGGACACTCTCTTCTCTTTAGGTTTTCAAGACTTTGCTTTCCTAGTTTTCCTCCTACCTCTCTGACTGCTCCTCAGTTTCTCTAGCTAGATCTTAATTCAGGTTATATCCACTAATCATGAGGATCCCTTAAGCCTCTGTCCTGTGTCCTCTTTTCTTCTTTTTCTATACTATTTCACTTGGTGATCTCATCAATTGATTTTATCAACTCTTGGCAGATGACTCTCAGATTTTTCTCTCCAGCCCTAACCACTCTCCTATGACTTCAAGTCTTACATCTATTATAGCCTATTAGACAACTTGAACTGGATATCCCATAGACATCCTGAACTCAACAGGTCTATAACTGAACTCAGTCTTTCTGCCCTGCCCCAATCTTCCCCTCTTCCCTAACTTCTGCATTAGTGTGGAGGGTACCACTATCCACCCAGGCTCACACCTTAGATATCATCCTCAACTCCTCTCTCTCTGTCCCCCCATATCCAATTAGTTGTCAATTCTTGTTGATCCTACCTTCATGGTATCTCTTGTATATGTCCATTCTCTCCTCTGCTACTGCCACTACTTTGGTGCTGGCATTCATCACCTCATACCTGTTCTACTACCATAGCCTGCTGATTGGTCTTCCAGCCCTAAGTCTCTCCCCACTCCAGTCCATCCTCCACTTAGATGTCAAATTGATCTTGGCATAGGTCTGGCCATGCCACCCTCATATTTAAGTGGCTTTCTACTGACTCCATAATCAAAGATAAAAGTCTGTTTTTTTCCTCCTCTTTTATAAGCACACTTTCCCTCTGAGATTATCTCTAATCTCTTTGGTCTATAGAGTGTTTGTATATAGTTGCATGCATGTTGTCTCCCCCATTAGACTTCAAGCTCCTGAAGAACAGGGATTGTCTTTTGTCTTTCTCAGAGACAGAGCCTGGCAAATTGTAGGCACATAATAAATGCCTGTTATTGACTGAGAGCAACACAAAAGTGGAATAGGCTATCTTACTGGAGGTCATCAGGTAGAACCTGGATGACCACTTGTTGGGTATGTTGAAGGGGGATTCTTCATCAAATATGAGTTGGACTAGATAGCTACAAAAGTGCTTTCTGTCTTTGAAATGCTGTCACTCTAAAGTGACAGGGGAGGGGGGAGGAGGTTGTCATGTAATTGGAGATGTTGCATAGTTGCATAAATTTTTGTGGAAGTAGAAGCCATAGGATATGGCAAAGAAATGAACATAGACAGTGAGGAGGAGTAAAAGTCCCAGGGTTCAGGCCTAAAATGCAGAATGTTGGAGGAGGGGCAGTTTTGAGGTGGGCTTGGGGCAAGATAATGAGGTCAGTTTTCCTCAAAAACTTAAAACACTTAAAAAAGGAAGTGAGAATGCTTCAAGGGTGGATATCATGCCAGTCAGACGCAGGAGATTTCTGTTTAGAGGCATGATGGCAAGCATAAAAGAATTTCTATTTGGGGGCCAAGACTTACCTGAGCAGAGGATGGATACATCCTCTTCATGATTACAATTATGCTGTCCCCATTCACTGTGTTGGCAGTTCCAGAGAGCTGATTCATTACCAAGACAGGAAACTTCATCAAGCCAAATGGGGCCAGATCCATTCTTAGCATCCCCGAGGGAATGAAGAGCTGATCCACACCCCAACTGTCTACACACTATGGAAGCTTCCTTATTGCCCCAACTATCATCACACACAGTACCCCACTGTCCTTTGACTTTTAATTCCACTCTGCCTTCACAGCGATTAGTCCCATCTGCCAGCCTCAGTTCCAAGTCTTCTTCACCTGCAACAGAGGAAAAGACATAGATAGAGAAAAGATCTCACGGAGTTAGCTCCCTAGGGAACTCAGGACTGTGTTCTCATTTACACAGAAGAATTAGGTTGGGGGTGGAATCAGTTTTCCTTGATAATTTCTGGAAGATGATGTCTAGGCTCTTTTTTTTTGATCATGGCTTTCAGATGGTTCAATAATTTTTAAATTTTCTCTCCTGGATTTATTTTCCAGGTCAGTTGTTTTTCCAATGAGAGATTGTTCACATTGTTTTCTAATTTTTCATTCTTTTGGATTTGTTTTACAGTGTCTTGATTCCTCATAAAGACAATAGCTTCCAATTGCTCTATTCTAATTTTTAAGGAAGCATTTTCTTCAGTAAGCTTTTGAACTTCCTTTTCCATTTGGCCAATTTTGCTTTTTATGGCATTCTTCTCCTCATTGGCTTTTTGGATTTGCCATTTGGGTTAGGCTATTTTTTAAGGTGTTATTTTCTTCAGTATTTTTTTTGGGGGTCTCCTTTAGCAAGCTGTTGACTTGTTTTTTCATGATTTTCCTTCGTGACTCTCATTTCTCTTCCCAGTTTTTCCTCTACTTCTCTTACTTGCTTCTCAAAATCCTTTCTGAGCTCTTCCAAGGCCTAGGACTGATTAATATTTTTCTTGGAGGCTTTGGATGCAGAAGCTTTGACTTTGTTGTCTTCTTCTGGTTGTAGGTTTTGATCTTCTTTGTTACCAAAACAAGATTCTATGGTCTGACACTTCTTGCAAGGTTTGCTCATGATCCCAGCCAATTACTTGAGTTATGAACTCTTTATTAAGGTACAGGTCTACTTCCAATGTGGAGAATGTACTGTCCCAAGCTTTGGGGGTTTGTACAGCTGTTTTCAGAGCTACTTCTAGGGACCTGTAAATTTTCAGTTCTTGCAAGGTGGTATGATAAGGGGCGAGGTGTTTCCTCTCCATCACCACTATAAGCTACACCACACCAGTGCTCTTCCTTGCCCTTCGACGACCCCTCAGAACTGTGACCCAGATCGAGGCACAGGCAAAGCAAGAGATTCCTGCCTCATCACTGGAAAAGAGATCCCTGCAATCCTCCTCTGATCAGCCACCCGATTCCCCCTCAGTCTGTGGGCCAGAAGCTCAGGAGGCAGCCGCCACCCTGGGGCCATGCTTGGGAACTGGGGCTGAGACTTACCTTCTCTTTCACCACAGAAACAGACTTTTCCCACTGACCCTCTAAGTTGTCTTTGGCATTCGTGGGTTGAGAAGTCTGGAAACCTCTACAGCTGCCCGTGATTCAGTCCTCTGAGTTCAAAGTTCACTGCAGCCTGCACACCCACACCGAACTATGCTCCTCTTCCAGTCCGGTGCGATACACCTTTCTGATCAACCATCCAGGTTGTCTTGGGCTGGAAATTTGTTTCACTCTGTCTTTTTGTGGGTTCTGCTGCT
This sequence comes from Phascolarctos cinereus, assembly GCF_003287225.1. Lineage (NCBI taxonomy): Eukaryota > Metazoa > Chordata > Mammalia > Diprotodontia > Phascolarctidae > Phascolarctos > Phascolarctos cinereus. The sequence continues at coordinate 295,326,975 of NW_027555514.1, forward strand.
TTAGAATTTGTTTAGAGACATTTTTATAGGTATTTGGAGGGTTTCAGGGGAGATCTTAAGCAAGTCACTGCTTTCACCTTGCCATCTTGGCTCTGCCCCCCCCACCCCAGGGGTAGAACATGAAGCTTTCAAAGGACCTGAGCAGATTCTAGTGATACCCAGCCTGAAGGAATCCAAATGGTGCCATCAATACCTGACAAGTAGTCATTCACCCTGTGCCTGAAGACCTGCCAAGAAATCTAATTCTTGTTATTGTTGCTGGTTTTCCTGAGGAGAGGACCTCTGGGAGGAGCCATGTGGCTGTGTTTGGGGGGATAATTTGAGAGTTCAGTGAAAAGACCTTTGGACTTTGGCCAATGAAAAGTTTGAATCTTCCTTCTAGTATTTATTAGTTCTGTGGCCCTGGGCAAGTCCTTGAGTCACATAGAATCTCAGTTTCCCCATCTATAAAATTAGAATTATAATAATTGTAATAAATGCCTCACAGGAGTGTTGTAAAGATCCAATGAGACAATATATTAGAAACCTTCAAGCCCTCTACAAAGGTCAGCCACCATCATCAAACATCATCATTTCTACTGCCTCCAAGGAGGCATCTCCTTTCTCAGTATTGAGACTGGAATGCAGAAACATAGTCATAACAGCCACTACCATTTGCATAAGACTTATTAGTTGACAAAGCACTCCTACATACAGTATATCAATAGATCTTCACAGTGGGTTTCATTTTATTAACCCTGGAGAAGGCTATTAGATTATGCAAACCACACTATTTAATTTTAAAAATTGTGTTTTATGCAAATTAAAATGACTTTGATATACCACCTCACACCTATAAGATTTGCTAACATGACAGAAAAGCAAAATGACAAATTCTGGAGGGGATGTAGAAAAATAGGGGGACACACTAAAGTACCATTGGTGGACTGATAAGCTGATTGAACCATTCTTGAGAACAATTTGGAATTATGTCCAAAGGGCTATGAAACTGTGCATGCATACATTTTGGCCCAAGAATACCACCACAAGGTCTGTATCCCAAAGAGAGCAAAGAAAAGGGAAATAAACTCATATGTACAAAGAGATTTCTAGCAGCTCTTTTTGTGGTGGCAAAGAATTAGAAATTGAGGGAATGCCCATCCATTAAGGAATGGCTGAACAAGTTGTTCAATGGTTGAACAAGAACAATCATATATGATGGAATATTATTGTGCTAGGAGAAATGATGAGCAGGAAGACTTACATGAACTGATGCAAAGTGAACTGAGCAGAACCAGCAGAACATTGTACACAGTAATGGCAATATTGTACAATGAACTACTGTGAATGACAGCTATTCTTAGCAATAAAATGCAAGACAATTCTAAATGACTTGTGCTGAAAAATGACTATCCTCCTCCAGAAAGAGAACTGATAAACTCTGAGTGGAGATTGAAGCAGATTTTTTTCACTTTATTTTTCTTGTTTTATTTTTGTGTCTGTGTGTTTTTGTTTGTCTGTTTTTTTTTGAAACATGGCTAAAATGGAAATATGTTTTACCAGACGTCACATATATAATCAATATCATATTGCTCACCTTCTCAAGGGGTGGGGGAGGAGCAAGAGGGATATAATTAGGAACTCAATTTTTTTAAGTGAATATTTTAAAAAGTTAAGTGTAATTGGGAAATAAATACAAAGATACTTAAAAAATAAAAATTGCATTTCACATTCAAGGCATTTTCAATTATTCAGTTCAGGATAGGAATCACTGAGTCCTTCAGATATCTAGGACAGGGGATATTATGAATAAATGCAACAAAGGGGGGAAAGGCCCTAGAAAAAGGAGCAAGTGGGAATGATTTAGATATTGAGGATTGTCTTGTACAGTGTGTTAGTAATTGACATCTCCTCTCTTTAAAAAGACTAAAAAATCCTTGAGCACCAATGGAACCTTCTATTTCACTGAGAGCACTTGGTACAAATACACCATTGAATAAAACGTCAAAGGGGAAATTGCTGTCTCTGCACTTCAGTGTCTGCTTGTGTCCTTCTCCACCTTCACATACCTATGTGGTCCACCCAAATACCAGGCCCTCTTGTCACCTTCAGGATGCTCAAGATAGCCTACCGGGGTGTCCATATCTGCCTTTCTCTCTCTCTCTCTCTCTCTCTCTCTCTCTCTCTCTCTTTTATTTTTTTTTTTTTGGCTAGGCAATGGGGTTAAGTGACTTGCCCACGGTCACACAGCTAGTAAGTGTTATGTGTCTGAGGCTGGATCTGAACTGAGGTTTTCCTGAATCCAGGGCCAGTGCTCTATCCACTGTGCCACCTAGCTGCCCCAATATCTGCCTTTCTCCAGAGAGCATTCCCCTTTCTTGATCTATTTCCCATTGGTAAAACTTGATCTCATCCATCAAAATTTTGGGAAGTGGTTGATAAATTCATTCACACTAGAATGTTTTCACTGCACTGTGTGTGGACTTGTGGGAAGAGGGTTTTACAGACTTTTGAGGGTATTTTTTGTCCTCCTCACTCTTAGTAGGTCACCTTACTAAAATACCTATTGCGAAAATTCAGTGAAGTCTGGCCGGCAAATTGACATCAATTGATAATGAGGGAATGGCCTCAACTAAGCCAACCTGGGTTATTCCTAGAACCTAGAACCTAGAACCTAGACTAGACTATCTAGGAATATTCCTAGAACCTTGAGGAGAGAAAGAGGAGGGCTGTAATTGCACCAAATTTACAGTCAGAGAACCTGCATTGAAATCTTGGCCCTGCTACTTACTACCAGTTTGGTAGTCACCTAACTTCACTTGGCCTCAGTTTCTTCAGATGTAAAGTGAGAGTTACACAGAACAACCTCTTAAAGATGTATCTTCCATGTCTGAATTTCTAGTCCTTTAATCCATCAAGATATTTTTGGATCCTAACCCTCAGTGTTAACTATCCCTTCCGCCTTCTTCTCATGTGGAAAGGTGATATGCACCACCAAATGTGCTAAAAAGGACAGTGCCAGGTGAGATCACAGGATCTGCAAGAAAGCTGGCCATTGTTTCCACTATAAAAACAAATGAACTAAGATTATGCCATGAAACAGAGAATTCTGGGCCTCCCTATAGATCATGAAATAACAAGAAACTCCCAGAGGTTTCCAAAAGAAGTAAGATGTGTACAAGCAGAAACACACACACACACACACACACACACACACACACACACCAGAAAAAGAGGCATCGAAGAGACCTGATGGGATGCCTCCCCAAAGAAGAGAGGTAGTGACAGGGCCAAACAAAGTGGGACCACAAAATCCCTGAAGTGGAAGGTCATTTGGCAGAAAAGAGGTATAGGGCTGCCGAGGCCAAAGAAGTCAGAAATGGAATTCACTCACATTGACTACCAGACCTTGAATACTCGAGGCACAACAATAGTAATTGGGCAAGCCTGGCTGTCCAGTCTTCAAGAAGCTGGACAACACTAGGCATGGCTCCTGGTAAGCAATCACCAGGAAGAGTGAGGCCACCCTGAAGGAGCAGTGAACCAGGATTCCCATCCCTGCTCTCAGACTCCTGAAGAGGTGCACACAGCAGAAGGATGACTCCAGAGCTAATCTAAGAAGGGTTACTGGACTGGCTTTGGAAGGAGGGCAAGGAGCCAGATTCCACCTATTGCATCAGATAACAGCTCAACCCACCCCCACACATGGTGCCATGACAACTCCCTAGTCCTGAAGGCAGTCCTCCAGGTGGGGCCCCCAGGGATGGGGTCCTCAGCCATGAACCACTAGCCCTGAGGGGTGGAGGAAATCTTTTCTTGGGTCATGAACCAGAGTCCAGGTAAGGTAAGAAGATCTTCCAGATGGTTCAAACAGGGGGCTGGTGGGCCTGCCACTGGGCTGCAAGGAAGACAGCCAGTCTTCCCCTCTGGGCAACACCCTAAATCTGAAGGGAATTGCAGCCAAACTCCTGAGGCGATGGGTGTACGGTGGCCTTGCCAGGCTTAGAAGGCTGCATGAGCCCCAAGCATCAGACCCAGTAGAAATCAGGAAAGGACCTGGGTTGACCAGTCTGGGACACCAGGCACCAAGCACCAGGTTCATCACCAGCCCAATCTAGGAGAAGGGCTGCAAATTAATCTCCCTCCCTGGTACTTTTCTGAGGCACCTGAGTGGTGTCCCCCCCAGGAGCTCTGTCTCCCGGGAAACCTCACCTTTTGTGAGACTTTGATGGCTGGAGGGAACCTCTGCTCACCAATCCCTCCTGCAGGTTGAGGGTGGAGCAAAGACCCAGACCCTGAGTCTGTTCCCAAGGGTGGTGGTCATTCAGGAATAGGTGGGGTGGGGAGGAACCTAGAGGCTCAGCCCTCAAGTGCCTACCCCTTGAGTTGTCAAGATGCAGAGGAAAGCTTCACCCCACTGTCCTTAACTGAGGCTACATTTAGGGAGCCAGAAGCCTTGCCCCAGAGTGTGAGAAGATGGGATGGGAAAGGGTAGAGAACCCCCTCCCAAGCCTTTGCTGGATTCAGGATTAAAAAACCAAGGGTACCAACAACTGGGACAAGTTTGGAGTACAGTGTGCCCATGGAGACAGCAGCTCCCCTCTCCTCCTAGGCCTCAGCAAGTGCCAGGGGCTTGGGAGAAGGATTCTTAGGAAACAGAGCTCCTTCAGGAACAGTCCCCACCCCCTCACTCAAGTACTGAAAGCCAATTCTGACTCTAGCCCTAATTCTCAGAATTCTGTTTTAAGAAGACTTCTCACTAGAGGTTTTAAGAAGGTGCAAACAAGACTTACCTGTGCAGGTCACTTGGGCATCTTGACTGCGAGTGCAATTATGCTCTCTCCAGCCATTGTGTCTGCAATCCCAAAGGTTAGATTCGCTGCCATGACAGGAAACACCAGCCAACCAAAAGGGTCCAGGTGCAACAGTCCAATTCCTCCACCCAGGGATGATGAAAGTAGATGGACACCCCAGCTGCTTGCAGACCACAGAAATCTCATTTCTGCCCCAGCCATCATTGCACACCAGGCCCCACTGACCCTGGAATTTCACCTCCACTCTCCCAGCACATCTGCTGCTTCCATTGGCCAGCCTCAGCTCCAAGTTAGAGTCCCCTACAACAGACATGGGCTTAGGTCACAGGAGAATTCACAGGAAATTCAGCATAAATTCTACAACACTTTGAGTTCTCTTTGGCAATCTTTTCCCCCTTCCATTTCCAGCATTCCTCCAGCTCCATTCCTGGTGAGCTCTGGGGAGAGCATATCCCACTTCCAGAAGGAAGTCATCAGAGCTCTTCTTAGCATTGTGGACTTTGAATCAAGACCCGGAAAAATGCTGAGTACAGCCTTCAAATGGGGCTTCTACACAATGACTTCTTTGACCCCTGTCTCTTCTGATGCTCTCAACCATATCACTGATATGACATCTTCCCCTGGATCTTTTATTTCTGAAATCTGAAGCACTCCAACTTTTCACACAAAGACCTACTCAGTTCCTGAAAGCCTGATGATCTTGGGGACTTAGGGAAGTAACGAATGGACAGGCAGTGTGGTATATTGGATAGAATACTGTATTGGAATCAGGAAGAACTGGGTTCAAATCCTTCTTTGGACTAGCCATATGACCAAGGGCAAGCCACCTAATCTTTTTTGAACCTTAGTTTCCTAGTCTGTAAAATAAAACTAGTAATAACTGTAGTACCCATCTCACAAGATTGCTGTGAGTTTCAAATGAGGCCAGCTATGTAAAGCCTTCCCCTCTTAAAGATGACTGGCAGCTGTAGGAGAACCAAACTATGGTACACATCCTAGCTTGTTTCAACCATGTTTTGGGATGGAATTTTTCAGAATGTCCTCTTCCATAAACAGCAAGGAAAAGGATTCCTTCTAATTTCTACTCTCTCTTATTCACTTCTATCAAGTTGTCCTTTTAGCCCAATTCTTATCCTCAATATACTTTAAAAATATTGAATGCGTGGGAGGCCTCTTTGGGAAAGTGGAGGGGGGGGATATAAGGGAAACAGAGATGATATAAAAAATATAGCAATGAGAATAATAATAAAAGCATCAATCTCTTTCATGTCAGACATAAAATGGGGACATTGGTGAAAGATGGAGGGAGGGGTTTGGAAGGTATACTATAGGAAAACAGGCACATTAATGCTCTCTTGCTGGAGCTCAGAATTGGTGCAACCATTCTGAAAAATAATTGGATATTATATAATAAAAATCACAAAACTTTTTGTACTTTGACCCAGAGTTGACCGAGGGTACTATTGAATGGGAAAAAAGATCTTCATATGCAAAAAAATTCGAAGACACATTGTGATCGCAGAAATTTGGCAATATAGCAAGTGGCCTCTGGCTGAGAAAGTATTGAGTAAATCATAGGATATGAATGGAATGGCAAGATGCATTCTGTAGTGAACCCCAGGAAGGAATCCAAGAAATCTCCATGAAGTAAGGCAGAATGCAAAGAGGAACTGGATGACTTGTCACAAGATCAGGGAAGGCCATGAGGGCTAGACAGAAGGAAGGTCACTGCTGGGTCTAAGTGAAGTGAAAGCACCAGCACACCCTTCTTTCCTGCAGCAAACTGTCATCTAGTAAGGTTGAGGTTTTGTGCCCCACCAATGAAAGCCCCCAAGAATCTTGTTTTTATCAATTAAACATCTGAAAATACACAAAAGAGAAGAGAAAGAAATCAGGAAGGGGATGCAGTCAAGCTAGGCAATGTTAGTACTATTACATTCAATTTAATGTACATTTAAAAGAAGCTGAATGAGATGGAGCCATAGTGTTATACATAATCCTCTTTCTCCTGGCCTTCTTTGTATATGGAAATGTTCACGGTAATTGGTGATTTTCAAATTCATAACAAAACATTTTTAAAAGAAAAAAAAGAATTTTGTTTCTTCGTTGTTTTGAGGGATTAGCAGAGTGTGTGTTGGGCCAGTACTGTCAGTGAACGCTAGATGGAGCCATTGCGCTTTCTTGAAACCAGAAAGATCAGTAACAAAGTAGCGACTTGAGCAGGATGCTCCTTGATTTGTCCTCATCTTTCACCCACCATTTGCCATTTGTTCTTTCTAAGGCCTCGCTCATTCTACTGCTGGACTATCTTTCTAGCCATCGTGACAGAGATGCAAAAAGATTTCTAAAAGAGCACCAGTGAAAGAGTTCTTAATGGACAGAACAATGTACAGAAGGAGATGCCAACAAATAGGGCAATTGGTTATTACCTTGTTAAATACAGAACATATCTATCCAACCATCCATCTACCCATCTATCTGTCTGTGTTTCTGCCTATGGGTCTGTGTGTCTATCTATCTATCCATCTATCTATCTATCTATCTATCTATCTATCTGTCTTTTGTCTGTCTATTCTAAACCCAAAATGTGCATAAGAGAATTTCAAAGTTTCTAATGAACGCCTCTTTGGTGTTCCTTTTTGTTTGCTAATGATTTTTACGTTCATGATAAAAGGGAACTGCTGCTTCCTGCTGGTGTTTCTAGGTGGCCCAAGGGGCTGAGCCCTTCTGCACTTTGGCCCACAGTAAAGCATGTCTTGGACTTCCAGAGAGAAGTACAGGCACATAGCTTCCTCGGAAGGGCACTGGATTTGTGGTCAGGAGACCTGACTTGGAGGCTCAGCCATTGTGGACAAAGCAGGACATCTCCATGCTGAGTGCAATGATTTATGCACTCTCTGCCTCCTGAAGTTGGCATCAGAAAGGCTTGGTAAACCATCCAGGGCTAAAGACAATTGAGGCACCAGCTGCCTTCATTTCTATGAGATCTTGAGGCTCCCTTTGGGTTATTTCCATTCCTCAACACACTATCTCAAGAGGCAGTTTGCTCTAACTGGTCCGAAGAGTTCCTGTTCATCAAATCAAAGGGTTTTCCTTGGTAACTTGTATCCAGTGTTCCCATGTCTTTCCTCTGGGGCTGAGCAGAATGAGGCAACCATGCTTCTTCCAGGATTGGGCAAACTCAGTACTCACCAACGCAGCTGGTAAGAAAATAGGCACTCAAGAACAGGATGAGAAGCCCATAAATCCAGGCATTCAGCTGGGGCCAGTAGCTTCCATACTCTGTGGGGACAAGGAAGACACCAAGACTGAAGATTTGGGGTACCTCAGAGGCTTGGGCTGGCTGCATGGCCAGAGCTAGAGTAACTTTTCTATCAGGGCAGCAACTTGTGGGTGACATGGTAGATAGAATTCTAGGCCTGGAATCAGGAAGACTCATCTTTCTGAGTTCAAATCCAGCCTCAGACACTCAAGCCACTTCACCCTGCTTGCCTCAGTTTCCTCATCTGCAAAAATGAGCTGGAGATAGAAATGGCAAACCATTCTAGTATCTTTGTCAAGAAAACCACAAATGTGGTCATGAAGAGTTGGACATGACTAAACAACAGAATGACTTTTCTGCTAAATAACAAAGGTGCGACCTAGGAGCCCAGTGCTGACTCAAAAGAAACTTAGAGCCAGCCCTACATGAGCTTTGGGTAAGTGCTGGGGATGCCACAACTGCCAGAGTCCTGTGAGGAGAGGGATTTTTAAAGATGGCCTTCACACTGGCTCATTCCACCCACCAAGTCTTACATCATGTTAGAGCAGATATCAGAGCAGCTTTCCTCTGCTTTGCCTAGGACGTGTGTCATGGCTTCTTGAGTGTGTGTCTTTGCATCTCTTAGGATGGCTGCCCCCTTCTATTATCTGCCAATTCCACCCTGACCCTTCCCCATGCCTGCCTCTTCCCAGCAGCTGCTCTTTCCTTCCCCACCACTGCCCCTAGCCCTACCTCACCACCTTCACCCCTTTCCTCTCCAGGCTGCCTTTTCCCCTCTCCTTGTCCTGTCCCTACTGACCATCACATCAGAACTCTCATTCCTAAGTCCTTGGCTTTACCTTCTCTCTGTAGGTTTCCCCCTTTCAACATCCATCCATAGCAGAGATCACAGTAAAGGTGAATCCATAGAACAACCCCCTCTCTCCACTTCCACCCAACACACAGATGCACTAGAACACATAGACATACTGTGTAGGACTGGGATGTGCTGAGTCTAGTCTTGTCCCTTCATTGAGTCAACTCCAGCCTTGCCTTTGAGCCCACCAACAACCTACATGGCTTCTGAGCAAGGCAAAGGGGATGTTCTTGGAGGAAGGTTGCTGCCATTTGAGAGTGGGCAACAGAGAAGCCCCACAGTGTGCATTCACTGAGTTTGGCCTAGATGGTCAGTGTTACATGCGATCTTGGTAACTGGGGTTTTCATGGTTAGCTGCCTCACTAAGTGCTAATAATATGAGTCCCTCACCAGTTATTCTTGAACCAGCATTGATCTCAAAGGGGATATCCATGGATGTCCAGGCACATAAAGGCTGCTTCCTCACCTCCTCCTTTGCTATTAGGTACCCGTGTATGTTCACTATCCTCCATCCATTGGCACTGTAGAGACATAACTAAATATTTTTTTACCAGGGGCAAAATTTGAGGGGAGGGTGAGTAGAAGTATCTGTAGCAGAGAGAACAATCTAACCCCAGGGGCACCAGGAGACAATGCAGGAGTCCTTGTCCCCACAGCATCTAAGGGACAGGTGGCCCAGAGAGTCAGCAGAGGTTTCACTGCAGGCACTCCAGGGTCCACTCCTGATTCTCTGGACTTTCTCTACCATGCCACAGAAGCCTCTGTACCCTGGAAATTCACTCTGCCCCTGTGGCCCTTTCCTCTGATTGGCTGCTACCTCCCAGAACCTCTGTTTTAAGAAAAACAGATGCCAAGGCCTGCTGTGTCTTTGATTCTCTTCAGGTTGCAGTCCTGAGTCTCTGGACATTCATTACTTTGCAGATACCTTCTCCTCCCCCTGCCCAATCCTTTCAGCTCCCTTTTCTGAGTTCTCTTCCCCTGTAAGAGAGTAAGTGGCTTGAGGGTAGAGGCTGTTTATCTGCTTGTTTTCATAGTGCAAAGCTTAGCATAAATTTATACATGCTTAATAAAAGTTCATTAATTTATTGATTAGAGAGAAGAGATGTGGTGATGGGATAGTAGCTTACTTGAAGAGGAGGCATGCCACTCTGGGGCAAAGGCGGAAAGCCAGTTCCAGCTCAAAGCCTCTTCTTCAGCTTCCCCCACCCCAAGCATTTTGCATTAGCCTCTCCAAAAGCATAGACAGCAATTTGCCTCCAATAATTCAATACAGATTTAAAACACCTAATATGCTCAGGACACTGTTGTTGTTTCTGTCATCCCTTTTTGCATGCATCTCTTATTTCTCAATGAGGAAGGAAACTTTAAGAAGTGGATGTTGCACTGCTGAGGCCCCTAGGCTCCCTGCAAGGATCTGGGTAGTCATGTCTCTGAGCTTCTCTTTCCTCATCTCAGAAGTGGAGATGAGCATACTCAGAATAGTGACCTTCTGGGGTCATCCAGATTTAATGACAGATGAGAGAGGGGCTTGGCAAACTGTAAAACACTTCAAAATATCAGCAGATTTTGTTTTGAAGGGCAGGGGAAATGCTCCTTCTATTCTGAAGTGAAGGGACATGAAATTCCTCTCCTTGAAGGTAGAGGCTATGTTCTTGGTCCTGAGGATGTGATTATTTGTCTTGAGTCTAGTAGCTTTGTTGCCATACTGTGCTATCACTATAACTGAATGTAGGTGTTAGGTTGGTACTCTTGAAGGCAGGGGCTACATTCTTGATCTTAGCATCCTGGGCTATGGTGTTTTTCCTGAGGGCAGAGACTGTGATTACTAGTCTTCATCGCTGGGTCTATGTGGCTTTTCTTGAAGTTGAGACTATTTCATTATGATTCACAAAGGTAGAGGCTCTGGCCCTTTCCTGTCCTTCCCAAACACTAATTCCAAGCTCATGGTGCCCACTCCAGCCTCTGGACCATAGGAGATGCTCAGTGAATATTTGTTGATTGACATTGCTAGAATGACCCCTATGTAATCCTCTATTGCAGAGATTTTAGACATAAATGCTGTCTTTTTCTTGGCTATGTCCCTCAGCTCCAATCTTGATTCTGCTGGTCCTCTTCTCTTATTCTCCATTAATTCCCTGAAACCTAAAATTGCTTCCAGGCCTATATTGAGCTAATCAGCATTTTCCATATGCCTCCTCTCTGCCTCACACTTCGCCCCCAAGTTCTTGCTCACTGATTCTTGGACAGACCCCAAGCTGCCCCAAAAGACAGGAAACTCACGTTTGTGGGGAGAATCACCAGGTGGTCTCCATTTCTGTCTACTCATCTCTTTCTGTGTCTTGAGAAGTCAGTGGTGCTGAAGTGCTTTCTCTATCTTCTGTTAAAGATGCTGGCCCAGAGAAAGGGACCATATGAGCTCTGCCAGTCACCTTTCCCTGCTGGAAAAGAATGAGCTGAAAGAACGGAGGTGGAGTTAAATCAGAAGGAGAAGTCTACCCAAGAACTGCTATTCCTGTTCACGCTCACGAGTTTGGCTTCATCTGGTTCTTCTTATCATGGAACAAGGAACAACAAAAGGGAATTGAGAAACTTGGCCCCCAGAATTTTTAAAGAATAAGAATGTTCTAAACACATACACTGATTTTGATGAATTGTCATTTTTTTTGTTTTTGACTTTTACTTTATTATATCTATAAAGTCTTGCAAAATATGATGTTTTTATGATCCTTTAGCCTGAGAAGGAGGAGGGGAAATCAAGAAAATCAGAAGACCTGAAACATCAGTTTGGTGTGTAAGGGGTGAGAACACTGTTGCCGTTGGTGTCAGGCAGACATGCATGTGATCTGCAGACTTCTGTTTCTAAAAAAACATGAAAAATGTATTAAAGACATGCTTATAAAATGTTGTTTGTCCCCCTCCTCCCCCCCGGGATAGACAGTACATGCTTGATAGTGGAGAAAGGATTGAATTTGGTGACATTTGAATTGGGCTTCACATGATGGGCAAAACATCACAGAGTGAAGTGTTAAGTCTGAGGTCAAAACAACGATAAAGGCACCAAATAAACCTTTCCTCCTCCTCCCAATAATGGGAGGCAAAGACAAGGAAAACTAGTAGAGGAACTGAAAAAGAAATAGAATAAAGCAAGAGTCTCCGAGGCTAAAGATTAGCCTATCTATGAGAAGGGGAGGAAAGAAGCTGCAATAATGATGGTGTCATTGGGCTCTGGTGTGTGCCTAGAAGTCCTTGGGTGGCATCTCCAAGTGTAAGACGTGAGGGAGAAGATGGCATCTGTCCATGTGGAGGATTCCAGGGAGCAGTTTCTGGAAGAAATATGAAGAGGGGAAGTGCCTTGGAGAGAAAGGCTGTGGACCATGGGTAGATATTCCATAACTGGTTCCATTCAGCTCACCATGTGGTGGGAAAGAGGCTCTTTGATTGGCTACAGAGGTCTCCAAAAAAGGCCCAAGAAGTTCAGCTACCATCTCCTTGTTCCAGCACTCTTCCTGCAGTAATCATTGTGCTCTGTAGGGTAGCCTAAAGGGCTTTATAAGAGGGCTGTTATGTCATGAAAATATGGAAAGCTTTACTCTAACGGATACAAAGTGAAATAAAGTGAGCCAAGCAAACAAGGTACAAATCCACTATAGTGGATTACACTAGAAGTGTAAGTGGAAAGAGCAGCCACAAAACAATTGAAAATGAATGTTGTGAAATTATAAAGAACAAGCTCGGCCACAGGAAGACATAGGAGAAGCTGTCTTCTGACCCCTGATCCCTGCCTACTCCTCTGAAGAGGTGACAGTCTGTGGGTATCAGTGCATATGTTTTCAGGGTTTTTTTTTAAAAGAAATTGTTTGGTTTTGCTGTCTCTCCTTTCTTCTTCTTCTTCTTTGTTAAATGTGCAACAAAAACTGGAATGTGCCCAAAGGGCATCAGAGTGCCTGGTGTTGCAGATTCCCCATGCAGGACAGGCTAAAAAGCCTGCTTCCAAGAGCTTTATGATGACTACCCATTCAGCAATCAGTTATGGTCTGCTAACCTTGTGTCTAGAAGAAAGCTTTTCAACTAAGAATACTTCAGAAAATGGCTGTCAGAGCCTCAGCCACTTTTCCTTCAGTTGCTTTTGTGGTTTGGTTCCTTTTCCCATGGTGTCCAGTGAGGAGCAATGCTGTAAGAGGAGAGACCATGTCCTTTTCCCACTAAGGCAATGAGGCCCTGTGAACTGGACCACAGTATTTGACTCTGCCTTGGTCTTTTTGTTCTAGGTAAAGAAGGTTAATCTGCAGGCACTGACCATGCGAGTTTCCAAAGATCAGGACACTGCACCTACAGGAATCCCAGAGTGATAGACCATGCTGGGTTCTGCAACCAGTCAAGCACTGATGCGCTCAGGAACAAAGAATGACCTTTTAGACCCAATCCAGGTGAGGTGAGGATTCATTCTGCAGTCATGCCATATCTGGGTGTGAACTTGATGGGATCAATACTGTCTAAAAACTGTGCTGTCTCAGCCTACCCAGATTTATGTGAAGCAGGGCAGAGTATGCCCCAAAGTTGGGGGAAAGTGTCCATTTATTCTTACTATATATTTGAAATAAATGTCCCTTTATAAAAGCTAATTGATGTTAAGTAAATGGAATTAAGAATGCTACTCACTGGTGCATAACAGTGAGGGAGTCAATGAGGGCTTGAGATTCTAGCAGTAGAGAAGATGTCTCTAAACTTCTCAGACTACCATTCCATAGAATCCTGGCTATGGGAGAATAAGCTATGGGGGCAAATGTATTGTCAAACATTTGGGATGGCTACCTGGGAGAGGAAGGAATATGGGGGAAGGAATTTAGGCAATGTAATAAAAAAAAGGTATCAATAGAAATTTATGTTAAAAAAGAGAGATCATTAGTTATTTTGGAAAGAATAGTCACAGTTGAGTGGTATAGTTGGAGGCCAGAGTTCAAAGGATTGAATGAGATTAATAAGAATAGAGGAAGTTTGCACAAGGAAACAATAAAACAGAAGGGAATTCTAGGGATAAAGTATAGCATTGAATATAAGCAATAGCTAGAGGGAGGGAAAAGGTACAGCAAGGAATTTTTTGTAAGGATGGGAGGGACCAGTGGGGATCAGATAACTGGTCAGAAAGAGATTGAAGGGGACGCTTTGCTGGCACTGGGGCCAGGATCCCATTGCATTGCTCATACACAGTTCCAGGTCATGGTCTCAGGGCAAAGAGAAGCAGTACTGCTTATGGCTTCAGGAGAGCAGGGGAACCTGGTCATAGTTCCAGGAGTGCCTGCATTTATAGTTACATAGGAACAAGGTGCCTTCCTGGGTAAAAACCAGAACACAGGCCAGGAGAACAATACCCATACTTTTCCTTAGATCATATCACTTTGGAAGGAGTGAAAACTTTCAGACCCCCAGAACTAGATTGGAAAACAGCAGAACCAAAAACCTGAGTGGAGTGCCCTCTCCACCCCAGGAGCAGAGATAACTTTCACATAAAGTTAAAAGTCAAGCAATAGGCTGGAAGAATGAGCAAAAAACAAAACAAACAAACAAACAAAGAAAGAAACAAAAAACACAAAACCTGCACACAAAAAAAGAACCTGACCATAAAAACTTACTATGAAAATAGGGAAGAAGAAGACACAAACTCAGAAGACAATGATGCCAAACAGCTACAAGCAAAGCCTCAAAGACAAATGTGAATAGGTCAGAAGCCTAACAAGAATGCCTGGAGAAAGTTCAAAAAGGATTTTTAAACTCATTTAAGGGAAGTAGAGGAAACATTGGGAAAAGGAATAAGAGTGATGCAAAAAAATCATAAAGAGAGTCAACAGCTTGATCAAAGAGGCAGAAAAAATAATGAAGAAAATAATACCTTAAAAAACAAAAACAAAAACAAACAAACAAACAAAAAACCCAGGGCTGGCCAAATGGAAAAAGAGGCACAAAAATTATAAAAGAAAAGAATACCTTAAAAGTAGAATTGGCCAAATGGAAAAAGAAGTACAAAAGTTCCCTGAAGAAAACAATTTTTAAAAATCAGAATTAGGCAAGTGGAAGCTAATGACTCCATGAAACACCAAGAAACAATAAAACCAAATTAAAAAAATGAAAAAAAAATGTTGAGGAAAATGTGAAATATCTCATTGGGGAAACAACTGACCTGGAAAATAGAGCAAGGAGAAATAATTTAAGAATTATTGAACTACATGAAAGCAGTGATAAAAAAAAAAAGAGCCTAGACATCATCTTTCAAGAAATTATGGAGGAAAACCACCATGATATTTTAGACCCAGAGGTTAAATAGAAATTGAAAGACTCTACTGAATGAAAGAGATCCAAAATAGAAATTCCTAGGAACATTACAGCCAAATTCTAGAGCTACCCAGTCAAAGAGAAAATACTTCAAGTTGCCAAAAAGAAACAATTCAAATATCATGGAGCCACAGTCAATATCACACAAAATTTAACAGTTTCCACATAAAAGGATCAGAAGGCTTAGAACACGGCATTCCAGAAGACAAAGGAGCTAGGATTAACATAAGCTGCCCAGCAAAAGTGAGTATATGTTTTTTGGGAGGGGGAATACTTATTTAATGAAAGATTTTCAGGCATTCCTGATGAAAAGACCAGAGCTGAATAGAAACATGGATGCAGAAATTACTATGCGTGGGACACAAAGAAGAGTAACAAATGTTCCTTGCCTTCAAGGGGATTGCATTATCCCATGCACATATAAAATGCAATAAAAATCTAAAGAGAAGGAAATAAAATCTGCATTGAATTGATATGGAAGCTATTGAGCTTATTGAGGGAGGTTATCAATAAAGAAAAGAAGAGGATTCAGGACAGAGCCTTGGGGTCACCCACAGCTACAATATGGGACATAGAAGATCTAGCAAGAGAAACCGACATGGTTCTACAGGTAGGGGAAGGACCAGAAGAAAACAGTATTATTCATTTACCTACACTTATTTATTTATTCATTTGTTTGCTTATTTATTTATTTATTTTTAGTTTTCAACATTCACTTCCATACCCTCCCCAAGGTGGCATGCAATTTGCTATAGGCTCTACATATACATTCCTATTGAATGTATTTTCACATTAGTCATGTTGTAAAGAAGAATAAGAACCAATAGGAGGAACCACAAGAAAGAAGAAACAAAGCAAAACAGAAGAAAAAAGAGCAAATAGTAAGCTTCAATCAGCAATCAAATTCCATAGTTCTTTCTTTGGTTGTGGATAGCATTTTACATCATAAGACTTTTGGAGATGTCTTAGATCCTTGCATTGCTGAGAAGAGCTTAGTCTATCAAAGTTAGTCATTGCACAATGTGGCTGTTATTGTGTACAGTGTTTTCCTGGTTCTGCTTACTTCACTCAGCATCAGTTCATACAAATCTTTCCAGGTTTTTCTGAAGTTTTTGCTTGCTCATTATTTCTTATAGCACAATAGTATTCTATTACATTCATATACCACAACTTGTTCAGCCATTCTCTAACTGATGGACATCCCTTCAATTTCCAGTTCTTTGCCACCACAAAAAGGGCTGCTATCAATATTTTTGTGGATCCTTTCCCCATTTTATTAGCACACCCTTAGAAGTGGTATTGCGGGGTCAAAAGGTATGCACATTTTTATAGCCCTTTGGGCACAGTTCCAAACTGCTCTCCAGAATGGTTAGATCAGTTCACAACTCCTCCTACAATGCGTTAGTGTTCCAATTTTACTACATCTTCTCCAACATTTATCATTTTCCTGTGTAGTCATGTTGGCCAATCTGACAGGTGTGATGTGGTACCTCATATTTTTTTTTCCTTTTTTTTTCTTTTTCACATGTTTTTAAAACTTTGGGTTACAAATTTTCTCCCTGCCTCCCTCCCCACCCACCCTCACTTGAAAGGCAAGCATCTCCATACAGGTTATAGATGTGTAGTCATGCAAAACACTTCCATAGTAGTCCTGTTGTGCAAAACTAAGTATATTTCCCTTCATCCTATCCTACCCCCCATTTATTCTATTCTTTCTTTTGACCCTGTCCCTCCTCAGAAGTGTTTGCTTCTATTATCCCCCCCAATCTGCCCTCCCTCTATCAACCCCTGCTCTCTTGTCCCCTTCCCCCCTAATTTTCTTGTAGGATAAGACAGATTTCCATAGCCCATTGTGTATGTTATTCCCTCTTTAAGCCAAACGCTATGAGAATAAAATTCACTCATTCCCTCTCACTTGTCTGCTTCATGTGAGATAATTTACCCCATTCTACTTCTCCCTTTCTCCTTTTCCCAGTATAATCCTCTCACCCCTTAATTTTGTTTTCCAGATATCACCCCTTCATCTTCAACTCACCCTGTGCCCTCTATCTATTTACGTATACATACATAACATTTTTCCCCTCCCACTACCCTAATACTGACAAAAGACTCATGAGTTACGAATATCATCTTTCCCTACAGGAATGTAAACAGTTCAATCTTAATAAGTCTCTTATGATTTCTCTTTCCTGTTTACCTCTTCCATGTTTCACTTAAGTCTTGTATTTGAAAGTCAAATTTTATATTCAGCTCTGGTCTTTTCCTCAGGAATGCTTGAAAGTCCCGTATTTCATTGAATGACCTTTTTTTTTTTAACCTGAAGGATTATACTCAGTTTTGCTGGGTAGGTGATTCCTGGTTGTAGTCCTATCTCCTTTGTCCTTCAGAATATCATACTCCATGCCCTCCAGAACCTTAATGTAGAAGCTGCTGAATTTTGAGTTATCCTGATTGTGTTTCCACAATACTTGAATTGTTTCTTTCTGGCTGCTTACAATATTTTCTCCTTGACCTGGGAACTCTGGAATTTGGATAAAATATTCCTAGGAGTTTTCTTTGGGGATCTCTTTCAGGAAGTGATTGGTGGATTCTTTAAATTTCTATTTTGCCCTCTGGTTCTAAAATATCAGGGCAGTTTTCCTTGATAATTTCTTGAAAGAGAATGTCTAGGCTCTTTTTTTGATCATGGCTTTCAGATAGTTAAATAACTTTTTAAGTTCTCTCTCCTGGATGTATTTTCCAGGTCAGTTGTTTTTCCAACGAGATATTTCACATTGTTTTCTAATCATTCTTTTGGGTTTATTTTACAGTGTCTTGATTTCTCATAAAGTCACTAGCTTCCAATTGCTCTATTCTAATTTTTAAGGAAGTATTTTCTCTTCAGTAAGCTTTTGGACTTC
The DNA here is from genome assembly GCF_003287225.1 of Phascolarctos cinereus. Taxonomy (NCBI): domain Eukaryota; kingdom Metazoa; phylum Chordata; class Mammalia; order Diprotodontia; family Phascolarctidae; genus Phascolarctos; species Phascolarctos cinereus. The sequence goes on from NW_027555514.1 coordinate 295,345,113, forward strand.
CTTTTCCATTTGGCCAATTTTTCTTTTTAGGGCATTCTTCTCCTCATTGGCTTTTTGGACCTCTTTTGTCATTTGGGTTAGGCTATTTTTTAAGGTGTTATTTTATTGAGTATTTTTTGGGATCTCCTTTAGTATTACTCTTAGTTTTTCCTCTACTTCTCTTACTTGCTTCTCAGAATCCTTTTTGAGCTCTTCCATGGCCTGGGATCAATTCATATTTTTCTTGGAGGCTTTGGATGGAGGAGCTTTGGCTTCCTTGTTTTCTTCTGGTTGTATGTTTTGATCTTCTTTGTCACCAAAGTAAGATAATATAGTCTGACTCTTTTTGCACTGCTTGCTCATGATTCCAGCCAATTACTTGAGTTATAAACTCTTTGTTAAGGTTGGAGTGTGTTTTCAGTATGGAGAATTTACTGTGGCCAAGCTTCAGGGGTTTTGTGCAGCTGTTTTCAGAGATACTTCTAGGGACTTGTAAATTTCCAGTTCTTCCAAGATACTATGATCAAGGGCGAGGTGTTTACTCCTTTCCTGGCCTGTGCGATGTTCTATGAATGACCACAAGCACTCTTTTCTATCTTTGAACTGTAAGGATTTTCTCTTTACAGCCACAATAAGCTCCACCATGCCAGCGTTCCTCCTTGCCCCAGGACCGCCGTGCAGAACTGTGACCCAGATTCAAGCATGGGCAAAGCAAGAGAATCCTGCACCAGCAGAGAAATCCCTTCAATCTCCATCTGATCAGCCACTCAATTCCCCCTCAGTCTGTGGGCCGGAAATTCAGGAGGCAGCTGCTGCCCCAGGGCAAGCTCGGGACTGGAACTGAAATCACCTTGCTTCTTTCTCTCACCACAGAAACAGACTTTTCCCACTGACCTTCTAATTTGTCTTTGGTGTTTGTGGGTTGAGAGGTCTGGAAACCGCCGGTGCAATATACCTTTCTGATCAACCATCCAGTCTGTCTTTGGCTGGAAGTTTGTTTCACTCTGTCTTTTTGTGGGTTCTGCTGCTTTAGAATTTGTTTAGAGCCATTTTTTTTAGGTATTTGGAGGAGTTTAGGGGACAGCTCAAGCAAGTCACTGCTTTCACTCTGCCATCTTGGCTCTGCCCCTAGAACATTTTTTCATATAACTATAGATAGCTTTAATTTCTTCCTATGAAAGTTGCCTGTTCATATCATTTGACTATTTACCAATTGAGAAATGACTTGTATTCTTACAAATTTGATGTACTTCTCTATAAGTATTATTATTTAAAAAAAAAAAGGAACAGAGAATACCAGAGAGGAAGTAGAGAGGTCAATGATGTTGACTTCTGGGCAGATATAAGAAAGGATGAGGATTGCAAAAAATGTAATTCAGTAATTGGTGATCTTAGGGAAAGCATTTCATTTGAGTGGTAGGATAAAGAGTCAGACTACAAGAGATTGAGAAGTGAATGGGAGGAGAGAGAATGGAAGCAATAAATGTAGACAGCTCTCCCTGATACCTCAGAACTTGACCTTTCCTCTGTCTTTAGGAATCAAGGTCAGCCGGCCTATTTTTCCTAGCTTAGTATTTTCTTTCCTTAGTATTAGCTCTTCATTATGTGAAACAGATACTTTGAACACTACTATCTCTTTCATACTTACACACATCAACATGATGACACTGTAATTATCTCAAAGTTTTCCTGCAAATCAGTTCTCCAATTCAACATTTGCTCAACTGTGATCAAAAGCTTCTTACCCAACATTCCCCCATTCCCCCATCAATTTACCAACTTTAAATTCTGCTCTCACAAAAAGCTGTAATCACTTAGCATCCACCCAGTTTACCCAGTGTGTTAGCCTCCTCTTCTTCAGATATTGCTAGCTGTGTGACACTGGGAAAGTTGCTTAACTCATCCTGGTCTCAGTTTTCTCATCTGTAAGATGATAATATTAATAATAGGGCCTCCTTCCTAGGGCTGTTGTGAGGATAAAATAATATTTGTAAAGTGCTTTGAAAACCTTAAAGTGTTATATAAATATTACTATTATTATTATTATTATTATTATTATTATTATTATTATTATTATTATTATTATTATCCCAACCAGGAGCAGCAGTTCCACACTGACTTCTTCAGCAATACTACATTTAGATTCTTTTGATCCAATGTCATTCCTAAGGCTGATTGAGAATTGGTAAAGGAAACCTTCCTCACAATTAGAAGCAGCTCAACGTATGATGGGCAGCCTCATGAGGCCAGGCCATGGAGGACATTATGTCCTCTCCAGGATAACTGGACTTTTAGAGAGGAAGGACTTACTTCCTTATTGCTGCTTCAAGACAAGACACACATAGTTCCAGACTCTTGCCAGGAAGAGACCCATGGACATCAGAAGGCAAACAGAGAAGCTGGATCCTCAACATATCCCTAATTTTCAGCTTGTCTTTCTCAAGACTTTGAGATGGAGGCCTCTCATTCTCCGGGGGAAAGTTCATTCACTCTACGTATTGCCCACATTTGGTCCATTTAACTTCTCCAATTTCTATTTGTTATTTGCTTGTATAAGTGAGTTTATTTGCTGTTGACTATTTGTGATGGTCTTCTGTACAACTGAAATTTGGTTGGGAAGAAGTCAAGTCTGTGAATAGAAGCTTAGGCCAACTTGTCCCTTTTAAAAGATAATACTCAAGAAAGTGGCTTGAATAAAAAAAATTCCCCTAGATTAACAATAATGTGTGTGTGTGGCAGGGGGGTGGGGGGTAGGAAGGGGCATGCTGTGAAGCTTAATATAATTCTAGTCTGGGACTCCTTTTTATGAAAGAACAGCACAGGCATCCTACATCCCCTTCTCTAGGCAGGAATCAAAGTCTCCCTTAGATCTACATGGGTAAGATCCCAGAGATATTTATTCATGCTTCTCAGAAGCCACATTAATACAACCCATATCTATACACACAGCCCTTACATAGGCAGTGGACATACCCTGCCAATTCAATATCCTGCCATAATTCCTGAAGAATAATGAAAACCAAGTTGACTGGTACAGCCTCAGCTTCACCCACACCTCCAGGATGCCATATGCCAAGGTTAAGAAACCCGTAGGCCGGGCTCTAAACCTCCTCTCCCTTTTGAACCTCTTGAGGGAATGTGTCATTAGGATTCATTCACTGTGTCCCTGTCCCTGATCCTTACTCCTCATTGAGCAGTTTAGAAAACACCCTCATGATTGAAAAAGAAAAAGAGCTAGGTCAATTGATGAAAGCAGTTTCCAGAGCTTTAATGATAGTGAAACTGTCCGAGATCAAAGGCCATTGATGAGCATGATTTAGGGACTAGAAGGCAATGCTTCTGGGCCTTATTGAGAGGACTCAAAACAGAAGCAGGGCTGGTTTACAGAATTAGGTAATTATACAGGCATATGAAATATTGTGGGGCAATAGAGAGACTATCACAATCAAGCAGATCACAAGGATGGTTTTGTTTTCCAGTGCATCTAAAAGTTGTTTATACTATACTGTAGTCTATTAAGTGTGCAATAGTATTATGTCAGAAAAAATGTACATGACAATTTAAAAATACCCTATTGCTAAAAACAAATGTTAACCATCATCTGAGCTTTCAGCGAATGGTAATCTTTTCCTCAGTGCTGATTGCTGACTGATCAGGGAGGTGGTTGCTGAAAGTTGGGGTGGCTTATAAGACAACAATGAAGTTTGCAACATCAATCCACTCTTCCTTTCACTTGAGCACTATAATGCCATTGCAGGGTTATTAATTGGCCTCAATTCAATAGTACTGTGTCTCAGGGAATGGGGGGGGAAGAAACAGAGACAGAGAGAAAGAGAGAGAAGAAAAGACAGAAACTGAGAGACAGAGAAACAGACAGGGGAGGGAGGAGGGATAGAGAGACAGAGAGAGAGACATAGAGACAGAGACAGACAGAGAGAGACATGGAGGTGGGGGACTGCAGGTGAGTGGAGCAATCAAGATCACATACAACCCTGATCAGGTTTACCTTTCGCATGGGTGTGGTTCACGCCACCCCAAAGCAATGACAATAGTAACACCAAAGATCACTGATCACAGATCACCATAACAGATCTAATAACAATGAAAAAGTTTGAAATATCGAGAAAATCACCAAAATGTGACACAGAGACATGATGTGAGCACACACTATTGGAAAAATGGGGCACATAGACTTGCTGTATGCAGGATTGCCACAAACTAATTTGTAAAAAAAAAATGCAATATCTGTGAAGCTCAATACATGGGTCATCACAGGGCAACTTCTGGGCATCTTCTGATTTCTAGCCCAGAGTCCATCTCATCTCCAACCTGACATAGAGAAGACTAAAATGGTACCAGGGCCCCAGATAAATCTTCCTCTGCACTGTCCCTGTTCTTTTTGTCCTCTCTCCTCAGGGTTGATGGGTCAATCTGAAGTGTATTGCAAACTAAGCACAGCAACTTTTGCTGGCAAACAGTTGGACACAGTTTGCTAAGAGATGCTGACAAAAGAGGAAGCAATCATGCTACCCAACCCTACCTATCAGTTGAACCTCTTCAGAGGCTTAAGCAATCTAAAGCATTCTTCCAACCATAAAATGTCCACCATTTGCTGTTGCTTGGAGCTTCCAAGTGAAACCTGTGCTCCCAGCTGCTCCAACTCTTCGGGTCCAAATGAAAGAACGAAGTGGTCTGGGGCAATTCAAGGGCGAGACTCCGCAATTATTTGTGTCTTTTCCTTGGGCTTGGAAGGGGAGCTGAGGATGACCTCAGCTTCAGAGGCCATGGTCTCCTTCCACTCCCTATTTCATGTCTAGAACCAAGGATTAATATTGGGAGGGACCAAGGGGAAAGTTACAGATAGTTAGCTCCACTCTCCTCTCTAATCAAGAGTAAAAGTCTTAAGTTTCCAAATCAGGAAGGGAGTCATCCCCACCCAGTTGGGTCTAATCTCTAAAATTAGCCTGCTCAGCACCCTGAGAGGATACAGCTGCTGTGCCGCGAGTGGAAAAAAAATGCTTCCTGTTAATCTAGACAATGCTGCTGTCTCTGCCCCTACATCCTAGGCAATGCAGCCAACATCTATTAAGCTAGGAGTTTCAGTAGGAGAGGACCTTCTTGACTGGGGATTTACCAAAGAAAAAGCACCAGGCACTTCATTAAGGGCTGCTGAAATGAAGCAGTGACTATACTCGGGGAGTTTACATTTTATAGGGAGTCTGCAACATGTACACATAATCTCAATACAAACTGAATTTGAATCTGCCACTGGGGCCACTGGGTTGGCAAGACATCAAGGGAAGAATCTTCTGACATGAGTTCATGATCCTTCAGATTTGGAGGGACCACAGGTTCAAGTTCTCATTCTAGGGCAGCTAGGTGGTGCAGTGGGTAGGGCACTAGCTGTGGAGTCAAGAGGAGCCAAGTTGAAATCCAACCTTAGACACTTACTAGCTGTGTGACCTTGGGCAAATTACTGAACCCCAATTGCCTCAAAAAAAACCCCAGAAAAGATAAACAAAATCCTATTCCTTCAATGAGAACAGAAGCTAAGAAGCAAAAATTAAAGACTCTTGGTGGTTAAGGCAAACAGTCACCACCTGCCACTCACGATTGCTACTGCTGCTGCTGCTGTGATGCTTGGCAATGAATGAGCTAGGGCAGATCCTGGAGAGCTGAAATGGTCAGTGGGACCCCACTGTTGAGGTGATGAGATGGAGCAGTCAGTAGTAGGCCTGGCAACTGCCATGGCATTTGCAGTGAACTCAGGTTGGGAAACTGAAACCAAACCCTAGCCCTTGGGTTGTGGGTCTCCACTGTATACCAGTACAATTCTGGGGCTCCATACACATGGTCCCTGACCTTATTCTTTCTCCTGAATTCCTGGGAGGGGGAGGAGAACAGAAGTAGGTGAAGTCACTCCACTCTAACATGTCCAAAAATATGTGTGTGCCCACCATGGGGAGAGCCTGGGGACAGAAACACAGCAGGCTGGTTGGACTGAATCAACGTCTCCCGAACTTTGGGATGGGTGAGGATGAGATGAGGAGAAATGCCCGTCATTGACCAATTTCTATTTTGGTTACCCTCAGATCAGTACAGAATTGGCTCCAGCAATGGCTCCTTTCATGCCACCATTTCTAAAATTGGCAGGCAGCAGGAGGAAGAGCAGTGGTGGAAGAGCTTGTAGGACCCTCTGGTGAGCAGTGGAAATACTGCAGCCTGTGGGGAAATGAGTCAATGAATGGCTGCCAGTAAACTTGAATGTTGGCAAAATTATGCAGGATATTTTCTTGCTAGAGGGTTTTAAGCAATTAATTAGCTGTTGCTAGGTTGTTCTTCTGTGGTCTTACAGAAAGCAGGATGATGAGCTCAATGTGGGCTGCTATTGTTATCTAGATACAACTAAGTAACCAGGAATGAACCAAAGTTTGCACATAGGCTGAACCTTGGTCAGTCAGTCAATTGGTCCACAAACATTTACAGAACATTTACTATGGGCCAGGCACCAGGGATACAAAGGACAGGAGACAGACTCTACTCCTGAAGAGCTCCCGGTCTGATGGGGTAGACAGCTTGCAAACAACTGGGCTGAAACAAGTTGGAAATAGTCAACAGAGAGAGAGAGAGTGAGAAGAGCTTCTTGTAGATAGTGGAATTTAAGCCGGTGTTTGAAGGAGATTAGGAGGCTGAGATGAAGAGGAAGAGTGTTCCAGGCCTGAGGAACAATCAAAGCAAATGCCCAGGGCTGAGCAATGGAGTTATTTGAGGGGCAGGAAGGAAGGGCCACTCACAGACCTCTTCTATCTGGTCTTTCTCTCCTGCTTTTCTTCCTTACTTTTAGCTCCTAGTGAAGCTACTCATCACCTTATTTTTATAATACTGTAGTAGCCTCCTAACTGGTTTCCTGCCCTTAGCTTGTAGCCTGCCATCCATCCTGCACATACCACCAGATTCATCTTTCTGTAAGTTGGATTGCAGAGGTAACATGGATAAGTGGATAGAAAACCAACTTTGGAATCAGGAAAACAAACAATAATAATAATAAAAATTAAATGCTTACTATGTGAGGGGTACAAAGAAAGGCAAAAAAAAAAAACCCCAGTCCCTGTCCTCAAGGAGCTCACAGTCTAATGGGGGAAGATAACACATACAAAATAGCTTAAACGAGTGTGGGGGTGAGGGAGTGGGTTCCTAATACAGGGGAATGACGAGGTCCTGAGAAAGATGTCCGGGAGGGAAATGGAAAGATTTTTGTCCTGGGCACCATCCTTCAATGGAGCATTTGGAAAGAGCTCTCCAATGTCCCCTGTTGACCCTTTCCAGTCAGAGGGAGGGAGGAGCCCCAGGGGCAGGGAGTACTGAGGAGGTAGGAATTTCAGTGTTGATTCCATTATGTAAGAATATGAAATTGGGGAGGGCTGGATATGATGTAGTCCAGAGTAGTGCAGAAATGGAAAGAAATTCTTTCAAATCTTGACTGAGAGATAGATACTGGTTGTGTGACCCCAAGGAAGCTCCTCTGCATTAATGTCTTCCCCATCACCCCCAGCATATGAGTTCCTGGGACCCCCTTTTTTGGGAGGGGGACTTTTCTTTATATCCCCGGGGTTGCTAGGTGTTTAGTAAATCCTTGTTGACAGACTGGCTCACAGACCACTTCTCAATGCCCCAGATAACTCTAGGAAAGACATTCACCTTCTTTGAGTCCTGGACCCCTCTCTTCTCAGGATCATGGTTTTTAAAAATTTATTTAGTATTTTATTTTTTCCCAGTTACATGTAAGAATAATTTTTAACATTTATTTTTAAAACTTTGAGATCCAAAATCTTTCCCTTCCCCCCTCCCCACCCTACCACCATTGAGAAGGTAAGTAATTTGATATAGCTTATACATGTATAGACTTGCAAAACATTTCCATATTAGCCAAGTTGTGAAAGAAAACATAGACAAAAAAAAAGACCACAAGAAAAATAAAGAAAGTTTAAAAAGTATGCATCAGTCTGTATTCAGACACCATCGGTTCTTTCTCTGGGGATGGATAACATTTTTCATCATAAGGCCTTCAGAGTTGTCTTGAATCAATGCATTGTTGAGAATAACTAGGTCAGTTACAGCTGATCATCGTATCATATTGTTGTTACTTTGTAGACAGTACATTTCATTTTGTATCAGCTCCTGTAAGTCTTTCCAGGTTTTTCTGAGAGCATCCTGCTCATCATTTCTTATAGCATAATAGTATTCCATCATAATCACATACCACAAGTTATTCAGCCATTCCCTAATTGACAGGCATCTACTCAGTTTCCAATTCTTTACCACCAGAAAAGAGCTGCTATAAATATTTTTATACATATAGGTCTTTTTCCTTTTTTATCTCTTGGGATACAGACCTAGTAGTGGCTTTGCTAGGTCAAAAGGTATGCACAATTTTGGAGCAATTGGGGCATAGTTCCAAATTGCACCACAGAATGGTTGAATCACTTCACAACTCCAACAACAATGCATTAATGTCTCATTTTCCCCACAGCTCTTCCACTATCAATCATTTTCCTTTTCTGTCCTATTAGCCAACCTAATAGGTATGAGGTAGTACCTCAGAATTATTTTAATTTGCATTTCTCCAATCAATAGATTGTGAGTTAGAGTATTTTTTTCATATACCTATAGATAGCTATGATTACTTCATCTGAAAACTGTTGATATCTTTTGATCATTTATCACTTGGGGAATGGCTCTTATTTTATAAAGTTGACTCTGTTGCCCATATGTTTGAGAAATGAGAACTTTATCAGAGAAACTTGCCTCAAAATTCTTTTCACATGTAATATTGCTACCTGTATTTCCCTCCATCCTATTCCCCCATTTATTGTATTCTCTCTCTCTTTTCATCTTGTCCTCAAAAATGTTTTACTTCCGACTACCCCCCCCCCCAATCTGCCGCTCCCCCTTCTCTTATCCTCTTGTCCGCCTACTTTCTTGTAGGGTAAGATAACTTTCTATATCCAATTGAATGTGTATGTTATTCCCTCTTTGAACCAATTCTGATGAGAATAAGGTTCAATTATTCCCCATCATATCCTCCTCTTCCCCTCCACTATAAAAGCTTTTTATTGCCTCTTTTAGGTGAGATAATGTACCCCCATTTGACCTCTCCCTTTCCCTTTCTCCCAGTACATTCCTCTCTCACTCTTCAATTTTTTTTAGGTATTATCCCTTCATATTCAATTCACACCTGTGCCCTCTCTCTCTCTCTCTCTGTATATATATATATATATATATATATATATATATATATATATATATATATATATATATATATATATATGTATATATATATGTATGTATATATATGTATATATATATGTATATATATATATGTATGTATATATATGTGTGTATATATATATATATATATATATATATATATATATATATATATATACACTCTTTCTAACTGCCCTAATAATGAGAAAGTTCTTATGAGTTACCAGTACCATCTTCCCATGTAGTAATGTAAACAGCTTAACCTTATCAAGTCCCTTATGATTTCCCCTTCCTGTTTACCTTTTCATGCTTCTCTTGAGTCTTGTATTAGCAAGTCAAATTTTCTATTCAGATCTTTTCATCATTCAGTTCTTTTCATCAAGAATGCTTGAAAGTCATCTATTTGATTGAATGTCTACTTTTTTTTTTCCTGTGAAGGATTATACTCAGTTTTTATGGAGAGATGATTCTTGATTGTAATCCTAGCTCCTTTGCCCTCTGCAATAACATATTTCAAGCCCTTTGATCTTTTAATATAGAAGATGCCAAATATTGTGTTATCCTGACTGGGGGACATTTGAATCGTTTCTTTTTAGCTGCTTGCAATATTTTCTCCTGGAGGGGCAGCTAGGTGGTTCAGTGAATACAGCACTGGTCCTGCAGTCAGGAGGTCCTGAGTTCAAGTCTGGCTTCAGACACATAACACTCACTAGCTGTGTGTCCCTGGGCAAGTCACTTAACCCCAACTGCCTAAAAAAAAAAAATATATACATATATATATATATATATATATATATATATATATATATATATATATATATTTTCTCCTTGACCTGGGAGCTCTGGAATTAGGAGCTCTCAAGGCCTGCTCCTAGTTGGCTGGGTCTAGGTCTGTGCTGGTGAAGCCTGTGCTGGACTGTGCTCCTCTCTCACCCCAGTGCAACAGACCTTTCCTGCTGGCCTATCTAAGTTATTTTTGGCTGGAAAATTACTTCACTCCATCCTACTGTGGGTTCTGCTGCTCTAGGGATTGTTTTATAGCATTATTTAAAGGTGTTCAGAGGAATTCTGGGGGAGAGCTTAGGTGAGGCCTTTTCTCCACCATCTTGGCCCCAGCCAAAATCATGTTTTAAATAAATAAAATACATAGGATTACAAAGGAACTGATTCTATTAAAATACAATTATCTATTTTTTAAGCAAGTTTTGTTTTTCTCTGTCCACAAGTTGCACCGAATAGGCAGATCTGCATTTATGGAGGGAGTTTCCTCACCAGGAATTTACAATCTGTTCCAAAGCAGATAAGACAGGGCTTCAACATTCTCCTGCTCACAGGCAGGATCTCCCAGGACTCCTCTCCCCGAGCCTTGCGTTGTTAACTCCCCTTGAAGGATCTGTCTTCTTTCCCCAGCTAACTTGTAAGTTGTTTTAGGTGGGGCTTCTTTATCTGGGCTCCATGAACCTGTTTTAGTTAATTTTTTTTGGTGAGGTAATTGGGGTTAAATGACTTGCCCAGAGTCACACAGCTAGTGAGTGTTATGTGTCTGAGGCCAAATTTGATCTCAGGTCCTCCTGAATCCAGGGCTCTATCCACTGTGTCACCTAGCTGCCCCTTAGTTAAATATTTTTATGACTATGTTTCTCCATAATTGGTTTCCTTTGCAATCATATGTAGTTTATTTTTGCTTTTAAAAACTGTGTCCTCAGGAGAGGTCCATAGGCATCCCCTCATAGTAAAAGGATTCAGGACACACAAAAAAGTTAAGAAGCCCTGCTTTAGGAGGAGTGGGGAAAAGGAAGAAGGAACAAGGTTAACACTCTTAGTGACACAATTGAGCATAGGAGTCAAAGAACCTGGGTTAAATTCCAGGTAGGCTGTATCCTGCCTGTGTGACCTTGGGCAAGTCATTTACCCCCTCTGGGCTCCAGTCTCCTCTCCTCATCTGTAAAATGGAGGGGTTGGGTTCAATGATCTCTGAGGCCCCTTTTAGCTCTTAATCTAGGAACCTACAAAATGTGTCAATTTTTAATGCTCATCTGTGCCCAGTTTTCCGGGAACTTCCTGAAGCCTTTAGCCAGAGTAACAGTCTTTCCCTGCCCTGCTCCCTCCCCCACCACTAGCACTGATTAAATCAGGATCCACCTTGGAGAAACAGTGGATCATCCGACTTCAAACCCCTCTCTGATGCACAGAGAGTGTGACCCTGAGCACACCACTTAGCCCCTCTTGGTGCTCCAGGCATCTCTCTGAGGCTCCAAAGTGTACAGAGGGCACTGACCTGCTCTGGTAAAAGTAATCCTCTCATCCAAGAGTTCCTTACACCACTGAAGTCACAGAGGGGAGTCCCTGTTTCCTCTTCTATGCAATTTACAAGTGTAGCTCTTGAAAATCACAAGTCCTGCTCCTGGACAGGACTGATAGCCAAAGGTTACCAATTTTTGTGCTCTGCTCCACAGCAGACCCCTTTCTACACTAGCTTCCATTCTCTATGCTAAGTCCAATGAAGGCGGGAAATGGCTAAAGAGAGAGGCCTAGGACTAGTGGATAAAATCAAAACAGCTTTACTTAACAATTAGGTTAATAGAGCAATAAAAGCGACTAATGATGACCAGGCTGCTGATAGCAATGAAGCAGCCCATGCCTTAAGTAACATGAAGTGAACAATGCAAACAACAACCTTGGGATCGCTTGCCTCATTCTTCATCTCTTGACCGTCTGAGCTAACCCTCTGGAGTTGAGCATGTCAACAGTGCCCTCTAGTGGTGAAGCACCAGGGAACACCAAGGTCACATTCTTAGGGCTCCTTTGACCTACTTTCGATTCTTTAAGAGGAAGACAGCATGGTGTGGTGAAGTGGAAGGAGCGCTGCGGATGAACAGGGTTTGATTCCAGGCTCTGCCACTTAATTCTCTGTGTAACTTTTAGGGAAGTACAAGTCACTGCTCTGGGGCTCTGTTTCCTTATCCGTAAAATGAAGGGTTGAACTAGATGTCCTGTAAAGTCCCTTCCAGATGGAGGTCTGTGATTTTGAGATTAATTGCAAGAAAGACAAACATTTCAGATTCACAGATAAAAAGCAGAAGAAAAAAATCATGGTCAGAAACAAAATGACATCACTGAGCAATGAACATGAACCAGGAAAACTAGGTGGGTCCCAACGCTGCTGCTGCTGCCGCTGCTGCCCATCTGGCACTGGGTGAACTTCTCACGCTCCATGGGCCTTCTTGTTGTTCTCTGGGAGATGTTTCCATGGCGGTGGGATTGGTCTTCAAAGGGGCTTTTGCTGATGTCTGTTTGTTGTTGTGGTTCAATCATTTCAGTCATGGCTGGTTTTTCATGACCCTATTCGCAGTTTTCTTGGCAAAGATACTGGAGTGATTTGCCATTTCCTTCTTCAGATTATTTTACAGATGAGGAAACTGAGGCAGACAAAGATTAAGTGAGTTGCCAGGGTCACACAGCCAGGAAGTATCTGAGGCTGGATTTGAACTCAGGTGCAAAAGGTGGGATTTTAGCTGAGACTTGAAGAAACTGAAGGAAACCAGGAGGTGGAGAGGAGGAGAAGAAACATTCCAAGCATGCAGCACAGCCAGTGAAGAAGCATAGAGTTGGAAGCAAAGAGATCAATGCCACCAGATCATAGTACATGAGTGAAGCAAAGTATAAGATGGGTGAAGTGGAAGGGACCAAGACATGAAGGGTTTACAAACCACAGTGTTTTATATTCATCTGCTTGTATCACTTTGACTCCTCATTTAATGGCCCAAACCAGGTAGGTGGCACCTCGGGTCAGAAGACCTGAATTCAAATCTGGCCTCAGACACTTACTAGCTGTGTGACCTTGAGCAAGTCACTTAGGGCCTGTTTGCCTCAGTTTCCTAAAATTGAAAATGGGACAATAATACCTACCTCCTGGGGTTCTAAGACAATAACTGTAAAATACTTGACACAGTGCTTGGCACACAGTAAGCACTATATAAATGTGAGCTATTATCATACATTAGTTTTAGGGAGAAACTCTACTAGGTAGCCAAATCATTTCTCTTTTAAACTCTCTGACTTCTGGTAATCTCCAGTAGAGAAAGTGTGAACCAGTCTACCATAGTCTCCAGGGAATTCAATTACTTGATTGGTCTGGTCCCATTCTCACTTCTCCATCAAGATCCATATGCAGATTGGAGATCACTGGACCATAAAGCATGAGTTCAAGATTATGTCAATAACCTGAGACAGTTTCTCTAAATACTTCCGTGTATTTTTTTTTTTATCCTTCTTTCCTTCTAACATAGTCAGGCACACTTGCTTGTTTTTGTTTATTCACTCACTTGACAAGTGTCTATGAAGGACCTGCTATGATGCCAACAGAGGCAGGGCACCCTAGCATTGAGAGAACCAGCCTCACAGTCATGGAGCCCTGACCTTCAGCACTGTCTCTGCCACACACTGGCTCTGCATCTCTGGGGAAGCTGCAAAGCTCAAAGGGCTTCTTAAGGTACCTAAAACTATAAGGTGTAGCTAAGTTGCCCATATCCACTGGTAGAGAAAGTTCTGCACTGGGAATTATAAAACTAATGAAACTGCAGGTCCAGGAAGGAAACAAACAAACAAAACCTAAGAGACAAAGATGTATCCATCACTGTGCCAGCTGCCAGGGCTAGAAAGGCAAAAAACCAACAATTCCTGACTTCAGACAGCTTGCACTGTACTGGTTGGGCAGGAGAGGGAGACATACACCAAGAGGGAAATCAGTGATAATAATAAATTAACATGGCACAGTGGAAGTTCTAGTTGGGGAGATCTGCCTTCAAACCCACCTTTCTCTTACTAGCTGGGTGACCACAGTCATGTCAGGATGTCTTTCTAGAACTTACTTTTTTAATTGTGAAATGAAGGATTTGAATTAGACCTCTAAAGAACCCTCCCAGCAATAGTTTCTGAGTAATTAATAATTAATTAATTGGGCTAGCTGATAAGCAATAAATCGATATTGTTTGTGCAGAAACTTTGGCATTTCAAGTATTCAAAATTTTCTGTGTTATCTTTGTAATTGCCTCTATTTCATGTTTGGCTAAGAATACAACTCCTTCCCAGTCAGGTGAGAAATGAGGAGATGTCTAAGATGAGCTTTCTCCTTAAAAGGAGATTTGGAGCTCATAACCCACCTTCTTGTTGGTGAAGGAATGGCTTCTTTGAATATCTTCTGTTGAGTGTGAGTTAGGGAACCAATTAGAGATCAGCTATACTTCAATAAAAGGATTGCCTTCCTTTAGTGAGATCCCACACTATGAATACTTTGCAATGAAGAAGAGCAACTCCAGGGACCCAAGAGAAAAGGAGAGATGTAGAAGTTCTTTCAAAAATAAAAAAGAAAAGAAAAGAGCAACAAGTTCTTCAATTGGTCTGAAATAAAATAATAAAGTGAAAGGTGACACCATAAATCAGCTGTTTTATGAAAAAATCACAATGATGAAAAATGAAATGGCCATTTTTTTGTGTACAGAATGGAGAATTGTTCCTGAATATCAGAATCTCTGATAAAGTAAATCATGTGCTTATGATAGAAATGGAAGAAATATAAGTGGAAGACCATTAAATTCCAAGTGCAGGTTGGAAATACAGATGACCACTCCCAAGTATCAGGGTATTTTCAGATCTGGTCAGCTCCTGCATGTGGTCCATCAGTTGGCCCCCTAACTCATTCTCTTGTTCTCTTAAGTTTCTAGACTTCTAGGAGTGTGTTTAGAGCATTTATTTCTCATAAAGAAACTGGCAACATTTTCCTCACAAATTAGCTCAAACCAAACCCAAGGTAATTAATATTGCTTTTTTAATCAGCGAAGGAAGCCTCCTTTCTCCATCCTAGTTACTCTTGTAACTTATAAGTAAGGAATATACACCATAGACAAATGAAAGCCATCCTAAAGCAGAGGCAGAAGATGTTCTCGGCCATGACAAGTCATTCCCAGAGTGACCTCCAGCCCTTGGGTGTAACAACGAACAACTCTTCTTCATTTTGTTGGAAATCATTTCATACCACTAGGTGAAGTCCATATTCTGAAGAATATCTCTTTAGAGTCCTCATCCAGATAAGACTTTATTTCAGCCTCCCAGGAAACAAGATAGATCTTTTCTTTAACTTTGTTCTCTTTTAAGTGGTCACATAAAACTCCCCCCCATACCCTTGGCGGCTTCTCACAAACTCTTCACAGAATGTTCTTTAGAATGTATCACTTACATCAGTTCTGACAAGGAGGAAATTTCACATCATGCAAGCAGGCTCTTACTGACTGCGGTTTCAAGAGTTGACCTTGACATTCATAAAGGGTGTGACCTTTGGGCAAATCACTCCCCTGGGCTTTGGTTTCCTCCTGTAAACTGATAGGAGTTGAATTATTCAATTCTGAAGTGTCTTTCAAACTCTACATCCTGTGCCTTTTGATGATTTAGGAGACAGTGACATTCAAGGATGTGGCTGTGGACTTCACCAAGGAGGAGTGGACCCTTCCCAGAAAGGGCTGTACAAGGAGGTGATGCTGGAGAAGGCCCAGAACCTTCTCTCCCTGGGTAAGATCACTTCCTCTGGTAACTCTTGAGTTTTAATTTCTGAGGGCGAAGGGTTTGGAGGATTTATCAATTAACAGAAAGGGAAAAGTGCTAGTCTCCTGTGTCCAAGAGCCATGGTCCTCTTGCTGTCTGTTTTTTCTTGTAAAAGGCCTTTGCATTGTGTGATCGGAACCTGAGGGTTTCCTTTGTTGCTTCTGATGCTGTCTCTTACCACTTCTAGGTAGCTTCAGGTCAAAGGTCCAATCAGTATTGAAGCATTTCAGATGTGGGACTCATCTAAGGGGTTATTTGGTCTAGCCTCTACCTGGGCATGAATTTTGCTGCCAGATCTCTGAAAACTGCTCAGGTGGCTTTTCCTTGCAAGCCCTTCCTCCCAAGGATGGGTCTAGTATTTGGAATATTCTTTTTAACAAGCATCAAGTTGTAGCTCCCAGCTCCTAGTTGGGGGCAGTGTAGCATGTTTGTCCTGAATTGTCTTCCATATTGCCCTCGGATTCCAGCACAGAAGGTGGGAAAGGAAAGGAAGGGAAGGGAAGAAACCTTTCTATGCACCTGCTATTTGCCAGGGGCTGGGCCAAGTGCTTTCTTTACAATATCACCTCATTTTTTTTTCTCACAACAACCCTCCAAGTTAGGTGATATTATTGTCTCCATTTAACAATTGAGGAAACTGAACCGAGCAGTGGTTAAGGTAGTTTGTCCAGGGGCACACAGCTGGTAACTGTCTGAGGCCAGATTTAAACTCGGGCAATCCTGACTCTAGGCCCAGGGCTTTTTCCACTGAGCTACCAGCTGGCTCTAATTTCCAGATAATAGAATGAGTCCATCCTTCTATGAAGAAGGTACGCCAAGACCAAATTTCCTAATTCCAAACTGACTCCATTATCTTCTCCCCATCTCTCCCCAAAGCTCCCCAAAATAAGTGCTATGGAAACTATCCTTCAGGAGTCCTGGTAACCATCCTGTGGTCCTGGCTTTCATGCCCCTGGTGTTGCTAGGAATAACAGACAGGCCGAGAATCCGAATTTGGACTGAATTTGTTGAATTTACCAGCAAGAGACTCTCACCCAAAGATGCAAACCTTCCCTGAATGAACAGTACACAAGGTTTAAACAGGTTTCAGGGAGTTAGAAGCAGGGCAGAAGACAAGGCAAAAGATGATTTGTCAAGGTCATTGTTGCTGGGACTTGAGGTTAATCTGGCACAATAACCTTTTTTACCCAGTTTTGGGGTTAGGAGTTTCTGCCAGAGTGGAAAGGGACAGGATGGGGAGTGAAGCAGAGTAGAGGTTTTGGCTGTTTCCTTTTTTTTTTTCTGGCTAGGCAATGGGGTTAAGTAACGTGCCCAGGGTCACACTGCTAGTAAGTGTCAAGTGTCTGAAGCTGGATTTGAATTCAGGTCCTCCTGACTTCAGGTGCTCTATCCACTGGGGCACCTAGCTGCTCCTATTTTGGCTGTTTCTCGGATAGGACAGGATAATGTGGCACACCCTATTTGGGGTTATTTGCATTACAAGGCACTGATGGGTGAGTAGAGACTCATGTGTGAACAGAATGGAGTAATTCTCCAAATGGAACAGCTCTGGATCTGCACCCCTTTCCCTAAAGAGAACTAAATTATACATTTCTCTGCAACCTCATCCTTAACTGATTCCACATGGCCAGGATTTCCCATTCCCAGAGAAGATGTGATCTTTTATTTTGAGCAAAAGGAAGCACCATGGCTGTAAGAAGGCATGAGGAGCCTTTTTCCAGGTGAGTGAGGTGAAAGCAGGTATATGAGAGCTGGGATGACTCTGCTGTGTTGTGGTGAAGCACGTGCTAGATTTGGGGACAGGGAAGACCTGCCTTGGAATTCTTTTTCAGATATTTTCTAGCAGTGGCTTCTTGGGCCGGTCACTGATGAACTCTTGAGCTTCATTTTCCCCATCTGTTAAGTGAGGGGGTTGGACTCCATGGCCTTTTAGCTCCTTTCCAGGGATCAATCCATGATCCTATAAGAAGTCATTGTTTGGAATTTGGGTGCATGGAGTTCTTCTGAAAGTGCAGAAAGAGGTTAGGCTTTCTAATATAATCTTGCTCTTAGACCTTCTTCAAGTGCCTGTTATGTGCCAGGCCCTGAGCTAAGCACCAAGGACATCAAGAGCTGCAAGGGATGTCCCTGCTCCCATGCAACTCACAGTCCGGTGGGGCAGACAACATGTCAACAACTACGCAGAAAGATGCTATGGTGAAAAATGATTATTTCTCTCTTATAGTTAATAACTAATCATTGTACTAGGACCAAACATTTTCCCCTTTTCTACTTCCTTATCCAGAAATCAGCAGGAAAGTGTTGGAAATCTCTTCCACAGTAAAAGAACTTCTAAGTCCAGGCTAATGGGTGCATTTCTGCTCATCGCGTTTGCTCAGACATCTGTCTGATGTCTGAAGTGTTGATTCTCCCCTTTTGTTGGACAGGTGATATGGAAATTGATAAGTCCCTTTGACCAAGATTTGGGTGACCCAAAGTACAAGTCATGTACCCCAAGACTCTCACTGTAATATAGCCCATTGTCTCATTGTAATATTAATTGTCCCATTAATTGTTAATCAATCAGTGTTAATTGCCACTCTGAGAAACACCTGCTCTTCCAAGGGCATATAAACTGTAAGCCCAATGCTGTGAGGGTACTTTGGTCTAGAAGAGACAGCTAAATGACTATCCTTTTATTAATAAGTGTGCTGGCCTTGTTAATAAAATGATTAAATTACCTAGGAATGATGTCTCTCGAACCTTTCTAAATGCTACGTTATAGACAGCATAAATTGAGCTAGTCAAGAAAGTGAAGACCCTAAAGTTAAGGAGGACTGGGAAAGGCTTACTGTGGAAGATGGGCTCTGGCTGGGGCTGCAGGGAAGCCAGGGTGAGCATTCTAGGCAGGGAGATGACAAGGAAAACCCATGGAGTCAGGAAGTGGAGTGTCCTGTTCACAGAACAGAAAGAAGGCCCTTACCACTGGATTATAGAATATATGGGGGGGGGTAGACAAATAAGGTGAAAGAAGACTGGAAGAGGAGGTGAGGGGAGGTGATGAAGTGTTTCAGCAGCCCTAGGGAGGATTTTATATTTGTTTCTTTTGCTAGGGAGCAACTGGAGGTTGTTAAATAGGTGGTGACATGGTTAGGTGAGAGTTTTAGGAAGATGAACTTGACAACTGGGGGGAGAATTGACTGGACTGGGGGAGACGAGGCAGCTGGACCAACCAGCAGGCTCTTAAATATCTCAGGTGTGAGGTGACTGGGCCTGAACCAAGAAAGTGACAGTGTTGGGAGTGAACCAAGAAAGTGACAGTGTTGGGAGAGAAGGTAATATATGTGAGAAATGTCACTAAAGTGAAATCAATAGGATTTTGCCACAGATTGAACATGGGGGTCAGGAGTGTGAATGTGTGAGGCTCAGTGAGGAGTGCATGGCTCATCCTATGTGAGCCTGGATTATTGGGAAGATCAGACAGCATTAGGAAAGTAGGAAGATGGGAGGATTGGGATAAAGAGAATGAATTTAGTTTGGGATATGGTAGAAGAACCAGGGGAGAGTACTGTCATTAAAACTGAGAGAGGAGAGTATAAAGAAAAGAGGGTGATTGACAGTGTCAAAGCCTGCATAGAGGTCAAGAAGAATGAGGATTAAGAAATAGCCATCAAATTAAGCAATTTCAGGATTATTGGTAATTTTGGAGAAAGAAATTTCAGTTGAACAATGAAGCTGGGAGCCAGATTGCAGAGTTTCAAAGAAAGCAAGAGGAAGGATGGAGATAGCAGTTGTAAATGGCCATCTCTAGCTGTATGGCCCTGAAAAGGAGGAAACGTATTGGGCACTATCTCATGGAGATGCATGGATCAAGTGAAGGCATTTGAGGATTATAGAGAAATGGTTTTATTTGTGTCAATAGGAAAGGGAGAGAGTGTGGGAGAGAGTGATAATTAGTGAAAAATGGGATGGAATGAGATTATTTGTACAGGTAAAGGGGTTTGCTTTAGCAAGCAGAAGGATGATCTTTTCCTTGGGTACTGGGACCAAAAAGGGAAAGACACCATCTCATTCATGTGAGATGAGGAAGATAAGATAGCTTTTGATAAATATCTAGTTTTTCAGTGAAATAACAGACCAAGGTAAGAGTCCTCAGATGAGAAGGTGTGGATGGGGGGGAGGGGGGTGCAAGCAAGCCATAAGGGAGAGTTGAAGAGGAATGAGATTTGGAACAGCTTCTGTGGTGAGTGGCATAGGGAATCAGTTAGAGAGATGACAAAGGATTGCCTTGACACAATGAAGACCCAGTTGAGATGATAGCCTAAATCTGTAATGGACCCAGGCAGCCTGGTTTCATGTTTTCTCTCTCTCATCCAACAACACATGAGGAAGAATGAAGGCTGCTGCCATACTTAGAAGTAATTAAAGGCTAAGTTTTGCATAAATCATCAGCCCAAGTCCCTTTCCTGATCTCTACGGCTTAATCTCTGTCCCATTCTAGGAGAATCATTGACCATATTCATGTAGGTGACCACCACCTCAGTTTAGGGAGATGAGAGGTAGATACTCTCAAGTGTCCCACAGCATGAAACTCTTCAGAAGCCTAGAAAGAAGCCTCTGTGATCTTCAGTGTTGGGTCTCATCAGGTTCCATCAGGGTTAGAACTTGACAAAGGTGACAACTTAGAGGTGATTAGGTGCAAGAGACAGAAATATGGCTGAAACCAGAACATGCATTCGACAACTAGGAGAGAGAACAGGATGCAGAGATTCAGGTTGAGGCTAGGGCCTGGTACCAGCCTTGGGCCTACACAGTCAATAACCATTGATTAAGCACCGTGCTAAGTCCAGCAGGACACAAAGGAGAGCAAAAGACAATCCCTGCTGTCCCAGAGCTCAGGATCTAGTTTACCAACAGAGATGGTTTGAGAAGAAGCAACAGATCATAAACCTCACTCTTGGCTGATGCAGAGAAAAGAGACTATTTGGAATGGAAATACTTGTAGTTCAACAGGGAAATAAGGGACGACAAAGAGTGAGGACAATAACAGTTTAAGAAGGAGAGCAGAATGGGAGAGGAAATAGTCAAAATCAAAATAATCATGATAAAAATCACAGCTTGCCTTTCCATTGCACCTACTATGTGCCACACACTTTACAAACATGATTTCATTTGATCCTCATAAGAACCCTACCAGTTAGATGCTATTATTATGCCCATTTTATGGACAGAGAAACTGAGGCAAACAGAGGTCCTGTGACTTGCTTAGGGTCACAAGACTAGCAAATTTATGAGGCGGGATTGGAACTCAGATCTTCTTGACTTGAGGCCCAGTGTTCTAGCCACTGCACCATCAGCTATATTCTGATTTTTAAACAGAATACCATGAAAATGCTCACACACATATGAGGTGGAAAATGGGAGGACAACTGGACAAGCTCTCTTGCTAAGGGATGGAAATTCATTTTTGTTTTTAGTTCCCTAACCAGTCAATAAAATGAATTGTCAGTTACCATATAAAATATTTATTTTTCTATTGGCTCATGACAAGCAGTGTAATAAATGATAAATGTACTTGGGCTTTTTTAAAAAAAACCCAATGTTTAGATATAAAACCACTTTTGTAAGGATAGTATTTCTTTAACATAATTTTCTTTTTTCTGCCACTAGCAAACTGGCTATACTCTCACTGAAACCGTCCTGAATGACTAACCCATATCTTTGACCAATTCCTTTGAAAATCTCGTAAGCAGAAGAATAGTAACACAAGCGGAAGATAAATTCAAATTAGCATTGCAATGAGTGGCAATGTAAGGCCTGTTTTTCTAGAACAGTTGTGGGGGTCCATGATGGTTTGGCTTCTACTGTGTATGCCTAGCAACCCTAGTTTTCAAAGAGCCTGCCATTTCTGCTGCAAGAGTAACAGCTTGATCTGGTGATTAGAGCTTGGATGAGATGCGATTACAAGGTAACCCAGGAAAGGGAGAACTACTCTGGTGCAGTAACAGCCAGCCAGCCATGGTGTATGCATGCCTGTGGCCATTTGCACACGAATGTCCAACCTTCCTGGAAGTTTGGAAACAATGTGATGTCAAGTTGAGAACCTGAAAGAACATGTTACACTTGGTCAGAAGCAGTCAGTTTGATGTAATCACAGCATGGGCCCCAAAAGCATTATAGGCCTGATCGTGACAGTTCAGAATCACTGCAAAAAGAAACCCGTTAAGGTTGAAACATGCACGTGATTGTTGTCCCAGAAGAAAAATATATTTGTCACCAAACTGAGAAATTTTTTACTGCTTAAGGGGCTGTGAACAAATTTTTAGCTCTAATCCCTCAGACTCTAAAAGCTCCCGAGAGTTTGTGAATGACTAAATGGGAAGGGCTAGGAAAGGACTAATAGCAAAGCATACTCCCTATTTCCTTACAAAAGGATGTTGGACTCACATTCTAGTATGAGACACATATTTTCAGACATGGGAAAATGCCATGACTTTTCACTTTTTTTTTTAAGGCAGTTGGGGTTAAGTGACTTGCCCAGCGTCACACAGCTAGTAAGTATCAAGTGTTTGGTCTGAGACTGGATTTGAACTCAGGTACTCCTGACTTCAGGGCCGGTGCTCTATCCACTGCACCACCTAGCTGCCCCGTTGCCATGCATTTTTTAAAAAATTTGTTTATTACAAGTGAACAGGGCCATTTAAATATAAATTATTTAAAAATAAATAAGTAATGATTGTCCCCAAAAAGTAATGGGCCCAAACAAAATCTCTTATGCCTCAAGTAAGTACAAAAACCAGTACTGGCATTCATCATGTGATCTCAGTGCAAAAACAACAACAATAAATAA
Source organism: Phascolarctos cinereus (assembly GCF_003287225.1). Classification (NCBI taxonomy): domain Eukaryota; kingdom Metazoa; phylum Chordata; class Mammalia; order Diprotodontia; family Phascolarctidae; genus Phascolarctos; species Phascolarctos cinereus. Next base: position 295,367,785 of record NW_027555514.1, read on the forward strand.
GATTGAAACTGATATCCAGGGAAATGACATTATGTTTACAAATATTATAGGTTATGAAATAATATCAACATTTAGTCCCCAAATGGCACAATATCTATGAAGAAAGGATTGAAAGTGCAGACAAGGAAAGTGAAAGTGAAATGGCAAGACTGAAAGTGGAGACAATTTGTCTAGTACTATGGACAGAGCACGCTCAGTCACAGGGTTTGCGTTCTAGTCTCAGCTGCTGGGATTTGGGCCAAGTCACTCTTTGCCATTCCAAGCTCGTGGCCTGACTTGTGAATGTAATGAGAATGCCAGCCCTGCCTGTGTCACATGATCCAATGTGATTGTGTGAAGTTGGGATGTAAGCTAACGGCAGTTTCTAATGACTGATTCTGCCCAGTTAAGCTTGAGGACTTTTTTCTTTGTCCATGGAAATACAGTGTAAATCAGTTTACATTCTGCTCATGGGAGGAATGATGATATAATATATATGTGTGTATATGTGTCTGTGTATATATTATTATATGTTTCTTTCAGAAGGAGAAATCAGACTTGAAATGAGACTCCTCCAGAACTAAGCTTTTCTGTGGAAGAAACTTACAAGCAAATATTCATGAATGATGATTCCTGTGACTCCACCTGGAAAGAAATCTTTGGTGTACATCACAGAATCCATGCTAGGGAGAAGCCTTATAAATGTAATCAGTGTAGAAAAACTTTTTCACAGAGCTCCCATCTTGCTTTACATGAGCAAATCCACAATGGAGACAAACCTTGTAAATGTAATCAATGCAGAAAGACATTCACACAGAGCTCCCATCTTGCTTTATACGAGAGAATCCACACTGGAGAGAAACCCTACGAGTGTAATCAATGTGGGAAAACTATCAGATGTAGGAAGAGTATTGCTGTACATCAGAGGATCCACACTGGAGAGAAACCTTATGAATGTAAGCACTGTGAAAAGGTTTTTACACAAAAGACCAGTGTTACTATACATAAGAGAATCCACATTGCAGAAACGTTATGAATGTAATCAGTGTGGTAAAGCCTTCAAGTGAAAGTCAGTCCTTACTTCTCATCAGAGAATTCATACTAGATAAAAAGCTTACAACTGACATGAATGAGGAAAGACATTCAGATGGAGTATGGAGCTTCTTAGACAGCAGGAAATTCACTCTAGGTACAAGCTGATTATAGATTCTACATGGGAAGCCCGTCATCCAGAGATCATCTCTTATGTTATATCAGAAGATTCAAACTGGAAAGAAGCCTTATGAATGTGCTCAGTGGGGCCCTGCCTTTCTCTGGAACATGGAGGTCACTGATGAAGGGTTCAATTTTCTTTCTGACTATAACAGAATAGTGAAATAAGGGAAAATGATTCATCCTGACCCATCAGGCTGCAAAACATCAAAACGAGGCTCATAAACTGCAGGCTTGCATGAAAGGAGCTCTCCGACATTGAATGTCTTCAGAATAAGTCTCACATGAATGAGATGGTGTCTTTCCCTTTTTGGTCCCAGTACCCAAGGAAAAGATTATCCTTCTGCTTGCTAAAGCAAACCCCTTTACCTGCACAAATAATCTCATTCCACCCCATTTTTCACTAATTATCACTCTCTCCCACACTCTCTCCCTTTCCTATTGACACAAATAAAACCATTTCTCTATAATCCTCAAAATGCCTTCACTTGATCCATGCATCTCCATGAGATAGTGCCCAAGTAGAGTTTAAACTTGATAATGCTTGAGATTTATTCCCAATCTTACATTCAGTACCTCTGGTTTGATCCTTGGTGGCCTGGAATCAGACACAGCTTCAGCAGAAACAGAGGAAAGTCCAAGCTTCCTGTCACACAATGCAAAGATCTCTTGTAGCAAAACCAGGTAGCAGGACGGGAGAACAGGACTTTGGCCTTCTTGAAATGATAAATGTCTGGAACTCGTGCACTAAAGACAGAATGAAGACACTTCTTTTGATGGCAGATTCAGAATTATCAAGGGAAGTGATCCTTACCCAAGGAGAGCAAGTTCTGAACATTCTTCACCATGATGTTCGTAGACACCTCTCCAAACCATTTTGAACCCCAACACTTGAAAAAGGCCTAAAACCTGGATTGGCCAATCAGGAGAGACATTTCAGCCCACTCTGGGCTTAATTTACCATAATGCTTTGCCTGTCCTGGACACGCTTTCTTTGTTCTCTTAGTGAACTCAAAATGCTCCTTCCTGTGTCAGTAACTACAGCATTCTTCTGTTTATGGCCACCAAGGACAGGATGTCTGGGAACGAACACTGTCTTGAATAGTGGGACTTTTCTTATCTTAGTGTTTTATGAACATACACTATGTTATGTCATGTTAATGGTAAAAGAAACACAGATATCCTGGATCTATAATTTCAATTGATACTTTAACATTCTCTTATCTTATTGTATTTATAACCTATTCACTTAAGAAATTCCCTTGTCATATCATGGTTAAACATTTGGAGACCATAATTCTGGTTGACATAGGCATCCTGAGCCAGGAAGGGAGGGAGGGGTGAGAGGGAATTGCTTTGAACACATAAAAATCCTTTGTCCATCTTTGGGTTCATTGCCCTATGATGAGCTCCCATGTGTATCTTTATATGCATATTTTGCAAGCTTTGAGAGAAATAAACACTCATATTCAGACTAATTTTGTTTGTCTTTCTAAGAACAGACTTAGTAATGGCTGACATGTTCTTGTACAGTTCCTTCTGAGTATGCTCCAACAGACTAGACTCCTCTGGGGTGAAGTCCACAGCCATATCTTTGAACATCACCAACTCCTAATACATCAAAACTTATAGGCTTAGGGTTGAAATACACTTCAAAATTTATCTAATCCAATGCTCATCAATTCACAGGAGGAAACTGAAGCATAGAGAATGGATTTGCCCAAAGGTCCATACCCTTTAGGAGTGTCAGAGTCAACACTTGTAACCAAAGTCACGAGAAGCCCAATGGAATGTTAAGGAAAGCATATTTGTGGGGCACAGTGGATGGAGCGCTGGCCTTGTAGTCAGGAGGGCCTGAGTTCAAATTCAGCTTCAGACACTTGACACTTACCAGCTGTGTGAGTCTAAGCAAGTTAAACAGTTAACCCCAATCGCTTCCCCTCACCAAAGTAAGTTGTTCACAAGTCTGCATTGTTTCTATAGGATAATGTCCTCCCAATTCTTTCCACTGTCTTATTCCCAGAAGAGTAAAGACTGGAGAGCTTCCCAAGTATAGCAAAATGCCACCAGGTAGCATTTGGCCCACTCATCCAGAGGAGTAAGTGAAATGTTCACTGGTGGCCCAGGCTGGAGAGCCAGGATTAGAGGTGCCCAGACAATGCAGCTATCCTTCCTATCTTATTGGTCCTTTCTGTCCTCGGCTACTGGACTTAGGAAGATATCATGTGGTTCTCTTTCTCAAGATGGAGAAGGTCTTCAGTGCTTTTGAACTCTATGTATTTCTTTTTCTTAGAAAGCTCTGCCAATATATCCTAGTTACCCACATAAAGTCTCCCAGAGTCTTTCTCTTGTACATTTCGGATTCTTGTGCCACATAAGGCCATGGGGCACTACTCTTTGTGACCCTTTTCTAAATGTGATAGACTTTAAGTCTTTTAAACATTAAATTATATTTTCATTATTTTTTAAATTAAAAATTTAAAATAAAACTCATTTCAATTACTAAGAATTTGTTTTTTCTCCACCCCCCAATCAAAAAGAAAACTAAAATCATTGAAAAAATAGAAACAAGTCAAGCAAGAAAATTTCCCATATTGGCGACGTCCAAAAATGTGTCTCATTCTGAATATTTAGTCCATCATCTGAGGTGGGTAGCATTCTCCATCATTGGTCCTCTGGAATCAGGGTTGGTCATTGTGTTTATTAGAATTCATAAGGCTCTCAAAATTCTTAATTTTTTTTAATACAAATTGTTCTCCTGCTTCTGCTTATTTCACTCTGCATTAATTCATACAAGGCTTCTCTTGTTTCTCTGAAACCATCTCTTTCATCATCATTCACGCCAAGTCTGAAACAGGTACATACTGCTTTAGTTTCCATTTCTTTACCATTACAAAAAAGGGGTTATAATTAAAAGGTATATGTATGTATGTATATATATATCTGTTAAATCCTTTTTCTTTGATCTCTTTGGGGTACAGACCTACTAGTGGTCCTGCTGGGTAAAGGGCATCACCTATAACAGAATCACTCTGAAGGCACAGTCCCAAACTGCTTTCCAGAATGACCAGGCCAATTCACAGCCTGATCCACAGGGCACCACTGTCTCCCTGCAGCCCCTCAACATTAGTCATTTTCTTCTCTGGACAGTCTAGAATTCTTAACACACTAGCCTGGTCCTTCCCTCCCCTAAACCCTGTAGATGGCGCCAGAGAGCAGCCTTTCCTACTAATCTACTAATCCTCAATTGCTGGAAGTTGGCAGAGCAATTTCTCTAGTCTAAGATGCCTCCTCTAGGTTCGCTTTTGACTCTGTCCCTGCCGTCCTGACTAGCCCAGGCTTCCTTCCTTAGGCAGCTGTTTCCCAGCTATTTCACTCCATGTGGGAAAGCTTTGGCGCTCTCGCTGTCTCTGCCTCTCTCCCTCACTATCTCTTCTCTCTCTGTCTCCGTCCCTCCTCTCTGTCTGTCTCTTTCTCTCTCCCCCTTTTCTACTCTTGATTCCAAATTCCATTTACTGGACCCTGAGTTACTCTCTATTCTTGGGTCCCTTGCTCGCTTATCCACACAGCCTGGGGACGTTACAAGGCTTGCTGAGTCACAGCTGGGATGGAGGTCATTAAAACGGAGGTGGCAACACACCCCACTACTAATCAGCCTGCAGATTTCTTCAGTCCTCAGAGGCCCTCAACGTCTTCCTCACTTCTAGGGAGGGGAAGGGGTCACACTGAGGAAGGCTTGGTGTTGGAAGGCCAGCAGAGGAGCGTTAAGGGCTGGGACCGTCTCTTTGTCTGGTTCAAGCTGGGAGCACAAGAGCCTCGGGCTCCTGGAGTGATGATGGGAAGGATTCAGAGGCTGTTCTGGGAATGACACAGAAGGTCTGTAAAGCTGGGGATTTCCTCCGAGTCAGTTTCAGTTTTGGTCTCCTAACCTGTGAGAGCTCATTCTGCCCAGTCACCAATGACGTTTTTTGTCTTTCATTTGCTATTGGCCGGCAGAGCCTCTGTGAAGCCAACCACAAGTTAGGGATTCGCCCCTCTACAAATCCAGCGCAGACTGGTCTCAGTGACACTGTGCTTCTCTGACCATGGGTCATGGAGCCTTATGTGCGCTCTCTCTTTTTGCTGGGGACCCTGGCCCTGCCGGAGACCTGGGCAGGCAAGTAGAGGATAGATTAAGCGGCCGCCTGGAGACTGGACACAGCGTCCAGGGGTGGACGTGTGGGTGGGAGGGGGTTTCCTACAGAAAGCTCCTCCGGCACTAGCCCAGGGTGGGTTTCCAGGGAACCGGCGCCTTAATGTCAGGTGAAGTCGGGGTATTGGTGAAAGGAAGAATATGTGTATGTGTGTGTGTGTGTGTGTGTGTGTGTGAGACTCGGAGACCAGTCCCTTAGCTGGGCTTTGGCAGGAGGGGAGGGAAGAGGGGGTAGTGGTGTCGGTTCCTTAGTTTGGGGTGGTGGTGAGTGGATTGGGGGTGGGGGTGAGGACGAGGGGCGCTGAGGCAGAGGAGACAAGGTGCGACAGTCCTGGGGGGTTAAGGAGCAGAGGTGTCTGGGAACACCCCCCCCCAAGGTCGAGGACAGAACCAGGAGCAGCTTTGTTAAAGAGCTTCACTGAGGATAGTGGGGGGCGGGGGATGAGGCCGGGGCAGGGGAGGACCCAAGGTGGGGTCTGAGGGTGAGGAGTGTGAAGGACTTGGGACCTGGACCAGAGGTCCAGTGGGGGCGGGGGGGCGGAGAAGGTGCTGGCGAAGGGGCACTAGGACCTGCCCGGGCTGTCAGTGAAGGCGTTTTGCCGATCTCAAAGCGCGGTAGTCTCGAGAACTATTATCTCCCGGTAGGGGCAGCTAGGCGGCGCAGTGGATACAGCACCGGCCCTGGATTCAGGAGGACCTGAGTTCAAATTCGGCCTCAGACACATAACACTTACTAGCTTTGTGACCCTAGGCAAGTCACTTAACCCCACTGCCTAGCCAAAAAAACTCCAAAAAAAACCCCCCAAAACAAAAAGAGAATTATTACCTCCCGCTGCGGTGCTCCATCAGTGTCGAGGGCTGAGAGACCAGAATGCCGGCGGGTGGGGAGGAAGCCGTCTCCAGGAGGCGGGGTTAGGAGTCCGGGGTCACATCCCGGGCGTGGGGGGTTAAGGGTCACACGCAGGTCGCGAAGGGGTCATGGGTTACGCATCTGCTGCAACGGTGCAAAGGTCGCGCCCCAGTTTGCACGGGTCAAGGGTCACGCTGCTGGAGGGCAAGGAGGTCAAAGGTCGCGCCCCGGCCTTGGCCTCAGACCCAGGACCGCCAGGGCCGGGGGTACTCGGTCACCGTCCTGACCCCTGACCCGCCCCCGCTCCCCACGTCTCAGGCTCTCACTCCATGAGGTACTTCTACATCGCCATGGCCTCCCCTGAGCTCGAGGAGCCGCGGTTCATCGAAGTGGGCTACGTGGACGATCAGCAGTTCGTGCGCTTCGACAGCGCCCACGCGAGTCCGAGGGAGGAGCCGCGGGCGCCGTGGATGGAGCGGGTGGAACAGGAGGAGCCGGGCTACTGGAAGCGGAAGACGGGGCGGCATAAGGCGAACGCACAGACTTCCCGAGTGAACCTACAGACCCTCCGCGGCTACTTCAACCAGAGCGAGGGCGGTGCGTGACGTGGGCGGGAGCGGAGCGGGGGAGGGGCGTGTCTGAGATGTCCCACGGCCACTGCGGCTCCCACAGAGATGGGGAGCTCCCGGGGCTGGAGGACCCGCGTGGGGGCGGGGCAGGGGGTCACACTCTCCAGCGCATGTATGGCTGCGAGGTCTTGCCGGAGCTCACCTTCAAGCGCGGGTTTGAACAATACGCCTACGACGGGCGGGACTACATTGCCCTGGACACGGAGACCTCCATGTGGACGGCGGCGGTGCCACAAGCCGTGAGCACCAAGCGCAAGTGGGAGGTGGAGGGGAGCGTCACGGAGGGAGTTAAAGCCCACCTGGAGGAGACGCGCGGGCTGAAGAAGTCCCTGGAGATGGGGAAGGAGACGCTGAAGAGGACAGGTACGGCCTGGTCTGCCCCAGTATGCGCGGTACTCAAGGCCTCAGCTGGCCCTTGTTCCTCCCCTGCAGCTCCCGACCCCCAGCCACCCCTTGTACCCCAGGGCCCGGATTGCAGGGTGTCCCCCTGCCCCTACCTGACCTTGTGCCTCTGGAGGGGAGGGGGGAGAGCCTGGACATGCCACTGACCTTTGCCTCCAGACCCGCCCAATGCCCAAGTGACCCGCCACACTGCCCCCTACGGGGAGGTGACCCTGCGGTGCCGGGCCCAGGACTTCTACCCGCGACATCTCCCTGCCGTGGCTGAGGGATGGGGAGGAGCAGCTCCAGGACACGGAGTTCATTGAGACCAGGCCTGCAGGGGACGGGACCTTCCAGAAGTGGGCAGGTGTGGATGTGACCTCGGGCCAGGAAGGGAAATATACCTGCCGAGTTCAGCACGAGGGACTGCCTGAGCCCTCACCCTGAAGTGGGGTAAGGACAGTGAGGGGGTCTGGGAAAGGCCATCCCCCACACCCCCAAAAGACCAGAGGGAGGTGGAGTGACTGGGGAGGTGGGGGAGGGGTTGGTGACTCTGAGGCCCCAGAGGGATCAGGCCTCTCACTGCCCTTTTCCATTTCAGAGCCAGAGCCCTCCTCCACCTGGTACATTGTGGGGGCATTGCTGTCCTCCTCCTCCTCACCATTGTAGTCATCGCTGGATTTGTGATCTGGAGAAACACTTCAGGTGGGCAGGACTAGGAGGGGTCCTTCGGGAGCAGGCTCCATGGAGATCCTGGCTTCCCCTGACCCGAAGCTTGTCTTTCTGTCCCCAAGTCTCTCTTTTCCATCTAAGGGACTCTAGATGGGCCCTAAGACTCCAGATGAACAAAATCCCTAACTAGAAACCATTTATCTCAAGGATGCCAGGCAGGGTATAACAGGCTGGCCTAGTGGGGGATCTGCTTCAGACTCAGAGGGCCTGGGTATCCCCCAGTTGGAGGCTGTAGACCAGCCTTGGGGACCTCTGGAGGTGGGGAAGTACCCATTTGGGGGTGGCCTCTTTTCTCTTCCTCTTGGATCCAGAGGCTGGACTGGAGTGGGAGATGGGGGTGCAGTCCCAGTTGTAATTTGTTGTGTCTCTAAGACAGTCCAGTGAACTCCTGAGACCTTAGTGTGGTCTCCTCTCCTGGATTCCTCACTGGGAATTTGTTTCTTTTCCAGGTGGAAAAGGAGGGGATTATGTTCAGGCAGCAGGTAAGTGAAGGGTAGACATGGAGGATAGAAGGAAGGTTCCAGCCCATGGTATCTTTAGGACCTGGGCAATGGGAAGGCAGAGGGGAGGCTTAACCTTGGTGTCCCCTTCCCTTTCCATACCCTGGTTCTGGGATGTATGTCCCTGACTGGGTCATTTCCCTCCTTTGTCTCCAGGCAATGACAGTGCACAGGGGTCAGATGTCTCTCTCACAGTCAAAGTTGAGACTCTGGGGGCCTGGAAGGAGAGAGGGGCTGGGGTAAAGGGGGCCAAGCAAAGAGGAGGGTATATGAGGCTGGGCCTAGGACTGGATGGGTGGTGAGGCAGGCCCTTCAGAATGATGAGAGGTTGGACACCAGAGGGGACTCGGAGCATCTCCCTGAAACTCTCTTTCCTTCTTCTCCAGCTTGAGAGAATTGCCTGGTGTGGGCCTGAGGAAGAAAACAAGTCTCCAGTCCCTGTGTTGTTCCTGTGGACCCCTGGCTTCTCTCCCCCACTGGCCCAAGCCCAGGGAAGCATCGTTAAGCCCTCACCCTGTTCTCTAAGGCCCCCTTCCCCCACCTTCTTTCTTTCTGCCTGTCTCGCTCTGCAGGGAGACAACCAGCAGTGAGGGCCAGAGCGCTCTGGGAATGAGCCCTCCTTCACATTTGAGAGGCACTGACCTCTGGGAGCTTTGTCTGACTGCACGCAACCTGATGAATTGTTGTTCTTGAGTCCTCAGCTTTTCTCCACAATCTCCATCTGCGTGGGGGTCTTTGGGGACAGGATGAGAATGTGGAGACGTTATGGCTGT